>NC_062267.1:10238212-10554841 GCF_916048215.2 Malus sylvestris
GGTAACAATTCAAAACCTATCTCATTAAGCCCCTTCTACAAGGAAACTCCCAAAACCTATTTCATTCCATATATTTTTTTTACCTCATTTTCCATTTTTTAGCTAATCAATTAGCTATTTATTTTATTCATTCCATAACCTCCCAAAAACTTTCCTTTTATTATGTTAATTAGCCAATTAATATATTTATTCCTAATCAATATATTAATTGCTAATTAAATCACCAAATAACACCCAAAAAACATCCCAAAGACCGGCAACCTTTTCTCCAAAGGGGACCGGCCATACTTTATATAAGCTACCCCATTTTCTGCAAAAAAAAAGGAGGTTGACACTCGTAAAATTCCAAAAACTCTCTAAACACTTTTTCTCTCTAAATTTTAACTTTTGTATCAGAGGTTCTTCGGCCAAAGCCCTCCCCACCTCATTCATCGTGGGCGCGTGAGGCTCTTGGCCTTGACCCTAAGGTGTTAATTGTTTTGTAGGTGCAATTTTGTCCAAGAAGAAGGAGGAAGAAATTTGCATACACAAATTGGTGCTTTCATTGAGAGAAGAAATCTACACTCGTAGAAGACTCTTGCATAAAAAAGGTTTTCTCTATTTTCTAGTCTACTTATATTTTTTCGTACGTTCTTATTATTAGAATTTTTTATTTGCAAAAATTATTTGATAAAACGTAAAGGAAGAATACAATGGCTAGAAATTTAGAAAATTTCACGAGCGAAAATTCCAATATCCAAGGAATGGGACCACGACGATCCATGAGGCTAAATGCGACAATAAGTGGAGTGGCACCACCACCACGAGTTTCCACCACAGGAACCACCGCGGTGGCTACTTCGGTAGCCACCCGTGGCGAGGTCCATGGTGCCTTCACCACGGTCCGAGCCGTGCCATCCAAGGCGACTCACGGTACTAAGGCCACGGCCCAAGCTTCACTCTCGCATGCATCCCGCACTGAGCAGCCCACTCTCGTGGCCGAGCTTACTCCCACCAAGCAACATGCTCCCGTCAAACAGCTTGCTCCCGTGGTCTCCCAAGCAGCCCAAGTCGGCTCGAGATCATCTCGACCAATCATCGAGTCGGGGGCATTTTCACCACATTTCTCCACGGATTTGACATTTCCCAACTCGAATCTCGTGCCCGAGGCCTATCATCATTCCACTGATCAAGAAGGCACATTTCACCGCATTTCTCCGGCAATGCTCTGGCAAACAACCACTTGACCAACCACAAAATGAGCATTTAGGCAGCATACATTCTCGATTAAGCCTCTGAGATAGCGTATACTCCCGTCTTAGCGCGCGGAGGAGCGTGCACTCTCGATTAGGCCTACGGACAATTATTCGTTCACGATTAGGGCCACGTTCCGATAATCAACATGAGCAGCCTTCTAGGCAAAACGTTCATTGGCGGCTAGGCCCGTAAGGAGCATTCTCCTCATCACATCGGAGCAGACAACATAACAGATGAAGATAAGCAATCACTCAATTTGTATCAAGTTCAACCGGTAACCTGCATAGAATTCCCTTACCTACTCGGGATGAACCACATGCACCACCGCCAAGGCATGAACAAGCCAAAAGAATGGAAGAGTAGCCTAGACCAGTAGGTCGGGCAGCCGAGAACTTCGCTACCCCAGCAAAGGCAAATCCAAGAAAAGGTAGAAAGAATTTTCAATGAACGGTTGCATGATTTCCGAGGCAACGAAATGGCTGATGAAACACTAAGGCGAGATATGACATACATAAGCAAGTTGAAGGAATATTTTGTGAAAACATGTTCATTTAAGCAACATCTATAAGCATGCAATTAACAATTAAAGGCGGAATCATGCTTGCATGCACTTAAAAACAAAACATTAACCAAGAAATTCAAAGCCTAGTAGATTGGTGAACCAAGACTCAACTCAAATCAAAGTGAGTTGAGAAATATATACCTTTGTAGATTCCTCTTTGCATAAGCAAAGGCTAATCACCCAAAGAGAGGGCCTTCATTCCTTGCATCTAAAATCTATGGATTTGGATGGATGAAAATGTTTCTCCAAGTTCTCAAAATTAAGAACCTCTAAGTATCTTCACCAAGGTTAGATTGGAGAAGAAATGAGTGACCTTGGAGTAGTTAGTATGGCTAGATACACCCTCCAAGGGGCCGGCCTCTTTAGAGAGAAATGGAGAGACATGTTCTCTCCAATTTTCTCCAAAACAAACCCTAAATGAATTTTGGCTATAAAGTCATATTTATACCTTTATTCATTTGAGTGGCAAACTTGTAATTAAAGCAAGTTCACTACCCTTCCTCTAAATGGCCGGCCATGGGGTTTTGTTTGGGCTTTTGGGCCTTTGTGAATTAAGTTGTCATACAACTTAAGTCAATGGACTTTACGTTCGAAGCCCATTGGGCCTTGAGGCCCAAAACTAACCCGTGGTCTTTTAACGAACTTTATTCGTTTGACTAATTAACATATTAATTAATCCTTGCCATAAATAAATAATTAAACCATTTAATCATTCTTACTCATCTCCATTGTTTCTTCAATCTCCACCTTACATGGTGTACGATCCATTAGGTTCCTTTTAGCGAGGCAGTGGGCGATTAGAACTCTTTCAAATTGATTGTGAATTGAAACTTACTTTCAATTCTCTCTTTAGTGATTACACACGTTTAGGGCTTCCACAAACCATGAGTGACACCTAGCAGCATGTCATGGTTACCCAAGCTAATCAGAAGAGGTGAAGAACCTATTCAGTTTGGGATTACAAATGCAATACGGTCTTTCTCTAATACAATACTCTTAACCACATTGTTTGGTTTGATAGTTTATTTATTCATGCTACTATCCAATGTGATTCGTGTGCTTATATGATTACCTTGAATGTGATTTAGAACGACTTTTCTAACTCTCATTCATACTCTGGCCAGAGATTCTAAATCATATCATAGAGTATTCAACCCCAACGGTTTGAAGGTTAGAGATCCCTTGTTGCGCATTCACTTGTTTCCATGACTAAGTGGCTTAACCCCAATGATGCCGTGGACACCCCGATGGGGTGACTTTGACATAATCAAAGATCAAGTACTTAACCACAAGACAACTGTGATGCCTCAGGTCAAAGGACTACTTTGCATTATCCCAACCATGAGTTCTCATGTGACATGAATATGAGAACTCTTCGTTGATCGTGTTTAGTGAACTCATTCTCTATTGAGCACCTACGTACTTGACTTGATGTCACACACACCAATGACTCGAGACTAGTCACTCTCCCTGAGAGAAGACACAGTACGTACTGATCTTAACGGACTGTCAATGCCCAATTGGCAATCTTATGATCAGGAATATTTAGGATGTGTCTACGAAAGAATGGTCTCATGAATCTAACTTCTTTAGATCGTATTCTCCCAATCACATATTCCTTGGACTTTATCGTTTAAGCATATAACATTTATATGAGACGGCTCAAACAGTAATCTTTGCCCTTGATATTAAACTTAGATTAGTTTAACATGTGAAATGTCCGTAAAGTATCATCATATGATTGGCTTTAGGGCACATTTCCAACACAAGTCACCTTTCACGGACAAGATCAAGTAGGCAGAGCCTTCACGTAAGTTTAGCATGCTGCACTTCACATCTTTCCTAGGATATGAAGATCCAGAGAGGCACTTGAAGCACTACCGAAGCGCGATGGTCCTTTATTGAAACAATGATGCCCTTATGTGTTTACCACCACTCTACAAGACGAGGCACAAGATTGGTTTCACACCTTGCCATCACGATCTATCCAGAATTTTGATGATCTTTCCTCGGTTTTCACCAAATAATACTCATCTTACCACTCGATCAAGAAAAAGTCCGATCACTTGTTCAACGTAAAGAAAAACCCAAAGGAGTCACTCTGCGACTACATGAAAAGGTTCAAAGCAGAGAAGGCGAAGATCGTCGGATGTGACGACTCGATAACAATTGCAACTTTCCAAAAAAGACTCATAGCAGACCACCCATTGTTCGGAGAAATGATCATGAAAAAAGACCTAACTCTAGCGGATTCCTTTGTACTAGCAAATAAGCATGCACTTGGGAGGAGGCTTGACGAGCAGAAAAGACGCCCGAGCAGCCTCGAAAAGAGTCGACAACTGCTTAAAGAAAGGAGGACGAGAATCAGCCCAACAAGGCCAGGCTAGAAGCCAAGCGTAGGGATCAACCCAAGAACAAAGAAGGCTCGATAACCAAAACTAGTCTAAGTTCTCAATTCTGATCCATCAAATCCTTCATGATATCAAGAACGAGCAGTGGTTCAAGCTGCCGAAACAATTAAAAGGAGATATTTCCAAGTTGGACCATACCAAGTATTGCGCATTCCACCAGGGTCCGAGTCACACAACCAACGACTGCTACACTTGGAAGAACTACCTAGAGAAGCTTGTGAAAGAAGGCAAAGTCGATAGATACTTGGACAAACCAGCTGCGCAGCAAAAAATGAATGCAGACGATGCTGAGAAGCCGCCAACCAAGATGATTCAAATCAATGGCATTTTCGTCGAATCTGAGCACTTGGGGGCTGCTAATAACTCCAAAAAGAAAAAGATCCAGCAGACTTTACTAATCTCACAAGTCCAAGTAGTCGATACCCAACTTGGACCCATTATTGGCTTCATTGAGCAGGATGCAGAAGACGTTGATTTCTCACACGACGATGCACTAGTAGTATCTGTCCAACTAGCCCATGCTATAGTTAACAGGATGATGGTTGACAATGGGAGTGTAGTCAACCTATTTCAACTATGAGTGATTCAGCAGATGGGTATGGAAAACACAATCATATGCTGAGCAGAGGTACTTACCAAATTCAACGGACACACCTCAACTGCTTTCGGCCACATCACACTTGACGTGAAACACCACCAGTCATCTTAAAGCAAACGTTCACGGTCGTAAGGATCTGTCTCCCTACAATAGGATTCTTAGGAGACCTTGGTTGATCAAGCTGGATGTTGTAACTTCCGTCAAGTATAAAAAAATTCGATTCCATATCCCGGGAGAAGGAATCGAAGAGATCAAGTTTGACCAGGCCTCTTGAAAAAGCTATGAAAAGGGCACAACGAGACAAATGGGATGAAGAGTGCGAAAAAGCTTTCCAAGACTTGAAAAAGTATCTTACATCACCTCCCTTACTATTCAAGTCAGAAGTAGTGGAGGATTTATATATTTACCTGGCAGTCTCTGAAGTAGCAGTGAGCTCTGCCATCATACGAGAAGAGCTGGAGGCTACACTTCTAAAGCTCTTCTCGATGCGAAAACAAGATATTTGAAGATCAAAAAATTAATTTTGGCATTTGTTGTTACAGCTCGGAAGCTTTGACCATACTTTCAAGCTCATACAATCATTGTCATGACTCAGTATCCTCTACGATCAATCTTACACGGTCCAGACGCTTCTCAACAAGTAATGAAATGGGCAGTGGAACTTGGCCAATATGGTTTTGTTTTCCGACCTCGCACAACGATAAAGGCTCAAGCCTTAGCGGATTTCATAGCAGAATTTGCACCTAGCCTAGGATATGCAATAGAGCAGCCTAGTAATACTCCAGAAGCCAAACACACCTTAGCCATGCTTACACCCCCAAGTGAAGATTTCTGGCATTTGCATGTTGAATGCGCATCTAACTACAAAGGCTCGGGAGCAGGCGTGGTCCTTGTTACCCCAGACGGCTAAATGTTCGAGCAGGCGATCACTCTAGGTTTCAAAGTATCCAATAACGAAGCAAAGTACGAGGCCCTACTAGCAAGCATCTGAATATCAAAAGACTTGGCAGTAAAGAAGCTCGCAATTCATTTTGATTCCTAACAAATCACCAACCAGGCTACTAAGGAATACACGGCAAAACATCCAAGGATGGTGCAATACCTAGAGAAAGTACGCCAGCAGCTTGAGTCATTTCAGACTTACACTCTCACTCAAGTTCCACGTGCAAACAACGCCCATGTAGATGCGCTAGCCAGTTTAGGCTCCTCTATCGACCGCCAATTTAAACGCTCAATTCCAGTGGAATATCTAGACAAGCCAAACATAGAGATGGAGCCGACAGCCGAAGTGTCATAGGTTAGTGTAACTCCCAACTGGCAAAGTTCTATTATAGTTTACTTGGTCAACGACACATTACCCACCTAAAGATTGGAGTCAAGGAAGCTCCAAATCAAGGTGTCACGCTACTATATGTGGAATGGCATTCTCGTCTGAATATCCTACACCAGATCGCATCTCCGCTACTTAGCACATCCCGATGACTTGAAGGTTCTAAGCTCAATCCACGAAGGCGTTTGTGGGAATCACTTCGAAGGTCGATCCTTAGCACAGAAGGCTCTTAACGCAAGCTATTACTACCTTACCATGCACCAAGATGCTAAGGAGTTAGTACAAAAATGCGACCATTGACAACGTTACAAACCTGTACCAGCACTGCCTGCCAACGAGCTCCACCTGCAGACTAGTCCTTGGCCATTCATGCAGTGGGCAATTGACCTGGTAGGGCCTATGCCCCCTGCTACTGGGGGCAGATGCATGATGATCATGGCAACCGACTACTTCACCAAATGGGTAGAAGCATAGCCCATGACGACCACGACTCAAACGGACATAGAGTGCTTCATATAGAGGAACATCATTTGTCGATTTGGCATCCCTCAGTCCATCGTCACCGACATCGGCCCACAATTTTGGGAAAAGATTTGGCGAAGTTTTTCTAAAAGTACGACATCAAGTAACATATGTCCACGCCAAGATATCCTCAAGGCAATGGGCATGCCAAAGCATCCAACAAGACGATCCTCGACTGCCTCAAGAAATCTCTCATGACAAAAAGGGAAAATGGCCAGATGAACTCCCCATATGTTTATAGGCATATCGCACCACCAAAAGACGAGCAATCGGTGAGACTCTTTTCTCTTTGGCATTTGGTTCGGAAGCAATCATTCATCCCAACATCATCATGCCAAGCATCAACACCCTACTGCTAAGCATTGAGCAGAACATCAAAGAGATGGCCACAAACTTAGATCTAGCAGAGGAGAGGCGCGAGCAAATGATCACCCGCATTGTAGCCTACCAGCAGCAATTCCTTTCTAGCTACAATAAAAGGGTCAAGATTCTGCAGTTCTAACCTGGAAATCTAGTCATAAGAAAGGCTTTCATCACTGCTTGCAGAGAAGGCTCGAAAAAGATGGATCCCATATGGGAAGGTTCGTACAAGATCAACAGAGTAGAAGGCAAGGGTAACTACACCCTCGCCACCATGAATGACAAAGAGATTTATAAGCAATGGAACACCTACAATTTGAGGAAATACCATGTGTGACTTACCACTATATCAAGACCCTAAGACTCAAGCAGCTCAACGGGCACCACCTCGTAAGCCGATGACTATCCAGTCGTCATGTAGTCTTTTACAGCTAAGTTATTCATTCATTTTGTTCATTTTTCAATGAAGAATTTAGAAGTAATTTGCAACTTGGCTAGACTACATGTCTACAATAACTTATCTTTCCTGCATTTCAAAAGAAGATCGCACCCCCTTTTTGGGACTCACCGCAGGAATTGCACCTCCCGAGAAACCAACCATGCTTTCCAAAGCGGGAGGATAAACTCAACACTCCGAATATCCAGACGTGGATGAGCCTGGCTGCCCTTGTATAACTAGATGCATGATGGCTTGCACCGAGATTCTTAGAAGTAGCCACAATGGTATTTTTCAAGGCCTAGCCCTAGAGACGGAGGGGGCACATTATGCAGTACACTTTACGGGAGGCTGCCCTATAAACCTAAAGCTACTACCGAGTGCACTAAGGTAGCCTACGATTTTTCGAAAGACTGCCTATGGCTTGCCCTTCAAGCAGTGAAGCCATGTTACACTTGTACAACTATGCATCCTTGTGGAAGGTTAAACAAGCTAGCGTGCATATATGAAGTTTTATCCACTGCCGACATGCTACGTAGTCGATAAACTTCACCTCTGCCAAGCGCGGAACAATCTATAGCAAGTCCTAAAGTGTTGTGATACTTGTTACGCAACCTACGGGATTGAAGGAAACCAAGGTTAACAGCTTAGTGGTTACGCGGATTTGTCTACTTCTGTAAGTAAGACATCCGGCTGCCAACCCTATGGCTAACAACTTTGCAAAAGTTCTACACCAACACCTACGATTGCGTAGGCTACATAGGCCTGTCTGCTTATAGAAAAGTAGCACGCCTGCCACTAGTTTATAAGATCTAAAGGTTAGGGTAAGGACAAAAAGAAGCGAAGATAGAGAAAAATGAAGGAAGCAAGTTTATTAATTTTTCTAGCAAAATTGATAAACAACTAGCAAAGACTGAAGGAGTTCAAGTTAAAGCAACAAGGAAAAACAAAGAAAATCCTAAAGGCTAACTAAGAGACTACTCTTCAACAGTTTGGACATCTCACGACTACTCGGCCGCCACACCTTCAGCAGCCGTGATGCTCTCAGCAGCAGTACCATCCAGCGCTTCACCCTTAGCTGCCCCAGCCTGGGTACCAACTTCTCCGACTACTTCACCAATAAAAAATTCAAAAGTAAATACGAGCAAGTCTTCCGGAGAAATAAAGAAGGTCTCAAAGTTTTTACCAGAAAACTCAAACTTAGACGGTCACCTAAAGAGATCTACATAACCCAGCTTGTAGAAATCAGCTTGGTTCTAAGTAAGCGAAGCCTCGAACCCAGCTTTCTCACCCTTCAACTGCTCATTCTCTTTGAGCAGACAAACACGAACCCGTTGTAGCTCTTCCACTTCTTTCTTCAGATTATCATTAGTCTTTAGGGCATCTTGGAGTTCCAACACTTGAGGCTCAAGCCTATCAACAACCTTTTTGAAGTGGATCGCAACGATCAGTTCTTCATCCTTTGCATAAGCAGCGGAGCGAAATTCAGAGATAGAACGCTCAAGATCTTGAATCTGAGGTATGTAACACTTGACTTTCTTCTCTGCACTTTCATACTTTACTTGGATTGCATTAATCCTAGTCTTCAAATCCATGATCTTTTGGCGAGCGGTCTCAAGCTGTAGAGAAGTGGGGCCATAAATGTTAGATCCCTTCAAAGCAGCAAGCTTAAATTCTAATTTCTTGATTTTTTCGACCGAGGAGTAAGCTTCAGTAGCCATGGTTTTTGCCATCTCTTTAGCAGCCTTAGTATCCTCTTGTTTAAGGAACATAAACTCGGCTGCCAGAATTGTTGTTTTCTGCATCATGGCTAGCAGAGTAGTCTTCCTATACTTAGATGTGTGTTTCGCGAAAAGACTCGGACCAACAATCTCCTTGATGCCATCAATAAACTTGGCACATATATCCATGTCTTCAAGTAGATCTGGCTTCAAAAGCGTGCAAATCTCAGCAACTTCCCCAGAAACAGTCTTGGTGGATTTTTCAAGCCTGCATGCATGAGTAGTTTCCTTCTTATCAACAGACGAGTTGGTCGTAGTAGCGGAGGAAGCAGGTTTTGGCACCACTTTAGCAGGCAGGGGCACCTTGTCATACTTCATAGTAGCAAGCCTCTCCAAAGGTGAGCCAAACTTAGCTTTAGACGAACGCTTTGGCACAAACTTTGGCACATGATGCATGGAGGAACTTTTGTGCTGGGCAATCCTTTCAGCAATCGAGCTAGCAGCCTTCAGAGCAATAGGCGTTACCGGCATAAATCTAGCAGTTCTTTCTTTCTCGCCCTTAGAGGAAGTCAAGTCAATGACAAACTTGGGAACAGTTGATGAACCCTCACGAGCAGCAGAAGCAATCTTCAGTTTCTTTTCAGCAGGTATCTCTTAAGCAGCCGGAGAACCCCCGCGAGCAATATTCAGTTTCTTTTCAGCAGGCATCTCTTGAGTAGGCGGGGAATGTTTCTTTTTCCCACTTTCATTGGTAGCAGGCTCTATCACAGTGATAGGATGAGCCAACGTATCTCCCTTGATCCGTTTTATCTCCTCTTTTGGTGGCAGCCCATTTTTTCCCCTACGAAGATGACTAAGTAGCCAACGCCACTAACGATATTCGGAAGTGATACCTAGAGCGACATGTACTTTCTTCATGTCTGGAGAAACCTTAGGAGTTGAGCCGAATTCTGAATCTACAAAAACAGCGGAAGACAATCAGAAAATTGAAAAGTAGCTTGGCATTAAAGCAAAGCAGCTGAGAAGATTAAGCAGCTTGCTTACCAGATATGAAGACCGTTGGTACACGCAGCTCGGGTGAAAAATCAGATTCCTATTCTCCACTTATCTCTAAAGTTTCTTTGGCCTAGTCATGATCTCCCTTGCTTGAGTTATCAAAAAGCTTATGGTGAGATTGCAGTTGCCCAACTCCATCAATGTGATGCATGTCAAAGAAGTACCAAAACTCGTTGACGGTTAGATCTAAGTCAAAGAATCGGCTTAGATTGTGGAATCCCACCATTACACAGACCGCGTTCGGGGAACATTGGGCGAGGGCACATCTTATGGAGCAGAGCCAACGCGACATAGGGAAAGTAAACCCTAACACAAAATAGTAGGGGTGGAACTTGATGGCTCTCCGAGTTCCACTGCATGGTTCCCGGCTGCTACCATCCTTAACTCGCTTCACACGTACTCCCGACGGAATGGCATGCCAATACGCCTCAAGAAAATCTCTAAACAAATCATCGGAGCTAATCTTGAAGTGAGTAGCTTTGAAGTAGCCAACCTTGCTCAAGGACCCACCTTGACGATGCAATGTCGGCACACCATCATCATTCTTGTGGTTCAAGGAAGACATACTTGAAGGAATTCTACAAAAAATACAAGGAAGATTCATTAGAGGGTTGTTAAAAAAAAAAGAAAAAAAAAAGAACCAAGCCGCAGAAGCCTAGCAAAACTTCCAGGCCCCATGGCCTGGCTTATTTTTCCTCACACCAACGCCCTATCGCCCAAAGATATATGAGGATGCACACAACACAACCTTGCCATGGCCTCCCAAGCCACTCTTTCACAAATCCTCGACTTCCGTCAAGCCAAATTTCGAGCCCCGTGGCTTCCAAAAAATTATGAAGACAAGGAAATTAAAAGTTTCTTACCTAGAAGCAACAAGAAGACGAAGCAAGCAACGAAAGACGATCCTTTGCACGGGCAAGATGTAGAAGATTGCTAGAGAAGGGGGAACAAATATCCTCTAAGCTCTCTCTCTCTCTCTCTTGTAGGGTAAAATAAATTGCTTTCCAAAGTTGATTTAATAATCCACTTAAGGTGGACTTAAATAGGCTTTGAGAGAAATTTATTTCCTTTTCCTAGAAGGATCTAATTTCCTATTAAAAGAGAGAATCAACATCAAAATAGGAAACAATTCAAAGTTTCCTAATACAAGAAAATCTCTACACCTATTGCTCTTTTCTGCAAGCAGCCCAACATGTGTGGGGGTATTTGTGAGGCCAAAAATAATCACAAGGCGACACGTGAATCTTTGGACAAAAGAGGACAAAAATACCCTTGAGGTACAATGGGATTTCTACGCGCGAGCAGCGGGCAATCATTCTTCAACTAAATCAAAAGTGCCCAAAATAGGTAAAAATTCAAAACCTATCTAATCAAGCCCCTTCTACAAGGTAACTCCCAAATCCTATTTCATTCCATATATTTTTTACCTCATTTTCCCTTTTTTAGCTAATCAATTAGCTATTTATTTTATTCATTCCATAACCTCCCAAAACATTCCTTTTATTATGTTAATTAGCCAATTAATATGTTTATTCCTAATCAATATATTAATTGCTAATTAAATCACCAAATAACACCCAAAAAATATCCCAAAGGCCGGCGACCTTTTCTCCAAAGGGGACCGGCCATACTTTATATAAGCTACCCCATTTTCTCCAAAAAAAGGAGGTTGACACTCTTGCAAAATTCCAAAAACTCTCTAAACACTTTTTCTCTCTAAATTCTAACTTTGACATCGGATGTTCTTTGGCCAAAGCCCCCCAATTAAAACCCTAAGGTGTTAATTGTTTTATAGGTGAAATTTTGTCCAAGAAGGAGGAAGAAATTTGCATCCACAAAATGCTAAGGAGACTCTCTCAAAAATAGGACTCTCCATTGACTCTTCGTCACCTCATATTTTTGGCACAATTCACATGACAATATTACAAAACATGCACACAAAAAAAAAAGAGATGACAGAGAGTGTATAGAGAATCTCACTTTTAATAGAGTCTCCTTAGCATTTTTCTTAAGGTTAATATTTTGAATTGTTTATTTTATAGAAAAAGTAAATGGCCTCGTATTATAAAATGCAGCTTGCAATAGGCAGTCAACATGCATATACGAAGTTTTTGTTACTTTAGAGCTTTACCTCTTACCGGAAACCTAGAGATAAATCCTAAGTACAGAACATAAATTTTTAGGGGAATTATTATTGGCACTCCACAAATCTTATTTTTTACTTCAAACTTTCTATAATTAGAAAGAAAAATAGACATGTGAGGAGTGTAGAATAAGATTTTTAGAGTGCTAATAACAGTTTCCAATTTTAAAATGCAAACCTAATTGTGTTTAGTTTGACACAATTACAACAACATGCAGGGATGAGGTTAATTACTTAAGAGTTTATATTCTTCTCACCCGAAAACCCGAGTGCTAAACTCTAAGCGCATAGGGAAATAAGTAAGCATGCGAATCTAGAGATTAAATTTTGATGCCCTGAGCCAAAACTTTCAGTCACAGATCTACAATTGGTAATTCTTGATTGTCAAAATGAAGCCCTGTATAAGTGTTTAAAATACATCACTACTACAAAAAACACTTTGTGCGACAAAATAAGATTTGTTGCGCAAATTAAGATTTCGTCGCTTAAAACTTTGCGCGACGAAATTTTTGTCGTGCATGGTTTGTGTAGATAGGGTTTGCGCGATGAAAATTAATCTTCATTGAGCAAAGTTTTAGTTTTTTATTTTTTTATTTAATTAAATTAATTTAATATTTTGCGCTACGAAATATTTGGTAGTGCAAGATTTTGTGTGCAAAAGTTTTTGGTTTTTATTTTTTTATTTAGTTAAATTGACATTTTGTTTTATTATTTCTATTATTTAATTTAATTATAGTAATTGTTTGCGCGATGAAATATTTGGTAGCGCAAGATTTTTTGAATTTTTTACTTTTTGAATTTAATTTAATTGTATGGCTTTATTTTTTTAATTACTTTAATTTAAATTGACATATTCAAAATAAAATTACAAATAAAAAATAGTGATAAAATTATCCATAATATACATTATATTAAAAATGTACATAGAAATTAACAAATTACAATAATAAAATCCTAATACAAGTCTATTGTGGTGGTGGTGGCGGGGGATATGGTCCGATAGCGTCATAATCCTCAACTCCTCAACTTTCACCTTCAAAGTCCTGACAATTCCCTATGAAAAATGCAAACATGGTCAAATAAAAAAAAAACCATAAAATAATACCGAAAAATGGGCATATTTAACCTCCCCTAAAATCGGCATACCCCAAATCCGACCCAAACTCCACCCCTTTCCATATACCCGACCCCAAACCCCACCCAAACCCAAAATTAACTCCAAAAACACATATTAATGAAAAATATATTAAAATTTAGGGAGAAAATACATTTTGGCAAGATTGAGAGTGGGTGAGAGATAGGCAGAGAGGAGAGAGTGTGAGAGAGTGAGAAGAGATAGTGAGAGAGTGAGTGAGAGTGAGAGATAGAGAGAGATGAGAGATTGAGTGTGAGAGAGGGTCGGATTTGCGGAGAGGGTAAGAGAGAAGAGGTAAGAGAACTAGAGAGAGAGACATTGAGAAAATTGTGGAGGAGTTATTTTGGTTTTAAAAATTGTATCACTTTGTGCGACGGAAAGTATTAAAAAAAAAATTCCCGCTTCCCATTTTAGGAACCCACCCAAATTTTTAGGGTTTTGCATGACAATATTGGTTTGTCGCGCACGACGAAGGATTGGTGGCGCAAAGTTTAAAAAAAAAAAATTTTAGCGTCCCATTGTCGGCACCCACCCAAATCTAACGATTTTGAGAGACGAAATATTGGTTCATCGCGCAAAATTTATACAAATAAATTTTATTAGACAATTTAAAATATAAAATTAAATAAACAGGGTTTATGCTACAAAATAGTATTTGTCGCGCAAAGTTTTAAAAAATTAATAAAAAAGAAAATAATTTATTTTACAATTAAAAATATAAATAAAATAAATAGGGATTATGTGATAAAATGTTGATTCGTCGCAAAGAAAATAATAAAAAATAAAGAAAATAATTAAGGTTAACAATATAAATATAAAATAAAATAAAAATAAAATAAAGAGGATTTAGGTGACGAAATATTAATAATCATCGCACAAAGTTTTAAAAAAATAATAAAAACTATGAAAATAATTAATTTTACAATTTAAAATATAAAATTAAATAAAAAAGAAAATAAATTGGGTTAGGCGACGAAATATTTGGATTTCGTCGTGCAAAGTTTTAAAAAAATAATTATTTATTTTTTAAAACATATTGCGCAACGAAGTTTAAAATTTCGTGACTTTGCACGACGATGTGTATTTCATCGTGTAAAATTTTGTTGCGCAAGGGATTTTTTTTACTAGTGCATGCACGAACAAATCTACTCATTGTCAATTGATTTTAGGTCTTAACTCTAAGTTTAAATAATAACATAACAATATTATGGACTGATAAATAATCAAATCTATATGCCAAAGTATATATGCTAATTGGAATTATTTGCAAGTGTTGTGGCATGTTTAATCAAGTATTCTTTCACCTTTACTTATTCGATTACTTAATTAAATGCCCACTTTAGCTAAAAAATAGTTTCGTTTTATAGCTTTAAGAACATTGAAAGCTAATACATACCACTTATTGCACCAGGTGCAATACACACACATATAGTCACAAGCTTTTTGATGCATATCTTCATTGGTCATCATAAATTGCATATCTTTACACTTGTAGCCCACATGAAATCTAATAATGGGTACACACCATAATGCTCTTCTTTTTTTTGGCTCTTAGAATCTTCATTCATCCCTATCATGTAATTGGATCTGCTCTTTGCAGTCGGTTCCAATTAACAAATCGCTGCCACTTAAAATTTGCAATTTACCACTTAGACATTTTGTTTTGTCTATATTAGTCAATTCCAACACGAGTTGAGAGATATTTTCTTGCTTAAATGATGTTAAAAGAACTGGTAGGCCAGTCAAAGGGGGTGATTCCATCATATTTAAGCATAAATTAAGAAGTGACAATTAGGTTATTTTAGGTACAATCTTCATCTAAACATGAAAGGTTATCATTTAAACACAACATATATTTTGACACTTTGGAAAGCACCTACACCCCTCTGTGGTTCCACTTCCATTAATCTATCTTTGCTTATATTGCTAGACATTCTTCAACTTTTCCTAAATCGTGATACGTTTTGTAGTAGTCAGCCACCAAATTGTAATAAAGGTGTGATCCTGTAATATGTCGGTTAGAAATCTACCTACCATCATGCCTTTTCTTTTCCTATTTCTTTCACAACTTAATCACTCCGTTTTAAATGATGAAATTAATCCATATATCAACCTTAACAAGAGAAAAATGTATAATGACAGTCCCACATATACACAGCTGGATGCATATGGGACGTGCGATGTATGTATAGTACATGATGATACTTCAAAATCTCAGGACTGCCAGCCCTACATCTCCAATTTGCTCCTTTCATTTCCTTTCTTTTTTGTCACTTCTTCTAAGTTTTTCTGATTTCAAAAACAAAATTGCAGTTCAAAATCCAAATTGGAAAAAGAAAAAAATGAAAATTGAATGTGTCGAAACTCAACTCCTCATGAATAAGCATGTGTAAAATATATAAAGAAAATTACAAAATTAGTACTTACATCCACAATTCTCCTTGAAAATCAAGACCCGCGTGCACAAAACAGTACTTAAATCCACCAAAAGTAATCTAATTATTGCTTGAGTTGACATAATCTTTCGTGGTTTCTTAATCATCCATATTTAATTAGCCCAAAGGCTTTATGGGGATGATCCTATAACATTCTGATATTAGCAGTTTATTATTGTTAGTCGTACTATGGATATATCTATATATATATATGTATTTATGTATATTTTAAAGCACTATGGATATATTTATAAAACCAATCTAATCATCACGAATTTAAGTGGGGACGTGAGGAAAGGAGGACTTAAAGCAACTCACTCTGGAAGTGCTTAAATTAATAAAATTTAAGCACTCAAATATGTATTTAGCATGTTAATGGTAAAGATAGTATAGGTATAGTGTGAATAACTTCACTGTGAAGTTTAGATCCATTTATTAAATTCCCCTCCAAGTTAAAGCACAATTAGAGAATGAAAAATTAGATTAATTTGACGCTCTGTGTAATTTAAAATTGAAGTTCGTTTTAACTTTTTTAACCTTTCTTTTCTTCGGCTTTCTGAAAGTGCCTGCATCAGAAAAGCAAAGTGAACAATTCATATTTGAGGCTTTGAGTAAGTTAACGGGCAGAAGCACCATATAAATTAGTCAAGTATGTCTTGACGAATTAGAAGTGAAAAAGTGTTAAGTGTTATGTACAAACCCAGAAGACGACATTTTGATAGTGTAAATCCAGAAAGAAGTTAAACGTCTTCTTCTGCAGCACCAATTTAAATCCCTGCAGCTGGAATATCCATGTAAAACTTACACTGCAGTTTTTCTATTTATTTTCCATTATAATGAACCTTAGGTCATTTTTGATTTATTAACCTGGAACTCTTTTTTTGATTTATTAACCTGGAAACTCAACATGTCCATGTCTATATTACCTAATAAGATCAGTTCTTTAAAAAAAAAAATAGTAATATTAAAGGGTGAGAGAGGGTTCGAAACTATTACAATAATTTAGTAGATGGGAGTTTAAAATCTGGGACTCATGGGTGGAAACCCAACATCCTATCCATTACGATATTTGACCACATGCACCTTATAATATCAATTGTTTTTTTATACTGAAAACCTATATTTAGATCTATTTGGCCATAATCAGCCTTTTCAACAAGTAGCTTCACAAATGGTCTAGAAATTGATATAATAACATTTAATTAGACTTGTGGGATTGAATTATGTGACACATCAGCATTTAACAAAATTGTTACGGAATGACCCTATTGATTGGCGACATTCATTTTTAGGGACCATATAGATAGACTTTCAATTTCAGAGATCACCATGATGAGGTGAGTCAATTTCAAGGACAATTTTAATAAAATCTCCTTATTTTTTAGTTTTTAAATTAATTTCCTCTATTGTAATTTATCCTACAACTATTTAATACTGGTTTGGTACTGAGGTGATTTTATAAAAAATGGGTATAAAACGCTAAGCTCAAAAAGGTGTTTGGTAAACACTTAAAAACAACTTATTTTCATAGTTTTGGATGAAAAAAAAGTTAGAAATGTGAAGCAGCAAAAATGAGCATATTCTCACAGTACAGCAGAAGCAGTTTTTTTTTCAAAGCACAGCAATACCAAACCAGCTCTTAGTGTAATTTGGCTCCGTTGCTCATAAATTGGCACAATCTCTCCTCTATTGTGTTCGATAAATAATAAGGTAATATACAATAGGTTCATCAAATTATAAGAAAAGAGATTCAAACTTGAGTGTAGAGAATGAAATAAATTACTCTAGCCAACTTACTGTTGAACCCCACATCGGTCATAGAAAGAGAGAACTAATTGTCTAAATATCTTAACCACACTCTAACTAATACTGAGGCTTTTTGTGGTAAAACCCTACACTTGTCAAACTGCGCATGTGGTAATTAATAAGTTGGGAACAATATTAGTGTTGTTGGAAGTGCGCATTTGGCCTGTCTCTATGATAATTATGGTATCAAAGCCAAGGAGTGGGCCCGTACTGCAACATGATGGGTGGGTCATCTTGTCCCCGTGCAATGATGGTGGGTCCCTTGGCCCCACATGTAAGGTGAGTCCGGTGGCTTCACATGGTTGCCTATGTGTGGATCTCCCACGTATGACTCGCTACTTGGGTCCCATGTGAGGGGCATGAATCCCATATCGGTCATAGAAAGAGAGGAATAACTGTTTAAATATCTTAATCCCACTGCAATTAATACCGAGACATTTTGTGGTAAAACCTCACGCCCTGTCAAATTGTGCATGTGATAATTAACAAGTTGAAGACAATATTGGTATTTGAGAAATGAACATTTGGCTCGTCTATTCGACACTTACTAAACCTAAATATGCAGTATAAACCTCATTTTATAAGTTTTGATAGTAATGCATAAGGTTGAATATCCATAACTTCCACAAAGTGGTGCAAATGTTTTGTTAATAACCTGCCACACAAAGCAACAGTATGATTTGATCATGCTTTTGTCCATGTGGACTTTTGTCTCGATGGAAAGCAATGTGGCCTATACAAACAGAGCTGTGCTCTCATACACATTAAAGGACCAAAAAAAAAATAGTTGAAATTTATCTCAATCGTTCATTCTTTTGTGACTGAAAAATGTGCGGGAGAGAATTTCTGCACATAATATGTATTCCACCTTGATAATTGCAAACTCCTAATTTTTTTAGAAAAAAAAATTATTATTAAGGAGAAAGGTGAGAGGATTCGGAACTGTAACATTAATTTTGGATAGGTAAAAATTTCGAACTTGAAATGCATGAGTAGAAACCCAACACCCTATCCATTGAAAATATTGAATTCAAACTCCCAATTTAATAAGTTCAAATGAGAGCTTTTTAAACCCTTTTCAAACACAATAACACTTTATATTCCATCAAATATCATTGTGCAACAAGCATTGTATCCATTTGATATCATTGTGCAACAAGCGATGTATCTATTTGATAGAGACCGATATTGATATGATAAGCAAAATAAATACATGAATATATTCATATAAAAATACCAATCAGAGGAATCTCTTGAAGCTAGCGACAGGCAACAATTCCACAAGTCATGGTTAATTATAGCCTTACAGGAGATTAATTCTTTATTAATTATGAATATACTTCTTCCACTCCTTCCATGGAACAACTTTGTAGAAGAGACAGAATCTGCGTGTTTCATGCCTTCCACTCCCTTCAATAACCTTTAGCCTTTTACACTGCCCAAACCATATACCTTTATGTTAATTAAACTCAAAGTTTTGATCAGACGATTGTGGGGATGCAATTAACTTTAATTTCCTTTATTAAATTAAATTAGCTAGTATTCCACTAATTTCAAAATGCTTGTATATACCACTTCACTCATGAGGATGTGCGTGGAGATGATGTGCAAAGAGATGATGTAATTTTAAAGGGGCATGCAACTGTAGATTGGATTATAAAGATGCTTATGCCCTAGCTAGAAAACAGTTAGCTAGGTTAAAGCTCTAGGATGATACTAAACCAATCATATAAGGTACATGAATGCTTTGCAGTAACCTTCCTAGAAAAAAAACAGATATTATATAAGGAGAAGGGCTAAGGAGACTCTCAAAAGTGGAAGTCTCCATAGACTTTTTGCTACCCCATATTTTTTGCACAATTATATAATGTTGGCATGAGAATTGATATTAAAGTGTGAGATGACAGAGATTCTATGAAGAATCCTACTTTGAGAGAGCCTCCTTAGTATTTCTCTTATATAATTATAGGATTATGATCGGAGGGCACACATTTTTTGACATTCATTTTGTATGGCTCACTTCATAATTATGTTTCAATGATTTGAACAATCCATCGTTTTAGGTTTTATCTCAAATATCATCTCTACCAAGTATCATCCAAATCCGAAATCACATAACCATTGGATTAAATTTAGTGTTTTTTATAACCATATTCTTTCTTTATTTTTCACTATAAATAAATACCTTAATAGTTTTGGATTTGTCTAATTTTTTCAAAGATGATCTATAAATGATGAATTGAAATATAGATAGTTTAGATCGTTAAAAACATTATAGAATAAGATTTACAAAAATGTATGTCAAAATGTGTTCCGTGACCCTAAATTATATAGTACTAGTATTCTTTAAATGTTTTTTTTTTTTTTTTAGTTCTCTCTTTTTTTTTTCTTTTTTTTTTCCTGGTAAAAAGGTAAATATATTACCACAAGAAGCAAACAAACGTACAAACTATACAACGAAAGGTCCAAAGACAAAAGTACATAGACAAGCAAAATGGACCAACTAAGCAAACCAAAGCAAAGCCCAACCGACAGTGTGGGCCCAAAACAGAAAAAACTAAAGAAAGCCGAGAATTCTAGAACAGCCACCGCTGCAACAATATTTCATGATTCGCCCAATTCCACGCCTCCAACCTCATGCCGACTCGTCGTTCATAGCATCCAACCCCAAGCACCACCTGGTACGAATCCTCAACTGAAGAATTCAAGCAACCAAAAGAAGAATTCCGGCTACCAGAAGAAAGAAGCCCGTGAAAATCCATGAGCAACACTGTTAACAAAAGTAGACATAGAGAAAGTGGTGGTGTTGGGAACACCCGAGCCTATGCAAGCACCGATGCGGACACACTATCTCAATAAAGCATGACTGTAGATTGGATTATGGATGAATAAGGAGGAGGGACGCCAGTGGGAAAAGAAGAAAAGGGCAAAATGAAATAGAGAGCAGGGGAAAACACAACCGAAGGTAGGAAGACGAGACAACGAAAGGAAAGGGAGAACGGCTAACCAACCCCAGCCGAAGCTAGGGTCGGCGCCACCATATATGCACAAAATTGAAACCCTCACACAAACAATGAGAAAAACCCTCAATCAGAGAGAAAGGCTCTCACAACGAGAGAAAAATATCAAGTGCTACAGTAGCATGCACTGCATTTAGGCTCTTTTTCTCCATGGGATTACATCCTATCGGATGCATCACGGCTCCATATGTCAATAAAGGTAGAAATTCATATTGAGTAGTATAAGATATATATATAAAATCAAATGAAACAATCCTTGGCTTCGTAACTTTTATTGTTTTTCAATTTAAACCAAACCAATTGAGTTTTGAATAATGTTGAGTACACTGTGTCGGTTTCTAACAAAAAACATAGTAAAACAACACTAAGACGTAGAGGAAAGGTTATTGGCGGAATCAAGTTATGCTCAATCAATCTATGCATAAATAAGCTTGTTGTGTGTATGGTAAGACAACACTAAGGCTAATGACTAAATAGGCCAATAAAATTATCTTAATAGGCAGAACTTGTCAACACTCTTCGTTAATAAAACGAAGGGGAAAAGGAAAAGAAACCCATCTCTATTGAGTTCAAACCAAATAAAATGTCACTAATGATCTAACCTCCCCATTTTGGCACAATGTTCTTGTCATTTACTATTTAAAAAAAAAACAGAAAAGAGAAACAAAAATCAAGATCACCAAACCTTTATTAGTATTACTATAGCTAGGGGAATCACCTTTGTACAACAAATGGCTTCTTTTCTATTTCTTAGTACAATAATTGCTTTCACATGCTCAAGCTGTCCACTTTGATTAGGATGTACAAATTGAAGATCATCACAATTATCTCCAAAACATTTCCTCAAGAGAACAATCCCTACCAATATGACAAACATCAAAAACCCCACAAGGGAATTGACTAATTTCATGAGTCTTAACAAATAGAAAAGTAGAAAACTATTTGTTGGGTGACTTTTAGGTTGAGGTGGACTTGGGTTTTGCGAGTACTCTTTTGCTTCTCTGATTCATGTTTTCTTAACAAGTTCCAGAATATCTTGACATAATTAGCACGTCTTAGGAAATATCCCGGTTGGATCAATGACTCAAAGATAATATGATTAAACAAATAATGGCTTGCTCAAGTAAGGCATGGTGTGGAAGCTAGAAGTTTATTAGTTTAGCATGAAAGAAAACTTTGCATGATTGCATGTTGTTCTAAGTTGGGTAATCTAGGTTTCCTACGGTTCTAAGAGGGTTCATCTTGACCCAAGGAAATGAAGGAAGTTTAAGGAAAACACTAAGGTTGCATGAAGGTGACCCTCCCAAAGATTTAAGACCGTTTGCATTTAGAGAATTATTTCCCTTACTTGGTGCAATACAACCTTGGTTGCTTCTCTCCCTCTCTCTAACACTTTATTTTGTTCTCTCTGTCCCCCCATCCCCTATTTCAAGACCTTTGACCTCTCTTTTGTAGGTGAAGGATTCATTTTCTATCTTATGTCCCCTTTCTACTAGCATAGCTATGACTTTCCCTTTTGGTGTAAGACAGACGAGCTCCTTCGTGAAGGCTGCATCCCTTGCCCTTCCCCGAGCGCTTATTTACCAAGTCAGTTCCACTACTAAATTAAACACTTTGCGTGACGAAGGAGTCTTTGTCGTGCAAAGGTAGTGCAAAAAGACCTTGCGTGATGAAGAAGTGCACATTCGTTACTCATCTAAACGATTGCGCGACGCTGTAGTACTCGTCGCTCGAAAGGCATATGGACAAAGGCTTTCCTCGTACGATATAAAAGGGTACAAGTGTGCTTTGTGACGAGAAATTTTTGGGGACGTCAACAATTTGTCTCGAAAAAACTTGCGCGACAAAACATATAAGACGTGCGTGGTTTTGCGCGACGATTAGTTAGCGTTGCGCAAGTGTGATTTTTAATAAAAAAAATAATAAATAGAATAAAAGGACTATTATAAAAAAATATTTCATACAAACGACAAAATAAAAAATAAAAAATTAATGAATAAAAAAACAATGTATTTATAATATAAATAAAAATGTACGTACAAATACAAAGTTTTAAAATAAAGTGGGAACAAGACGATGAAAAAAAAAAGTGAAATAATATGTAGGCAAGTCATTTGGAAGTGCTTGGTAATCTTGCTACTGGTAGGGGGTGGGGTTGGGGATGGGGTCGAATGTCGATAGACCTGATTGCTGTGTGTGCTCAGGGTGGAAGGGCTCTGACGGCGATGGTGCAAAAAAATCAAGGAGACGTATTCCAGAGGAACTGAGGGCATGTACAAGCATTGACATTTGAGACTTGTGCAATGCCAGCTCACTCCTCAGGCCAGCAACTTCCTGCGTCAAACCCTTAACCTTGCCCTTCGACTGCAAAGATGAAGAGGCTTCATTCTCCCGCCGCCTAGCATTTCCCATCCCCCGACAATGTCCCTGGCCTCTGACCGAAAGTCTATTCCAACGTCTCTGTCAGGATGCGAAACTCGCATCCTCAGGGGGATCCACAGACTCCATCAGTGTGTCTGGGGGAAGTTGGGAGGCGAACTCCTAAAGCACCAACTGATCCTTCTCCACCATAGTCGCCTGTGAAAAAAAAAACATGGATTATTAATATAAAACAATTTGAAATGACTAGTATAAATCTTTAATGCATAAGAAATTACTTACATGAAGGGATTGGGTCAACTCATCCCCAGGTCGAACATAAATGTTAGCAAAGATGTCGATCTCTGGGAATTTTGAACCCTCTTGAAATAGAAAAAGATAAGGAAAATGTTAGTACGAAAAAAATAATTTATTACCGACATTTTAAAAGGAAATGAAAGCTGTAATATATACTTTCTGTCGTGCCTCCATCATATATGAGAAAGGCCTCAAATCCGAATGGTGGAGAATAGCCTTCTTCTTCTTATTGTTCTTGTTTGCTTTCGCTTTCTTTTGTTATACACAAAATAAACGTATTAGTTGTAATATTTAAAGAAAATAAAAAAAATCATAATAAACATTACTAAAAATTTTAAAAAGTAAAATGAAAGAAGTCCTACTTAAAAACGCACCATATATCCCGGCTCCTGAAAATGACAACAGAGCCAAACCCAACTATCTTCTAGGTCCTCGAACTCCTTCGGGCAACCCTCCTCGACCTGCGGATCATCAAAATGCTCGAAATATTGCTACAGGTCACTTTTCCACTGCTTGTAGCGTTCGGAGAAGAGCCGATTGAGGTATGCCAACATGTCCTTGTTGATGGCATCGAAATTGTAGTTTGTCTGCAATGTAACAAATATTACGAACGTATTAGTAATAAAATATAGTAATAAATATAAATATTTAAATTTTACATGAAAAGCATTAAAAAGGCTACGCTACTTATCGACAAATGATTGCGCACCGTGTTCTTCACCTCCTCTGGCATCACCTTCCAAGACTTCCACCACATAAGGCAAAAAGTCTGCACGACGTGCCCAATGTCATGGACCAATGCACTATGTTGCTCCGCCGTTGGTGCTGCCCAATGTCGCTTATCGGATCTGATTGCGATACGACTGTTGGTCACCCGAGTGACCTTCATCCTCTTCAATTGCTGACAAGGTTCCCGGGTGTTTTTCTTGGTTGCAAAGAAATGAAAAAAAAATGTTAACCCAAAACTAATAACAAATCCTACTAAAATTTCGGCATAATCTCCCTATAATTAAAACATTTCCCAAAACCCTGAAAACAACATAAACAATATACGTATCCAACAAAATGATCACAACAGTTTAATAATAGGTTCAGAACGATGACAACTTTTTAATCCTTAAATGAAATAACTTAACAATTTGAACCTAAAACAACAAAACTCAGTTAACATGGGAATGAGGGAGTAAATTAGGATTGTATACCTGGCTGTGTACTTGAGGCATCGGTTGTGAATCTCGATGGCGACATCTGGTCAGGAGTGCGAGGGCGCCGGTGAGCACTTCGGGTGCTCACAGGTAGTGCCACCGAAGAAGTCGATGATGCTGACGCCTGTAGGACTGGAGGACTAGCTGAGTCAACTGGATTCACTGGCCTATGGTCCATCTTTGCCGGAGCAGTGGCGGCAGTAGTTGGTGTAGTCGTCAGAGAAGGTGTAGTCGTCGGACTAGGTGTAAAAGTCATCACCCTCTGGGATCTAATGAGTTATGCATCTACAAAATTGGAAATAAATTTGTTTCGTACACAAAGATTTAACTTACCGTACACAGGCATAATAATTTCAACTTAAATTTACAACGAAATTTTAAAACCCTAATTTAAAACCCTAATTCTAAACCCAATTCAAGTTTGGCAGAAAAAAAACTTAAAACTGATCTATTATACACAAACTAATCAATGTTAGCTAGAATAAAGACCCTACAATTATAACTTATAAGAAGAAACTAGCATAAAGGAGTAGTTGGAAGCAAAATCATAACTCAACAGCTTATCATGGAGAGTGGGCAGTTTACTACTAATTTGAGTACTTGACACAATGCAATAAAAGAAGGGTTAATTAGATTAAAATTCAATTGAAATATATGATCTATTAACGAGCTTATGTATGTACAAAAATTTGTTGGTGATTTGGAGTACAGTTATATAGAACTTTTTAACCGTTAGATTGGTTTTTGTGTTTTTAACCAAATATTTAACATTTAAAATGCATATATGCAGGTATCTATATTAATGGGACTAAAAAGAAATATTAACAATTATCTAATTTACCCGAGCGAGAACAAAACCAGGAGAATTTAATTAGTGTAATGTCAGAAAACAGTTCTAAAGTTTGCACCAGGAGAATCTAAAGTGATCTTTGCAGCGCATGCTCTTTCAACCTTATTTTAAGGCTTATTTTTATTAACTATCTGAAAATTGTTGAATAAACTCAACATACTTAATACACCTTATATTTGCTTTTTTACTTAAAATTTATCTTAATACATCCCACTACTTTCCCATAATACTCACACACCCCACATTTTCTATACACCTCACATTTCTCAAATCTTATAACACTCATTTTTAATTCTCAGGGACCGAATCTAACCATTTGAACGTTTAGTTTGCCAAAAGATTTCAAATCATCTGAACATTTAGTTTGCTGAAAGATTTCAAATCAACTTATCAAATTGGTTCCATTACCTTAGTTGGACAAGTGCTCCACCATCGTCCTCTAGTGAATCTCAGCAACGTTACCCACATTCAGATCATCCACATAGAAGAGGATGATCTCAAGGGTTGCCATACTTGCTAACAAGATGATGGTCACTTGTAGTAGAATAAGGAGCCCTGAATGATATTCTTGCGATAGGGTTTTTGAGATATGAAAAATTAGGAGCAATAATTTTTTAGAGTTTTTTTATTTGCTGCAAATTTCCCCAGAATTGAATAGAGGATTTTCCCAAATTTTTGTAGCAACTTTCTTCATCTTTCACTTCACATACAACACTATTAAATAGAACCAGACCTAGAGGCTTGAGGTTGGAAAAGGGCAAAAGGGGCTTGGGCATAGGATGCATTCGATGCACAATAACTGATCAAGGGGGGTTAGGGTTTTGTTCAACAATAGAAGTGGGAGAGTTTTGATAGTTGAGAAGATAAATAATACATTAAAAGTGCTTTGGAGTGTATTTAGAATTTTTTTTTTTAAAAAAAAATTTAATAATGTCAAAATTGTCATTGCATAGTGGGTAAATAAGTCATTTAATATTACATTTTAATGTGGGGTACATTCAACATTTTATGGGGTGCTAATATAAAAAGCCTATTTTAATGCCATTTCCTTTATGTCCTTGCTGGTTCATAATCCTAATTCCAGAACCTGAAGACTATTTATTGATTCCATCTGGCAATTTAAGTTTCTAATCATTCTTTAATTATATGTTTAGCACAGGTTAGAGCTGGTCCCAGTTCTTGGTTAAAGATTGAATTTGTCCTCTCTATCTTATATTATCTCTTTTATATTTGTCGATAGGAAATAATATTCATTAGATAAATTTTAACAATACATTAAAGATGTTGACAAGTAAAAAATACTAAATGTAAAAGTAATAATCTCAAAAGTAAAACTTAAGGAGGAACAAAACCACATAAGTGTAAGTATTAGCTCATTTCACCAAATCAAAGCTTAATCCTAAACCAAACTCATGCAACCCAAAATACTCGAAACAGTAAATTAGTGTCCAAAAATCCACAGATTGATTCTTCCTTACTTGTTTCATTGATGTCTCCTCCTATACCAATTCCAAATAACAATAATGTTTGGGTTCTTCTGATCAATCAAGTATTTCATCTAGTACTCAGTCATTCAATCAAGAGGGAAAAGAAACCCATACTGAGTTGATTTTTATGTTGTGTAATTAGTGTTAACTAGTATAAGGCTACCAACCATTTCTTCTTACAAGTTCACTCGAGTTGAACAAATAAACTCAGAGCGTGCACTACAATTTCATACATCAAAATGCACACCCAAATGGGATAACAATCCAAATTCAAATCTTATCAGTCACAAACAAGGTGAATAATCACCAGTATTAATTATACACAAATTATAATTGATTTGTGCACTAATTTAATTAGTTTCTCCGATACAATTTCCATTAAAAGTGAAGAGAAAAAAAAAATCATAATTCCACCCAAAAAACAAATTGCAACTGTTATAACAAGAGGAACATTGCAAGATTTTTCAGCTCCCGCCAGTACATGTTTGAGCACAGACTCCAAAGTACTCAAGGCATAAGGAACATTGCATGTGTTGTTCAATCTAACCCCAGTGAAGCAGCCTAAATCTAACCCCCAATTTAAGAAAACCTAATCTAACCTCATTGCCCAAAATCGTTCCCCTAATTTAAGACCTAAATCTAACCCCAATTAAGAACCCTAAAAACTCTAATTTAAGAACATAAATATAACCCCCAATTTACAAACCCTAAATCTAAACCCCATTGCCCTAATTCTAACCCCCACAGTCAATAAACAAAACTAAAAATAAAAACTGAAAATGAAATTACCTCTTGGAGATGAAGACGTGATGGCTGGTGAGAGGGATGGAGAGACGAGGTGAGTGAAGGAGAGAGGGATGGACATACAGAGGAAGGAGAGAAATGGTATCGTGTGGGGAAAAAAAGGAAGAAGAGGGAAGTGAGGGGAGGAATGAGACACACGGGGTTAAAAATATAGAATCTTGCGTGATGGAGTCTTTGTCGCGCAAGGTTAAAAAATCATAGTGCAAGTTTTTTTAAATTTCCCCAAAAAAAAAGAGCCTTAATTGAATTTTCAGACACTTGCATGACGAATACATAGTTTCGTTGCGCGAAGGGTATTTGAGCGATGACATATATGTATTCGTCCCGCAAGTGTATGAAAATTCATGCTTCCCGCGTAAAATTAAAATGCTTGCATGACCAAATATTGTTGTGCGTCGCGCAATTATGTTTTTTTTTATAATTTTTTTATTACAATTTATTATAAAATACAAATAAAACAAATTTATTTACAAAGTAATTCACATATAAAATGGGAATCATTCATACCATTTTTTCCCATCACTCTATACAATGCATTAAACATTTCATGTGTTTTACAAAAAAAGTTACAAATAAATTGCATTAATCTTCATTCAAACTATAATAACTTTCACTTTTGTCACTATTATCATTTTCAGTGTCCCATTCCTCATCATCGATAGGTACGTCACCATCGTCGTTTGTGGGCACTAGACAATCGCATAATGGAAGATTACCGAGGTCAATTGTGATCGACTGGATCAGTATTTCGATTGAAGATACTTCTTTTATCTGAAATGGTTATTGGATAAGTTAGTATCTCGAAGTGTTTCCACACCACTTTCCATCGAAGATTCTAGACGTTGGTCAGCATCATTGTCGATGTCGTCGTTAGTAGGGTATTGTTCTGCTATAGCATACACATTCCTATGATCCATCTTCTGAACAACTTTCCAACCCCTTCCGGCTTTTGGGTCATTTAGATGCACAATTTGTTTGGCCATGTTTGCTAAGATGTAAGGGTTATCATCATACCAAGTTTTGGTAGTGTTCACTGATAGTAATCCATGATCTCTTTTCACACTTCTCTGCCTATTTAGGTTTGTATCAAACCATCACACTTAAATATGATCACTTGGCATCGATCTTTGAAAAGCAATTACACGACACTTGTTAGTTTGCCATAGACTTGTGTGTCCAGTTCATATGTGTAGAAGGTCTAGTCCTACTGACATTGGTCTCGAAAAGAGCAAAATCCAAACGGTTGAACTGTTCCAAAATCTGATCACTTGACCATTCTCTAGGTTTGAGGCGATGCTTTTTCTCCTTATCAAACTCTTTATCATTCTCTTGCCACTCGTGGTCCCATGGCAAACATCTCCGATGACCAAGGTAACAAACTTTCTAGCGTGCCAACTAGATGTTACGTCTTCCTTGCATACAGGGTAAGCCATATAACCCCTAGTGCTCTACCCGAAAACTATTACATATGTGGGCAAATCGTTCACAGTCCACATCACTGCTACCCGGAAAGTGAACATCTTGCCAGTACACTTATCGTATATGCGCACATTGTGTGTCCATAAATCCTTTAGCTTATCCACCAAAGGCCGTAAGTATACATCGATTGACCTACCAAGATCCTCAGTTATCAATAAAGTCATCATCATGTATTCTTTTTTCATACATTTCCATGGAGGCAAATTATACAAAAATACGAAAATCGGCCAAGTACTGTGGTGTTGGTTTAGAACCCCGAACGTATTGTTTCTGTCAGTGGCAAGTCCCAATCTAATGCTTCGAGGATCAACAGCAAATTCAGGGAACGTTCGATCAAACTCTTTCCATGCCTTTCCATCTGCAAGATGCCTCAGGACATCGTCATCTACCCGTTTTTCCTTGCCATCTCAAGTCGGTGGTAGTATGCAGTTACATATACAACCGTTGCAACCTAAGCTTCAAAGGCAAATAACACATGACTTTTTGTGGGATGTTCATCGATCTATTATGAGATGTCATTTTGAATCTCGACTCATTGCATACAGGGCATTTATCCAATGCTTCATTCTCCTTATAAAACAATACACAATTGTTTTTGCAAGCATGAATTTTTTTCATAACCCAATCCGAGATCATTCAACACCTTTTGAGCGTTTCTATGGTCTTTAGGCAAATAATTGTCCTTTGGTAACATTCTCTTGAAAACTCCCAAAAAATAATCAAAACACTGGTTCGATATATGATACTTTATTTTTCCGTGCATTAGTTTCATAATAGCTATGAGAATGGAAAATCCCTCACACCCCGAGTATAACTTTTGGTTGGCATTTTTAATAAATTTTCATATTCTTCGAATTCTTCCCTATCCATTGGTGTAGGCACATCATCTTCCATTTCCTGATTGGTATTTGTCAATGCAAATGGGAAAACATCATTTAAGATTTCTATGACTTGTTCATTAGGATCCATATTGGGTTCAACATTGCCTACTGTTGTCATGTTTGAAGACGAAGCATTGTGTAATTGTTCCTTGTGATTGTTCCAAATATTATAGGTCTCTACCATTCCATTCCTTACTAAATGAAATTGAACATTTTCAAAAGTTTCCCTTAACGTGTTGTTACACCTCTTACAAAGACACCGAATTCTAGTTGCACCTGGGTTGTGTGTACATGCAAAGTCAATAAAATCCTCGATTCTGTTCAAGTATTCGTTGTCTCATCTGTTCGGGTTATGCATCCACATTCTGTCCATCATTCCTGCAAGCACAATAACAGTACAACAATCATAACAACTTCTACCTGATCTTCTCACCTTCTGCCTTCGGCAAGTGCCCTATCCCATTTGAGAATGCAAAATTATGTCACGTAATTTACAGATACTTCGAATTAGATTTCGACGTGGAGAAATTTCGACATTATCTTTGTGTAGTTCTTCAAGTGCACGACATAGATATGAAGTACATATGTGCCACCCGAAGAACGTAGGAAGATGACACTGAAATCCCTACGACCGAAACCTAATCATTTAACCGTAAACTACGCGGCATAACTTTGCATTCCCAAACTGTCCAAATAATGGGACAATTCAAGAATCAATTGGACCGCAGTCATGCTTTCGCATCCATGCGCGATATCCAACTAATCCTCAAACGGGAAACTAAGTTTTACTAAAAAAAACAAGTACGAAGTTAATTTCAATTAACTCTGTACATCACAACACATATTTGTGTGTCACATACAAAATTGTACAAATACAATTCAACATTATACATAATTATAACATAACAATTAATGTAATTTAAGAACTTAATATAAACAAGTTTAACAACATAATTTCAATATACTTTAACTAATTCATATTTTATAAAATAAAACGAAGAAAATACCTTCCAAATCGTTATCCACTGAGCGCTAGTCACACACAATATCCCTATACACAACGAATTTTACGATGTCAGTATGAATTGGCATTGATAATTTTAAACGAAATAACAAAAACCCTTACCATACACAATGAAATACTTCGATCAACCTAGAGATTTATATGGATAAAGTTTTAGAGGAAGAAATTGAGAGAAAATAGGACTGACGGATCCTGATTTGAAGAAAAGCAGAAGGATAAATTGCAGGCGAGAAAATTGTAGTTTTTTCCCTCTGCAACTAATGTCAGGTTATAAAGATCACTTTTGGGAGAACAACTTTGTGCGACGAACATAGAATTTGTCATGCAAGTTCCCTTAGTGCAATGAAAAGTTATATTCGTCGCACAAGTGTTTTTTTTTTCTTTCAAGATTCTGTTTTTCGTTTTCTTTATAATTTAATAACGTAATCTATTTGTGCGACGAACATTGTATTCGTCGCTCAAGTTGCATTATTCATTTTTTTTCCGTTTTATTTCTTACTTATGTAAAAAAAAATTATCGAATTAAAATTAACAAACCAAATTATATATTACCAAAATATTTAGGGTTATTATAAAAAATGGTCCCTGAGATTTGCATGATCAATAGAAATGGTCCCTAAGATTTAAAATCAATAGAAATGGTCCCTGAGATTGTCTATCATCCATGATTTTGGTCATTCCATTAAAAATTTCTTTGGGCAATTTTCAAAGCTTCGTAACTCAATCGATTCTTAACCAAATTCGACCCATAATTTATCAAAATGAAGATAAGAAAGTGTAGAACAAGATTATACCTATTTGGAAGCTCAATGATTGTTGGAGATGGCCAGAAAATAGCCTGAAAGGTGATTGGTCCGCGAGAAAATTGGAAAACTCGCCAGAAACTGGGTAAACTTTAAACGTCCATAACTTCTTTAATACTCAACCAAATCAAGTGATTCAAAAAGGAAAATCATATTTCTCGATGAGATGAAGAGAATTGTATCTTTCTTGACTGCTAACTGGCCATGGTTTGGCCGGAAAAATGTTCGAAAGTGGCTAACTATAAAATGATTAGCCATTTTCGAGCAGTTGTCCGACCAAACCACGACGAGTTAGCCTTCGAAAAAGGTACCATTCTCTTCATCTCGTCAAGAAGTATGATTTTCGTTTTTCAATCACTTGATTTGGTTGAGTATTGAAGAAGTTATGATTGTTTACAATTTACCCAGTTTTCGACGAGTTTTCCAGTTTTCCCACGGACCAATCACCTTTAAGGCTATTTTTTGGCCATTTTCGGCTACCATTGGCTTCCAAATAGGTATAATCTTATTCTACACTTTTCTATCTTCATTTTGATATATTATGGGTCGAATTTGGTTAAGAAACGATTGAGTTACAAAGCTTTGAAAATTGCCCAAAGAGTTTTTAACGGAAGGACCAAAATCATGGATGGTGGACAATCTCAGGGACCATTTCTATTTATCATGCAAATCTCAGGGACCATTTTGTATAATAACCCCAATATTTATTAAAACTAATTTATTAAATTTTAAAAATAAACTCCAACATAACGTTCAAATAAATTTTATCTCACAAATAAAAAAATTAAATTAGGTTCACTCTTCATCTGCGTCATCAGCAGGGGCATCGACAGTAGCATTGTCAACTTGTGAGCACTCTACAGCCCACTGTACATCGAACTTCCACTCCCTGAACTTCTTCTTAAAAAGGTCGTCCACATACTTCCGCTGCTTCTCATCAGTTTCATCAACATCCCAAACAACCTGTAATGGCAATAAAATTAAATTAAATATTGCAAAAATATTATTTTTATACAAAATCAATTACACATTCTTTAATATAAACTTATCAATAATTGCTGCACCATGGAGTTCTTCACGTCCATAGGCACCATTTTCCAAGAGTTAAACTTGATAGAACACTTTTTCCGCAGCAATCCCTACATCACAAATAAGTTCGTCGTACGCTTTAGCTGAACTTTTGTCACCAAACGAGGGCAAATGCTTACGTCGGTACCTCTCCTATGTCATTGTGAACACGGAAAATTCCTGAAACGAAAGAGACAAGAACAACGTGCACAAAATAATATTTGTGTTTGATGATTTTGGGTTACAATCTCTCTCAAATTTGATCCTCTGATTCGATCTCCGTAAGGTGTTGATTTGTGGATGTTTCGTTGATCCAAGGGCCGTCGAGGCTTGATTTTGGATGAACTGTTGGAAGTTTCTTCAAGGGCCGTGGGCTTGATCTTTAAAGGTGGATTTGAGCGAATCTTCAAGAAGCCGTTGGGGCTTGATCTTGAGGATGAGTGTTTCTTCAAGGGCCGTTGAGGCTTAATCTTGAATAACGGTGATGAGCGGATCTTCAAGGGCTTTTGGGCTTGATCTTGAAGAACAGTGATGAACGGATCTTCAAGGGCTTTTGGGCTTGATCTTGAATAACGGTTGGATGTATGGATTTGTCGACGTTTGTTGATCCAAAAGGCCGTTGGGGCTTGATCTTAGGATGAACGGATGATGAACGATAGTGCTTTCTTCAAGGGCCGTCGGGGCTTGATCTTGAATTGGTGGAAGTTCTTCAAGGGCCTTTGGGGCTTGATCTTGAATTGGTGGATGGTTGATCCAAGGGGCCGTCGGGGCTTGATCTTGGAAGAACGATGAACGAGGAACGAAGAACACTTTCTTCAAGGGCCGTCGGGGCTTGATCTTGAATTGGTGGATGACTGTTGATCCAAAGGGCCGTTGGGGCTTGATCTTGGAAGAACGATGAACGAAGAACGAAGAACACTTTCTTCAAGGGCCGTCGGGGCTTGATCTTGAATTGGTGGAAGTTCTTCAAGGGCCTTTGGGGCTTGATCTTGAAGGTGAAATTTGTTCAAGGGCCGTTAGGGCTTTATCTTGAAGGAGGATTTGACGAAGAACGAAGAGGGATTTCTTGATCCTTCGGGATTTGCTTGAATTTGGGAGGTTGGATGCTTGAAAGCTTTAGAGTTTCAAAGCTTCAAGGATTTTGGATGTGTGGGGAGTATTCTCTTCCATTTTGGGAGTAGAGAAATGTATTTGTGAATTGGTTGATGATACCTTGATGTAGAAGCCTATTTATAGGCTTTGAGAATGAATCACCACCACAAAATATTTTTTTTCTTTTCCAAGCACCATTGCCTAATTTCCCACTTAATACAATTTTAAACTTGAAGTGGTAATTTTATGGCCTAATTTTCCACTTAATATCATTTTAAACTTGATATGTGCATGCTTTGTCATTGCCCAAAATGAGAAGAAAACCTTGTTTTGATCTTCAATGGATTGAAATGTGCTTGCCTTGTCATTGCCCAAAATGAGAAGAAAAACTTATGTAATCCTCCAAGGGTATTTCTTCTTATTTTGTTGAGTCACACACCATATGTACAATTTGTATGACACGTGGCATATGCCATGTATGCCCTGACACGTCAAAATTTTAATGCGTTGGTGAACATTTATTTCACCGCAATTTCGATGTCTACAGTCATATAGCTTTCTTCATTTTTTTCCTACCACAAAAATTTTAACGTAATATAGCCTATTAAAACAATAATTTCAACCATATCAAATGTAAAACAATTAACTCAACAATAACTTTTTTTTACCTTTCCCTTCACGAGAGCCTTCTCCATCCCAACATTTTGTTGACTTAGAAACCGAATCGGCCATCGTTTGATATAAAACCTTTGCAAAATAGGGTTCTGAAACTATGTTTATATAAAACTCCACACACTTTGCGATACGAACCCTTGGTCGCACAAGGTCGTCATAACTACCCATTATAAATGGAAGCGTTTAATGCGTGACTGACCAGTTTGACTGTGTTCAGAACCATTTGCGCAACGAATAGTAGTAGTCGTCGCGCCAAGTGGTCTTGTGTGACAATCAATTTTAAGTCGTGCAAAGATGTCTTATGCAACGATTACTATTGTTTGTCGCGTAAACATCAGAAGACTAAAAAAAAAAAACCTTTTTGCAAAATAATTACAACCAAATATTCAATTATAATATTTATCCTACAAATAATTAAAACCTTAAATAAATTTATTTAATCCATTCAATTATTTAAAAACCCAAACACCAATTAAAACCTAATTAAGTCCAAATACATAACTTATAAAAAAAAACCTTAAATTTAAATATTGTTCTCAAAAACTTAAATTTAAAACTACTATTTCGATGGTGCTCCATTCCGCTCGACATCATAACGACACCGATTGTTACCTCCATCCAACACATCCTCCATCAACTTCATCAACTGTTTGTTCGTATCATCATTAAGAGTATACTTACATTGTTACACATATATGCAAATAATTAATTCCAACATACAACAAAAAATTTCACAAAATTACTTATTGATCCATTGACAATATACTTACTAATAATTCATCCATCACTGCCTTCTTCGCATTCTCGGGCACAAATTTCCAAGAACGCCATTCATTAGTAGGACAATTATTTCGCATGGCTACAACAATCGCATGTGCGAACTCAAAATGTTGGCTCAAATCATAAGGGTTGGCAGCGGGCACGCTCTCATATCCTCCATCTTAGCACGAACAAAATTGTGATGAATAAGAAGAATATAATTGTGAAGAATACGGACAGCAAAATCGCATATTTATAGGAAGGTTAAGGCCTTTGCGTGACGAAGGCTTCGTCGCACAAACATCTATACTAAATGCAGTATTGATTCCTCTGCAGTGAATGATCTGAGTGAAAACTGACAGCAACTTGCACGATGAACCCTTTGTCGAACAAAGGTCCAGTTTTCGTCGTGCAAGGTGTTCACGCCAAAAAAATTACTACGTGTTTTTCTTGTGACTTTGGGTGATGACAATGCTTATTCGTCACGAAATTTTTTTTTCTTTTTCTTTCCTGTCTTTTTTGCGCAATGACACTTTTTTTTTTGTTGCACAAGGACCTCTTGTGTGACGAAATTTGCTTCGTCGTGCAAGCTGTTTTTCCTACTAGTGTTCCACAAATGTTAATTCTAGTAACAAGTCTCTTGGCTTTCGTTCATTGTTCTTTTGTTGAGCTAGTTGTTGGCTATCCCACATCGGTGAGGGAAAGAATAAAGAAAGAGTTTAAATATGTTTACCCCACTCTAACTAATACAGGGAATGGTGATGTTGCCCATTTTTCAGTATTAGTGTCTGCTTATTTCTTCATTAAGTACAGGCTCTGTTAGGCTCTCACTTGAACTTGAAACCTTGAGTCTGATTCTTTTCTATTGCTTAGTTCGCTTGCTAGGAAAAGGAAAAAATAGGTTTGTTCTCTCTCAAACTCACCTAGGTGGACTTCAAAGATTGTGAGCTTGGATCTTTGGGCTCCCAAGCAACCCAAAGTCTTCTATAATTTTGACTTCGTGTAAGCCTAATAAACTTCTTTAACCACTCACACCACAATTCACTTGGCAAGTCCTGACAAGTGACTTGGGCTTATTTTAGCATAAATAGTATTCAGTATGATAGAGCTTGGAGTGACGAATATGCATGGAATAGCATAGGCATGGTGTGATTTATACTAACGTCCAACTTATTTATCATATTGTGGCATAGGGGTGGGTTCGATACGGTTACCGTACCAAAACCCTTGTACCAATTACCGTACCAAACTTTCGATTTGGTAAAATATTTTACCATTACCGTACCAAACTTTCGGTATACCGAAGTTTGGCATTGCCAAAAGTTTGGTTGGCATGGTATGGCAATGGTAATTGCCATTTTGTTTTGGGACAAAATATGTTTTTGTTTTTTTAACCCAATTCAAGGGCAAAACTTTTTTTTTGGTACCTTTATCTCATACATTATAGATTAAATTCATCTATTATTCATCATTCACAATTCACACACATAATAATTCAAATGAAGCATCAAGATTCATCATGAAAATTAAGCTTACAATCCAAATAGAAGTTACGAACCAAAACAAATAGAAGTTAACAATCCAAATAGAAATTAAAGTTTCAAACCAAATGAAAATTGGAAGTAAACTTCAAAAAAGAGAATTCATTGATAAGTTATTCAAGCTTGAGATGTTGAAGCTTTTGGAGGAGGCATTGAACTTATAGAAGATTGAGTTTGTGTCAAGCCTACATTACAAACAAAGAAAACATATTAATTAGTAGCAAGAAGAATTAAAGTTGAAAACCATTTAATAACAAATTTACTAAAAAAATTAAAGCATATCTTTCTTGTTTTCTCTTCTTCTATTTCCTTGTAAAATTGAAGCATATCTTCCGTTGGTCCTTGTAGAAGTTTACTTCACCTGCCCTAAGCCAACCACTAGTACAGACTAGTGCCTCCATTATTTTAGGAGTCAAGGATACCCTAAAAGGGTTCACAACCCTCCTCCCTAGACTAAATGCATTTTCACTAGCAACAGTAGAAGTGGGGGTTACAAAGATATTTTGGCTATTTGTGAAAGAATTAGGAACTCTTTTGTGTTTGATTTCCACAATTCTAAGAGATCAAAGTCACCAACAACAATGCTAATATAAGTAGGGTTTTATTTTCAAATTATTGGAATATTATAAATATGTGTTATATAATTATGTATTATATAAATTATAAATTATAAATTATATTGTATTTTCGGTATGGTACGGTAATACCGTGGTAATGGTATCCATTACCAATACCGTACCATGAAATTTCGGTACGGTACAATACCGTACCATTACCGATTGGTACAAAAAAATTTGCACAAAATCGGTATGGCACGGTTGGCAATTCGGTTGGCATGGCAATTTGGCAAAAAAATCCACCCCTACTGTGGCATGCTTGTAAAAATTTTCCTTTCTCTATTCTGCACCTTTGCATGTATTTAGTCTTAACTCAGGGTTTGTATGATGGTTGGACCTTGACTTTATTGGGCTTGCTTGTGACATTTTTAGGCCTAAACAGCCTTCTAATTAGTGGCTGATACACCCCACCAAAATTTTACTTGCTAATTATTCAACAAGAAGGCCTTAATATTGCTTGTTTGCCTACATGTGGGAAAGTAAAAAGAAGAATTAGTGCACCAGCCCACCATATGGGCTGTAGGACTTGAACTTTGGTTATTCAAATTAAAAAAGGAAGCCGACATAAGTTTTACAAAAACGAAACCACGCCTTGTAATTACATCCCATATTTCATGTTTGATTCATATAGGAACATCATTCTGGTCAAATTGTTATATTGTTAGGGTAGTGCTATCTATACATTTATTTTTATTTTTCACACATTATCTCAATTTTCAATTGTCAGATCCAAAAAATTAACAAAGATATGTAAGTAAAAATGAATGTGTAAATACTACTATCCTATTTATATTTTGCGAATGATTATATCAGATGTTTTGGTTTTTGGGATTAAGGTTTTGTGAAGTTCAAAGTAAATATTTCGTTTTCATTACCCATAAAGCCAACAAGCCCATAAATTTAGGATGGTGCTATCCACAATCATTTTTATTTCTCACACATCCTTCTTAATTTTTGGTCGTTGAATCGAATGAATTGAAGAAAATTAATGAACAAAACTTAACAAGATTGTGAGGAGATAAAAATGAAATGTGTGAATAGCACTACCCTAAATTCAATAATTGCCAATTCCAGGGTAAATTTCTTAATCTTTATTGGGCCACTATACAAAGTTCCTACATTATGCTTAAGGCTCAAACCATGAATCTTTGGCAAAAATTAAGGTAGGGGATCACGTATGTTTATATTCATCCAAAGCCCATATTGAGAGAATTATTTTGTTCATATTGGAAAATATTAGAAACCCAACAATTTTCATTCGACAACCAACTATACTTTACTACGCCGATCCTTTCTCACCTAGCAATTAATAATTTAATTCACTAGTGCTATTGTTTGTATAAAAAAATAAAAAAATAAAAAAATAAAAAAAGAACCAATGTTGCTTGGGAAATTTTGAAAATTTTATTTTTTAGGGTATAAAAAACACTTTTGTCCTCCATTTCGATTTTTTTTAATAATTGTCATTTTTAAGTGTGTAATTTTAGATTTGTCATTTTTTAGTGTGTAACAACTTAACCGACCTTATAGTTTTGATTGAATTCAAAAATGACAATTCTAAAAAAAAATGAAGAAGATAGTAAATAATATGATACCATGCAAATATAACACTCGAGAGAGTCTTCATTTTAATTTTAATTTTATTTCTTAATAATTTTAATTTTATTTCTTAATTTAGCCTCCCGTGAGGCGAGTTAAATAGCTAGGTTCGTTACCTTGGAGTAAAGGGACATAAAATATAATACTTTTACCAATTGGTTTGGAAATTCAAAATACAATTTTTGAAGTTGTGGGAGGAGCAAGCTCTTAGAGTCACTTTAAGCAGTGAGAGAGAGTGAGGTAACTCAAAATACAATTCTTGTATACTGTTTAAACATAAATTTTGTATAATATTTGGGTGAGCAGTTGTTTTTGTTGAAGAAAAGTAACCGACGAGAAAAGAAAAAAGAGATTTGTTTTTTTGAAATGTCATATGAATTCATACTTATTTTTCCATTTGTCATATAAATTTTATGAAATCATTAATTTGTCATCTCGTTTTAATTCCATTAAGTTTTACATTCAAAAAATGGTTATCTTGGAATTTTGACCTCATTTTTCACACTACCAGAAATTATCATTCCTAGATGAATGTTTACTGACAAACTAATTTTCATCATGCAAAGTAACTTTACCCGATGGAATAAAACATTTCGTTGGGCGAAAGTAGTCAACGTTTTGATTTATTTCAAAGACTTGCACTCAACGAAAGACGTTTAACAGACAAACTATGCTTCGTCGGGCAAATTTTGTTACTGACGAACCAATTTTCATCAGGCAAAATAACTTTACCTAACAAAATAAAACTTATGGTCGTCGGGCAAAAGTAGTCAACATTTTGGTTTATTTCAAAGACGCGCCTGACGAAAGATGTTCGACATACTATGCATCGTCGGGCAAAATTTATGCGCCAAGGAAAACAATGGCACACGGATATGCACATTTTGCCCAACAGAAATAAGTTTGTTGGCGGAAACAAGTACACTCGACGAAATATTTGTCTGGCTAAGTATATGAATTGTAGGGCAAAGACCCACAACGACCTGTCACAAACCATATTAACAAATTTTAGCTCAACGACTTTAGTGGCTTTGCCTACGAAGTATTCTGTCAGGCAAACTCCAGTTCATTAAAATAGGCCATGCGGCCTTCCTTTTCCTTCTCCTTCTATTTTCTTCATTCTTTCCCCGCTCTTTGTGCTTTCTACTCTCTCTCACTCACACCCATCTCATGCCAATATCTCACTCTCCTACTCCCAGCTAATTTAAGGTTTTTTGTTATTTGTTATTTTTTTTTGTTTAATTGTGTAATTAATTTTGCTTGTTGTAGGTTTGTGATTTGTGGGACCATGATTTTTTCAAGGTTGGAGTATGACGGATCAAAATACAAATACCTTAAAAGTCTAGTCATAGACTCAACAATTTTTATTAGACTAAGTTGCACAAACAGACCAATGATGCCACCATTATCCTGTGTTTTGGAAAACTAGGCAAGCCTGCTGCTTGTAAAAAAAAACTTCTCTTTTTTCCTCGGCCCGTAACACTTCTACAAGCATGCAGCTTGCTTTGAATGTTATTCGGCTGCCAATTACAGCCTACTCAAACCCAAATTTGTGCCTAATTTATTTGTGTGGCCTGCAGCCAACATTAAATAATTAATGGGCCTTGACAAATTTTATTTTGCTTGTACGATCGACTCTGTTTGGTTCCGATCTATTAAATTAATTAAAAGTGACCTGCAATCTATTAATCTAATAATTAATCCAAAATTATTGACCTGAAGATCACTTTTGGACATTAACGATTCAATAATTTATTTCTCTTCTTTGAACTGTGACATATTTTCGTAGTAACGAAGCTCTCACACTTGAGTTCCCGAAGAACCTCAAATGCATTACAATTAAATCATCATCATATTGCATTCTGTGTTCTTGCAGGAACCTCTTTTTTATGAACTAAACGTTCATAAACTAAATTGAACCTGTAGTTTCAAAGTTAGTGCCTTTGAAACCCGAAGTTTTCATAAAACAATACACCCATGAAAACCCGACGTTTTTCTTGAAAACCATGTCTTAGAACTCGAATGTTCTAACTTTGATGCATATGGATGTTTCATTCTAATAAGCACCAATCACAATCTTGTTCCCTCCAATTCAATGGATTGTCGAACTGTCACAAGTTCGATTTCCCTTATTTGGATGTTCTAATAGAAACCATTTTATATGTGGGTACAAGACGTGAATCTCCACTTAACTATTAAGAAGCTGAGAAACCATTGTAGCTAACAATGGCATGGAAGAGCTGAATAAGCCTCAACCATGATCTTCATTCAAAGACTTATGCCTAAAGCATTACCAACGGAAGTACCTCATGAACGAAGATTCAATGGCTCTTTGCCTCGCTCCTATGGACTGTCTAATCATGAAGGATATTGCCCGAAGCACAACATGATTATGTTCATGAATGAGTACAATTCTAAAGTTTATAAATCATATTAAATTTTGACTAGAGAATACTTTTCTCGTCCTTCCTTGTTTCTAACTTGCTACTGAAGCAACGAGTGTAGAAAGCGAAAGTTTACCAAATTCTCGAATTTGATTACTACCACAAACATATGGTAGAATTAGGGCCTGCCAAGGTGTGGCATCATTATCCTTGGCACCTCAGACCTAAAACTTCAAGAATAAGGAATAGTATTCCCGAACCTCAACCCTGCATAATCTATTTTTGTCTCGATTGAATAGATCATTGGTTATGCACCTGTTCGTGCCTCTACCAATGTTGTTGTGAAGTACCATTCTAGTAGTCGATATGTGAGACTAATTTTGCTCCACCAAACACCATTGGAAGAGCAAAATTTTGACATGGATGGCCTTGTTGGCCGAATCCCTTTAGTAAATCATTTACTTTGTGAACATTTTTCCATGTTCTTGGATTTATGTTTGGTGTTTGTTTTACTTATGGATAATCTTATTGATATTGTCCTCGAATATGAGTTAATTGAATCATGTTTCTTAATACATATGACTGATTCAATTAAACACGTGATTAGGTAGAAATGTGGGAAAATTAGTTGTTTGGATGAATGCGTACTAAGCACATTAACTTTACACCTAAATCACATCTCTAACAACGACTTCAGGTCCATCCAACCTGATTAAGAGCATTGGCACGCTCTTCGTTGTATGAATGGTACTACATTACCATTTAAGGGACCTTATATTCTCCTTGTTGTTGAGTTTTTTAAGGATATTCGAGATGACAATGATCATAAATGAAACCACCAAAGAAAATAGAGTGGAATATCTTTGCACCACCTCAAAAAATGAGCCTAAAGCTTTGATTTGGGGCCAATAAGTTGTCTCCCAACTAGGAATATACCACATGCAGCCGGCCTAGAGTCTGGTGATTGAGTAGTTTACTTGCTTTGACATGACCTTTTGGGACACTTAGGTCGAACAATGATGCTACGACGGATCTCTTTACTCGAAGTAAGGATATTGTGCCTACAAGCACACTTTGGCAAGCCTGCTCATTAGGGAAATTGATTTTCTATATCATTTCTCGCAAAGATACAAAATCAACCTTTTTCATAGTGGATTCAAGGGAATATATGTGGACTAATCCAACCAAAATGCGGACCATATAAATACTTATGGTTTTGGTTGATAAATCGGCAAAATGGTCACATGTTTTTCCACACACATTGCTGTTAAACCTCATGGCCGATTAAGGGTTCACCACCCTACTTATCCTTTAAGGTTTGGGAGACTAGATAATGCAAGAGAGTTTATATCGACGATTTTCGATAAAGTATTGCATGTTTTTTGGGTTTATAATTTAACATCAAATTCCTATGTTCACCCTAAATAGTCTCGCTTAGCGATCATAAAGCGCAATTTAAATGATTGCCTAGATTTTGGTAACTATTCCAAGTTTTCGATTTATGCCTAGGGCTATGCAATCTTGTATGCAGTTATGTTGGTTCGCCTTGAGGCCCATTGCCACCCAACCTATATGATGTTACAGTTAGTTACTGGGTACAAACCTAACGATTATCGTATTTACGCATTTGGGTGTGCATTCCATGTGCCAAGTTGCGCCGCTGCAACGTACCAACATGGGTCCTTAAAGAAGGATGTGTATATTTTGTAGATCATGATTCTCCTTCACACTAGTTCTCTTCGAGCCCTTGCATGCGATCTTTTACAGCTCATTTACGGGTTGTTACTTTAATGAGACAGTCTTCAAGCCGTTAGGGGGAGATAAGAATGTCAACATTCCTGTAGAATAACGTGAATTTGCATGGACATTGCCCACTATGTCTCATCTCGATCCCCATACCGCATAAGTGTGATAAGCCAATGCGATGAATTCTAACTTTCAGAATGTTGCTCCAAACGTATTCCTCTGATCTAGCTGAAGTGACAAGATCATATACCAACTGCAAACATGCCTGTGAGGATATACGTACTCAACGGACGTTGGGTCAACATCCCTGGAGGGTGTGCCGCCCCTGTTGGATGGTCTTGTATACAGGCAGATAGCCAATCAATCTGTCTTGGCTTGGAGCACGACATATTATTCAGTTCATAGGATTTACTTCCCTAGAAGAGGAAGACACAACACAACAATGAATCTATACTCGATCGCTGTCTCAAATCATTTTCCATCTCATGAGATTAATTCGGATTACTCCCGAGACTTGAAGTTCTTGGTCCAGTATACTAGTTTGGATTAGCTAAATGGAATTGAAATGAGATTACCATCGATGATGTTTTCACTTATATGGTAGCTACTAACATAAATGAAAAGCAATGATATCGAACAGTGTTCCGTTGATTAAGTGACAACATAGAATTGATTGGACAACCGAAATTACAATCAAAGTCAAATTCCTTACCAAAGCGTGTTTGGACCTGTCGTTCCTACATTGCCTAAGGTAACCTTTTTATGTTACAAATGGGAAAGGAAGCGTTATAAGATCAATAAAATAGTGTGATATGATGCACGCCTTATGACATAAAGTTTCTCTCAAACGTCATGTGATTGATAACAGCATTATGAAATGTGGTTAGTGTTTTCTCCATGGGGATATAGATATGGAGATTTACCTGTAAGTTCTGGAAGAATTACATAGATTGGTTCAAATAGTTCCAAAGCATAGAACACCTTCTTAACTTGTTTGAGGCGTTCACTTACAATCTGACCGATGTGGTATACCTGTCTAAGTGATTATTTGATTAGTCAGGGATGAATTATGCCCTTACGTATTAAAACTATGAAGTCTTATTCCGAATTGCTAGAGTTACAATTTATATCGTTGACACGAATCTCACTAAAACTTCGGAAGAGCTTGAGAAAACTGCCTCGCACCTGAAGATGGAATTTGAGATGAAGGATCTTAGGAAAACTCGTTTATGCTTTAACCTAAAGTTCAAGCATTGTTCTGACGATATTTTGGTCTACCAGTCGAATTACACCCCAAAGGTGTTACCTTTGACTGTCCATACGTTATATGCAAATGAAACCCTAAAGAGGTTATGGAATCCGAAATTCCAAATCTAAAGTTCAACTTTGCGCTTCATTGTACTTAGCTCATTGTATTTAGACAGGACATCTCCATTGCTATTGATGTGTTAGTAAAGATGCAGCACTGCGCCTACATGCAACCACTGAATTGGTATTAAAGACGTATCCTGAAGGTACTACGAGGGTAAATCCCAACACATCTCAGCGGAACTAACCCCTTCTGATCCTCCAAATGATGTTTGCCTTGTTTGTTATGCTGACGTTGGTTGCTTATCAAACCCTCACAAGGCAAAATCCCCAAATGGTTATGTCTTTACCGTTAAGGGATATCGTAATATCTTGGAGGTCCGATCTGACCTTAATTGCGAAATCTTCGAACCGTTCCAAGATTCACCTTACTTACTACGCCACAAGTGAGACATGGTTAGGAGTTCCTTATTGAGCATATTCGAAATACTTGTTGTGTTTTCATCCATCGTTGAGTCCCAACAACGATCTATGAAGATTATGTCACATGTATGCACCCGACCAAGACATGATACATCAACAAAGTCAACGCCAAGACATATTGCGTCTACATCAGCAAAGCATCAGGAGATTGAAGTCATGCAAGCCGATCCCAGACAACCTTACCAACCTCTACATGACTTCACTACCGATGTTAATCTTCCAGAAGCTTATTCGAGGAATTGGTATGCCTAACTATCATATGCAATGCTTATAGTTCTCATTTGGAAGTTATGTCAAACTCAGGGGGAAGATCTAGAAGTATACTCACTTGATCTTAATGTACTCTTTTTCCCTACGATTAGGAGCATTTTTCCCACTAGATTTTTGCTACCTAACTAGGTTTTAATGAGGCACCGATCCTGGGCTGATCATACCCTTGTGAGCTCTTCTACTTGTGTCCAAAAGACGTATAGTTTTAACTTAATGCAACTTCTCACTTTTTTCCTTACTTTATGGGTTTTTCTCCCACCTTGGGTTTTACCATAGCGAGGTTTTGTGAGTTTTACTTTTTATGCATTCTTCCGTTGATTTGAGACCCACATTTGCTCATTGTGCCAAAGACTTCATCAACTGTACTTCATCACTGAAGACCTGATGCGTCATTTACTTGAGTATTTACACACTCAATGAGGAGTGTTGCAGTCTTATGGGATTAGAAATGTGATTGTGTAAATCCTAGTGATATGGTAATGTATCTTATATTCCTGTTAGGAGTAGATTACTTATTAAATGTTGTAATCCTTAAGGGTAAGGAATTAACCTTCCCTACTACTATGAATAATGGCACAATGGGATGGAATAACACACACCTCACAATTACACATCTCTCTCTTCTTCTCTTTATGCCGCACCTTCAATCTATATGGCCTTCATAATTGTTCAGTAAATTATGGCTACCACAATATATATATATATATATATATATATATATATATATATATATATATATATATATATATATATATATTAGTGCCGTTTTTAGACCTATATATTAAAAGTGGTGTTATTCACACATCTTTTTTTACCTTTCACATGCCTTTTTTAATTTGTCACTTTCAGAACAAATGAACTAAATAGTAAAGAAAGTTAAGGTTCCACCATAAATCAATTGGCTATATGGGAAGTAGTTCAACCTCTTATAAGCCATTGCAAGATTTCTCCTTTTACCAATGTGAGAATCTTTTACCTTCACATTCTCACACATCCCCTCACGTGTGACGAATTTCAAGCCAAGCACGTGGACAACACAAATTTGGTGACGTGAAACATGTGTGGCTGTTGGGCTTTCACATGTGGGCCATTCTAATACCATGAAGAAGTTGGAGTTCCCCCATAAAACCAATTGCCTATACGAGGAGTAGCTCAACCTCTTATAAGCCTTTGCAAGGTATCTCCTTTCACTAATGTGGAACTCTTTTACCTTCGCATTCTCACAACTATGATCAAATAACATAATAATTAACAAGACTTGTGTGGAAGATAAAAAAGAAATAGCACCACTCTACATTAATTGAGTAAATGCAAAACACTATGAATAGAAAACAGTGGTTATAAATTATGGCCAAGAATTGGTTGACTTTTTATCTCTACGTTGTCCAAACATGTGAGAAATTTTTCCTTGCGCCCGTAACAAAATTAATACACCACGTGTTATTTTATAAGTGGAGAAAAATTCTATTTTTTACGTTATTGATTTTTTAGCACAAGAATCTCACCACTTGTATAAAAACATGTGATGTATCACCCCAGATTCCGGGCACATTGAAGAATATCTCCTAACATGCATCCTTATAAAAGTCGTGCCATAGTTCCAATAGTAAATAATGAAATAAAAGTCATGTCATTTATTATTTTTTGCAATAGCCTTGTAACATAATTTTGATACTACTTTACTTTCTAGAACTTCAATTTCACGACCTTACACTTTAAAATTCAATATCCGACTCATTTATCATTTTAGTCATATCTGTTAAAATTTCTGTTAAGTACATAATGTAGCATGAGTTGGACCCATTTACTTGCTGGCATGTTTGCCACGTTAGCTTAGAAAATGTATCAATATTTAAAAAAGAGTAATGCGAGGAAGACCATCTATTCGAATTATATTTTGTAAACCATATGAATTGGTTGTAAATGATTTGATTATTACTAAGTATTGATTAACTTGCTTATTTTCTACTGATGACATGTCACATGATTTATAAATATGGTTTAAAAAGTTGGTCTATCTAGCATTACTCTTTAAAAAATGTTAAAAATAAAATAAAATAAAATTCAACTGAGAAAATAAAAAATGGAAAATGGTGGCATGTAGGGGTTTTGGTTTGGAAGTTGAACCGAAGTGGGTAGTCCGAAAACCGACCCATTCAGAAAGGAAAAAAAAACGAAAACCAAACTGATTATTATTATTATTATTATTTTTGGAAACTGGAAATATATTACCAGGGCAAGAAGCCGTACAACTACAGGGAAAGCCTACTCAAAGGCCAACAAACAGAAAACAACACAAACAAATAGCGAAGAGGTAGGAGAAATACACTAGAACTAAGTTCGAGCGTCACCCCATCAACTGCTACCAAACATCAAGGGGGACAAGGTGGACAAGGTAAACCATCTTTATTAAGTATATGAACTAAAAAAGATGGAGGTCTACTAACCCAAGTGAAGTTGCACATCTCTGTGGTGATGCGCGACTCCAAGAAATCCACCGCCATATTGGCTGATCTTGGAACCCAAGACCAGCGACAGTCCTGGCAAGACTCCCCATACTGTTTAACAATCGTTAAAGTAGGGAAGGCTTCCTAACTGCCAGCATCCAACGAACTTGACAAAGATAAAATCATGTCCCTTGAGTCAAATTCAAAGATTACCTGACGATGGCCCAAAGTATCAGCAAGTTGACACCCTCGCAACAAAGCCAAGGCTTCAGTCGCATACCTCGCGGCAATGACAAATTGACTTGTCGGTCTCCGAATCACAATGCCCACAAAACCATTCCGGAAAGAGGAAGACCAGCTAGCATCCACATTGACCTTAAAGAAGGAAAATGGAGGGAAGGAAGAAGAAGAAGCATCAGTAACTCTAAGGAATATAGAAGCCGAATTTGATATGGCAAGAAGAACCTGTGTTAGGTTAATAGGACATCGATTAAACAAAAATTGGCACCTAGCTTTCCAAATATGCCAACAAATAAAGGCAATATGAGAAAGTTAAAAACAGTGCTCCTTCTTCGAACCCAACCTCCAAGTCGCAATGGATTGGAACCAATCAAGCCATGAAGAAATCATGGGTCTATCCACTTAAGGTATCGATTTTTTGGTTTACCGAAATGGTATCGATTTTTTGGGTCAGTATCGATACATCAACCAAATTTTGTTAGACTTCTGATTTTAAGTTGCGTTTCAACCCAATTGCAAAAGTTTGACCAAATTATTTTTTTTTCTCCTTACTCCAGAAACGTTTCACATGTCCAAATAATTAGACTCTAGAATCCAGGCAATTGATTAAAATCCAATTAGTAATAGTATGTTTAGACCTTAATTCAATTTCACATCAAACCTACATTGAAAACCCTAAGAGAAGACAAAGAATATGGGGAGCGTTGATACGATTCAAAACGAAACCTTAATTTTGATTCAAAATTCCCAAATTAAACCTAATTACAATTTCAAATGCCCAAATTGAAACCCTAATTCTATTTCAGAATCCCCAAATCGAAAACCTAATTTTGTGAAACTTAAAAACCCTAATCCCAATTTCAGAATCCCAAATCAAAACTCTAATTAAATTTTACTATTTAGGGTAAAATTTCTTACCTTCAGCACTGTAGCTAGCCGTCGAAATAGATAGAAAAAGAAGGCGTCGCGTCGATGATGTGGCTGGGTGTGTTGTGTGGTCAAAGAAGGAGATATAGAGTAGGCATCACGTCAAATCTGAAACTCAAAAGAACGTCAAAGAGGAGTCGAGAAAGAGGGGGTGGAGTCATCAAGGACGAAGAGAGAGACTAAACATATGAGAACTAAGGTGAGGTCGAGAGAGAGAGAGATATGAGTTTAATTGAATGGTGGAGATTAAATCTCAACCAATCCTATGGCTATAATATTTATAATCTTATATATTTTATATTTTAATTAAAATTATTATACATATGATATATTTTTTAATTCGGTTTTGGTTCGGTATTACTGAACTAACATATGTGTGATACCGATACTCATACCAAATTTCGTTTCAGTTACCAAAGTTTTAGGTATTAACAGTTCAATATTTTTTTTATTCTGTTTCGATATGGATCGATTGGTTTTATATTTTTTTGGATTTTTTCAGCCTTAGTGAAGTGGTTTTGGTGGTCCGATGGTTGCGGCGTTGGAAAGAGAGAGAGAAAAGGGAAGAAGATGAGATAAAGTAATCTTTTTTCCTTTTATTCTTTTAATGTTGTAGGGATTCTCTCACAAAACTCTAAAATGTCTTTTTCATTTTCTGGCGAGATCTTATCAGGATTCCTGAGCGATGTTGGCTTTGCACTCGACAAGCTAAGCGTCAATATCCTTGAGCCAGTAGGGGACCGAGTCGATCAACCGCCTTGGGCCAAGTATTAAGGAGAGTGGTCGATGGGCCCAACACCTCATGCTTGCGGCCATTAACGGGCGATGGCGAATAGCTTGACTATTCGATTAGACTTCGACGAAGTAGGTGGGTGAGATTAGGGAGGTTTTTAAATTCTCAAATATTAAATGCATTAACATTATGGCAATGTTGTGTGGATGGGAAGCTGATGTGGCAATGTTGTGGCAAACATGTTAGCAAGGGAGTCGGCCTAACTCATGTCACATTAGATATTTAACAGATTTGACGGATTATGGCAAAAAGAGTTGAATATTGAGTTTTAGAGTGCAAAGTGACGAAATTTGAGTTTCAGAAGACAAAGTGAGATCAAAGTTGAGTTACATGGGTGTTTGGGCCCAAAATATTATTTTGAGCCAAGCTTAGAGTCATTCTCGTCCCAGTGGCATTCATCTAGAATCTTGTTATGGGTCGTCCAGTTAAGGTAGGCCAAATCCTATTACGAAGAGGTTTGGTTTAGATAAGGGTGAAGTAGTCAACTCCTAGTGCAGCAAGGAGTCTTAAAGCTGAAGATGCTTAGGATCAGGAGATGAAACTGGTTTGTTATGGAGTTTGTTTCAAAGTCCTATTGGAGCTAGAACTGGCCGAAACATAATCAGATTGAGTTAAGGAGTTCTAATCCGAGTACATTTCTAGTTCGGCAATGATGGGGTTTTACTGCTATAAATAGAGAAGAAAGTGCATCATTCAAGGCCCTCCAATTCAATACACAAATTCTCCTGCACAAAGCTTCTCAACACGCTTTGAGACTTTATCCTCTTCCCTTTTTTTCCTGCGAACACATCTTCAGTTTGGATAAACAGCACTATGAAGGCAACTAGCGACATCTTCAGTTTGGATAAATAGCATTGGAGCCATAAATAGCACTATGAAGGCATCCAAGTCTCAGTCAACAACGATTTCTGAGTCCTTGTTGGTAGAGGTCATCTCATCAGCTTTCTCGACGAAGTGAGGTGTTATAGGTTACTAGGCTCGGCACGTTGAACGCCAAGTTGTTTTATGATTGGATATTCACAAGTACACTTTAGAGTTCGGCATTCTGACGGCTGAATCACATTTACCATCAAGACATACATCTCTTTCGAGTATTTGTGTTCATATAGTCTGGTGCTAGTTTGGTGTGCTTATACTTTCACGAATATAATCATCTTGACTGAACCCAATGCCAACGATTTGTGAACTTTGTACAACTAGCAGCCTTGTCTTTAGGCTTTAGAACCTGAATGCCGAGACGTGTTCCTTCCTCGGCCGTAGTCGCAAGATCGAGAAGTCAGCAGCGCGCTCAACGTGACATCAGCATATTTTACTCTCCAGCCGAGCTCGACTGTTGAGTTGGCACGCCCCACACATAACCAAAGGATGTAGTTAGCTCATTAATTACTCGGCCTGCGCGCCACATAGACTTGGTAGTTTTTAGGGTCAACAATGGGATATTACAAAAATTAAACCTTTGTGTCTAATGATCCCATAATGTTTTTTGGGGTGTGAGTATATATCCAAAGTAATTAACTCCATTCGAATACAAAAAAAAAAAATTTACAAGGGTTTTCTGAAGTAATAATGTACTTTGTGACAAGTAGAGGACACTATGTCACTTCATGTTTTTGGCACAATATTTTATAATATTGACATAGAATTGATGTTAAATTGTGAGGTGACAAAAAGTCTATAAAGATCTCACATTTGAGAAAGTACCACAAACACATAGAAATTCAAATTCCTTGATATTATAAAAGCTTTCATCTTTCTTTGTGTTTGTCCCACAATTAATGGGGGCAGTTGGTGGGATTTGGCCCAAAAGAAAATCTTCATAAACTTTTGCAAAACTAAAGATATTACGCACATAAATAACATATTTTCTCGAACCATCACAATTAACATTCTCAACTTGGTAAATGAAATTAAGACCAAATAATTTCTTCCCAAAACTAACGTGTGCATCAAATTCACATTACTTATTTTGGAAAAAAGAAAAGAAAAAGAAATAGACAAAAATGACCTATTTTTTTAATTTTGGGACAGAAATAGGACAAAATCAATCATACAAAAGTCATGCACATCATGCACAAAATTGAAATAACTAAAATGCCCACGTATAAATACGAAAAATTCTTAGCTCATTGCATCACTTTACATCATTTTTCTGATTTGGAATCGAGGAAGTCGAGAGATAGTGTGAGCTCTGAGTTTCTAGGTTGAGCTCAAATATGTGAGCATACCATGTGCATGTCGTGCACATACAATGTATGAGTAAGCTTAATACGAAGAAAGCGAACGAGTTCGCGAACCAATTTCGTCCATATCCTTCTCTCTTCTTCTTTCCACTCTGATTTTTCTCTTTTCCCTCAAATTTCTTCCTTCTCTCTTCTTCTTTCCACTCGACATGAACATAAACTGGAGGAGGTGTGCGGGGGCAGGGTTGCCTCTACCTGATAGGATGATTTGAATAAATTGGACGAATTGGTTTGTGGAGTGGAGTGAGGAAATATCCACTTGTTCATAGAGGAGAGGGAGGTGGGGCTGAAAATATATCCAGCTTGAAAATAAAATACTTCAAAAACAAAAAACAAAAGAAAAAAACACCAACCTTTGGTGAGATTATTGCCTGCCTGCTATTGGGTCTTTGGATTTTGGCTCCGAGGAGATAATAGATCGAGAGAGAGAATGAACAGAGAAAGACGAGAGAGAGAGTAGAGAGAGAAATCAGAAAATGGGAGGAACTAACATATTTATATACGAGGGCAATTAGATTATTTTAATGTGTAAGAAAAATCTTGTTTATGTCATATTGTTATGCATGCCATGTGCATTCCGTATGCATATTCAAAAAATCCTACTTCGGTCATTTTTGTCTATTTCCATAAAAAAATCACATTACTTATTTTCAACTAACGTGGAGACTAAATCAAATTATTTTTCCGAATATGGAAAGGGACATGAAAACAAACAGAAAGAGAAAAAATTGGTGGAACCGTGGAAGCCACCAAAAAAAAATATGAGAAGAAGATGACATGCAACTCCTACTAAACCCTAATAAATAGGGCAGTTAGTCGTTTAGTTTGATACGAGGAAGAGATTGTCCCCATTCCTCTAAGAAATGCTCTATTTTTTTTGTGTGCGATGGTAAACAATATATACAACATATTTTCTAATATTAGTTGATAAATTTACATTAATTTTAGGAAAGTGTTATTGACACTCTAAAAATCTCATTGTACACTTCTCACAAGTAAAGAAAGTTTGGAGTGTAGAATGAGATTTTTGGAGTGCTAATAACAATTCCTTAATTTTAAGGTAAGTGTTAACAACTAAAATGTAATACAATATAAGTAGATTAGAATTGTTTGAAAGTCTTTTTAAAACAATTTAAAACGCTTATTTCAGCTCTTAAAAAACACTGCTAATTGATAGAAAAGGTGAAAAATATTTTTGAGTTCAAAAAAGTACACAAAATATTTTTTCAAAAAAAAAAAAACTTAAATTCTATTAAAATTCTTAATGTGCTTCTAATTGGAAAGCTTAGCGCTTATACGTAAATGTATATTTTAAAGAAGTATTTTCAAACTGGCCATATGGTAACATGTAGTAGAGTTACGACCACCTTAAAATTTTATCAATTGCCGCTCATTGAATTTTATTTTTATTTTTCATCAAATGATAGATTTGTTAGATTAATTAAATGTTATATTAGAAAGCAGACAGAGTTAGAACTTATGCTGTGGTACAAGGACAATACTCACTGAATTAAATACAAACCTATCACCAGTCTATACACCTCTTTGTTTTCAGATTTTGCACTCACTCAGGGTCACAATCTTATATCCCACCGATCTTATAATACCCAACTCATATTGTTTCTTGTTCACTCTCATGCACTCGCATTGTCTTGAGCCCCTGCATGGCCTACACGTGTCCCAATCGACATCAACAAAGTAAAGTGAGTGAGCCTAGGGCAGTTGAAGCAATAAGGTAGTCGACAATGCTGGTGGAGTGTGAGTGTTACTTACGGACCCATCAACTTTCAGTACATGGTACATTTTCCTCGATAAATGTTAAATCTGCAGGCTCTCATTACCACATTCGCTAGCTCTTAGCTTCTTTCTTCTTCATCCATTAGCTTTCTGTTCCAATTTATTTCAGTCACAATAGGGTTTTCTCTCCCTCACATCCTTGCTTTTCTCACAGTAAGCTTCTAATATCGATATATTATGTGTTTTCTTAATTATGCATCCATGTTAATTTGATGTTTTAGTTAAATATTATTTGCTAATTCATTGTCTGATTTAATACTGATGAGAGTTCAAATGCCGTTCGCAGCTCACACTGGTGGCAAGCCATGCTGCTTTACCACCTCAACTTTACTGGAACTCTGTCTTGCCAAACTCAAAAATGCCAAGAGCTATCAGTGAACTTCTCCCGCCTGCAGGTTAGTATTTAAAGTCTCAAAGAAGCTCAAACATTATGTATTCCTAAACAATAATTCTATTTAGACATACAAACTAATAATATTACCGAAACACTTTCTAATACAAGTAAGCCTAACCATCGTATATATATATGTAAGATCTACATGCATGTATTAGAGATTATATATATGTCAACAAATGTGTCTAGACCTTCTAAAAGTGATATATTAATCCACTGAAAAGGCAATAATTTTGTATTATAAAAGATGAAGGGATGGAATAGCTTAAATGTTATCATTGCTCAAATTTGGTTGTGGTCTTGGTATGTATGTACTTATTTTCTTACATATATGTCAATAAAGCCACAATAAGAACAGTCAATTTCAAAACAACCGGTCTGCTTTTTAGAAACTTTTCTATAGCGTGGGTAACTGAAATATTTAAAATGGAGGATATGTGGTTGATGTTGATACTATCAATAATTTGACTTTACAATTGAATGTGTCCTTCAATTATCTGTCGAGGACGAAGAATCAGTTTGCTGATATAAGTTTGACTACATTTTAAGGTATTCTTACGTTGTTGATAGAAAAAATTGTTTGACTTTACAATTATGGCGATGTGTCGATACACTTGACTACACTTTAGAGATACGATTTTAACGGTGCATTTTGGTATTTTCTATGTAGGTCTGAAAATTTTCACAAATTTTAGCATAATAAACTAACTCTTCTCAGTTGTTCACCATTTATGTTGCTAAATTTTGCAGATTTCACAGAAGATAAAAGCACCTCTGTTGTAGTAGGAAAGGGTGGTGTCAATGTTGACGCAGGCAAAGGAAAGCCCGGAGGCACCCATGTCGATATTGGGAAGGGTACTGGAGTGCATGTGGACGCTGGAAAGGGAAATCCTGGAGGCACCAATGTAAACGTCGGGAAGGGCGGTGTGCACGTGGAAGCCGGAAAAGGAAAGCCAAGCGGCGGCACTAACGTAAACGTAGGAGGCAAAGGCGGTGTTGGGTTGAACGCTGGCAAGCCCGGTAAGAGAACCAATGTTGGTGCTGGCAAAGGAGGAGTGTCAGGTCACAAGGGCAAGCTCGTGTATGTTGGAGTAAAACCAGGACCAAACCCTTTTGACTACAGGTATGCAGCCACCGAAACCCAACTCCATCAAGACCCAAACGTCGCTATTTTTTTCTTGGAGAAAGATATGCAACGTGGAACAACAATGAACTTGCACTTCACTACAAATTCAAACACAGCAACTTTCGTGTCGCGCGAAACCGCCGAATCCATCCCATTTTCGTCCAACAAGCTGCCAGAAATCTTAAACCAATTTTCAGTGAAACCGGGGTCCGTAGAATCAGATATAATCAAGGGAACAATTCAAGAATGTGAAAATCCAGGCATTAGAGGAGAGGATAAATATTGTCCTACCTCTTTAGAGTCCATGATTGACTTCAGCACTTCCAAGCTTGGAGGAGGAAATATTCGAGCAATTTCGACAGAAGCCGGAAAAGGAGCTACATTACAGAAGTACACAATAGCTTCTGGAGTGAAGAAGTTGGCGGCGGATAAATCCGTCGTGTGTTACAAGCAGAACTATACCTACGCTGTTTTTTACTGCCATGCAACAAAAACAACAACAGCATATGTGGTGCCCCTGAAAGGTGCCATTGGGGTGAATGTTAAAGCAGTAGCAGTCTGCCATACAGACACATCAGAGTGGAACCCTAAGCATTTGGCCTTCCAAGTGCTTAAAGTTAAGCCAGGAACGGTTCCGGTCAGCCATTTCCTTCCCAGTGATCATGTTGTCTGGGTTCCCAACCAGATATCTACATGATTTGATTGATCAACCCATCAGTTCTACATATGATGATGTGATCAGCTGAATTAGCATAGTTTGGACTGTCGATTACTTCTTCTTGTCACTATGTATTTCAGCCTATATATACTCATAAATGAAAGCATGCTATCTTGTGGGCTTGGCAATTTTTCACACTACATGTTAACCCCACTCGAAACGATACGAAAATAATAGTTTCGGGTTAACACATTAACTAATCAGGTTGTTACTGAGTCACATATTAAAAACCGTTAATAACCAGTCATGACCAAGTTTACATGCGGATAATCCATTTTCACCCATTAAGAAAAAAGTTATCTTGATAATTTTAAGGGAACTTTAACGAAAAACTCCTGGTACAGTTCACTTTAACGAAAAACTACAATTTTACACTAAAAAATCAATCATGGTACTATTCACTTTACCCTTTATACAAAAAAAAACTTACTACAAACTACAATACCATAGTATTTATATAGTATATTAAATATGTATTACTATATTATTATTCTTTTTTTTTTTAACAAAACTGTATTATTATTCTTTAATAAGTTAAAAAAATAAAGTTAAAATTTCATTTATTTATTTTTATTATAAGAGTTTCTTACTACCATTAGTGCTATTACTTTTACTTGGCCTGTTGTGACTCCAAATCAACTAGTAAGTGTAGTATACAGGGTTATTAGGCAGAGTCGCAGCTTGCCAGTGTTAGAGTTCATCTAAAATAGTTTTTACTCTCTCTCTCTCGTACTCATAAATGTTTTATCCTCTTAATTTTTTTTTTTGACAAACTATTTTATATAAACTAAGGAGGAAGGGTGAGCTTAACCTCACAACGAGCTAGTAATAATGTAGTTCAAATTCACTTTTGCCAAGAATCGAACCTAGGTCTTCTCACTTACAAGTAAAGAGGAATACTACTAGACTATAGTACTAAGTGACTTATCCTCTTAATCTTAAGTGAGAATAAAACATTCTAAAGCACATTAAAAACATCAAAACACATTAAAAATATATAATAATTAATTTACTAGTTTGAAAAAAAAAATACACAAACGCTCATGATCATCCTCTATAGAACTGGGTTCGATTGGCAAACCATGTTAAATTCCTTGTGCCACTTGCCAGCCACATATACATAATTACTGAAAATCAGTTATCGCTAGCCAACCGTCTTCTTGCGGTTGCCAAAAATTGGTTCAGCCAAATTTATTGGCTGGTTCGGTTGGTAAATGGCACAACCAGTGGCTTCCACTTCTTCCTCGCTATCTTCCAGTTCCAAGGGCTCAATTTGATTTTTAGATTAGGGTGCTTGTTTGGTTGCATTGTGTGGTTCATTTTGGGTTAATCCATGTTGTGCACTAGTGGTTGATTGGCTAGACTCCATCATCCTAAACATAAGCAACGCATATACATTCAAAATCATATATATGTACGCGTATATAAAGTATCAATAATCATCATGATATCAATTTTGTTAACAATATTTTCTATATTTATTATGGCATGAATCATATACATATACTTATATTTTTTTTAAACCCTAAAACTAAAGAGCCATTTATTTTCTAAACCATAAAACTGAGGAGTCAAGCATGTAAAAAATACCTAAAATATCTAAATACCAAAAAAAAATAATATATATATATATGTTGGTATGGCATACCGCCGGCATACAAAATCTATTACCAAAGTCATGCCATTAATTGTCGGTTCATTAAAATGCCAACCGATTATGAAAAAATGCCAAAACTATACCATACCATTATGAGCCGACCGGTATGGTTTGGTCGGTAAATCGGTTTATGGCAAAATTTCTCACCCCTAATCCTCTACACTTTAATGATAAGTACATCGTCGTTTGAATTTTTAAAACCCTCGTGAATAGTTTGTTTATAGGAGTTCAAAATAAATAAAAATTCATAATAATAATGTAAAAGTGTGAAAATGTGAAAGAATATACAATCACTCGTAATGATAAGCTTTACAAATTTCATAAAAGGGATTACTCTGAAATTTGACACCATAATCCATAAACCTTAGATTTATCTTTAATTGTCAATTGTCATTTACGCTTTATTCTTCTCACCCGATTTCCATTTTTAGATTTTCTTTTTTGAAAACATAATCTTTTAGAGGATGCAAAAAAATGAACGGTTCAAATCGTTGACATCATGTTCCAATGTTTAAGGTTAACTGAAATATAAGTTGAGGTTATATTGTTTCTATAGACTTTATAAACTTCGAGCAATATTTTCACTGACGGTAAGAATATGAACATTGTGGAGCCAAAAATAATCAAGAAAACTATGGAGGTGACACGTGGACTTTTTGGTGAAAAGAACAAAATTACTCTTGATGCACACTAGGATTCTCACGCGCATGCAACGGACAATAATGGCTCAATCAAGGAAGAGTCATGAAAATGGTATTTATTCAAATCTCTCTCATCATTCCTCATCAAAACCTTATTCAAAAGGTAATTCCCAATTTTCCCTTTTAGTTTAGGTTTAATTGCCATGTTAATTGAGATATTATTTCACATAATATCTTGCAATTATTCTCCAATTACACCATATATAGCCAGCCACTCCCTTATAAATAGCTCTATTCTCCCACTAAAAAGTTAAGCCATTTGCTACCTACAAACTCCAAAACACATTATTTTCAGAGTTCTAACTTTGGCATCAGAGATTCTTCGGCCAAAGCCCCCTCATTCATCGTGGGCACGTAAGGCTTTTGGCCTTAATATTAGGTGGTATTATTTTGCAGGTGCATTTTCGTCAAAGGAGAAGACGGCGGAAATTTGCATCCACAAATTGGTGCTTTCATTGAGAGTTTGATTCACACGCTCAAAGAAGACTCGCATTCAAAGTTTCTCATTTCTTGTTCATTCATAAATTTTTCTTAAGTTCTTATTCCTAGAATATTTTAATTCTTGGAATAGGCGTAGGAGAAAAATACAATGGCGGGAAATTCAAAAACCACAACGAACGAAACTTCCTACATTCAGATCCAGATCAAATGATGGAGGACGAGGCGTAGCCCCACCACGATAATCCACGAGGCTTAACGCAATGGTAAAAGGATCAACTTTGCCACCATGAAGCACCACCACCATGGCAGCCACGGGGACCATCGTGGCAGTAGGGAGTGGGCCAGTTCTATGGCAGTAAATCCACGGTGAGCAAGGAACAGTAATGTAGCTACTATTCAGCAGCAGGCCCAGGCGCCAGAGGTAACCCAAACTGTTGCCCTAGCAGCACAGACCCAAGCCATGCACACCTCCACTCAGAGCACGGTCCAAGATGTCCAAGCCCAAAGCTTGCAGCCCTAAGGCCATCGCGAGCCTAGCGTGTTCCCTAGCCAAGCCCAAGCCCAACGCCCACGTGCACCGCACATGGCCCAGCCTACTTTCGTGGCCCACCTAGTAATTCAAACCGGTCCAAGATCGGTTCAACCGTCATGTCTTCAAATTTCTGGACCAACGATTGAACCGAAGGTATTTTCACCCTATTTCTCTGTAGATTTGATATATCCCAACTCAAATCTTGAGCCTAGAGTCCATTACACTTCCACTACTCAAGGAGATGCATATTGTCCAAGCTCTTCCAACCCAAATAACGAACAACACTTATCTCGACAAGTTATAGAGTTGACAAGCGCCCTCACGTAATAGACAACCTTAGTGAATCAACTCTTGCAGCGTGCCCCAGACGAGATATCCTGAAGTAGGACAAGGGAAGACGACAAACCTCTTCAGTACCGTTTTGGCAAGTAGCTGCTCGACCAGTCATGAACCGAGCATTCTAGCAATGTACACTCCCGACTGGGCCCCCGAGATAGTGTATACTCTCGTCTTAGCACATGCAAGAACGTGCACTCTAGGTTAGGCCCACGGATGAGCATACATTCACGGTTGGAGCCACACTTCAATAATTAACATGAGCAACATTCCAGGCAAAGTGTTCATTTGTGACTAGGCCCGTAAGGAGCATCCTCCACCTCACATCAGAGTAGGCAGCACAACGAACTGAGAAAAGCAGTCACTCAATTCAACTAAAGTTGAACCGGCAACGTGCGAGAAATTCGCTCGTCTACTAAGAACATACCAATGCACCACATCCACGACATAAACAAGCTGAACATATGGAAGAGTAGCCTAGACCAATAGGTCACGACTAGGGGCAGCCGAGAGATCTGCTACCCCAACAAACGCAAATTTATGAAGAAGTATAGATGCTTCTGGCATAGCGATTATGCGATTTCTAACTCAACGAGGCATTACAATGGGACATGACCAGCATAAGCAGGCCATCCTTCACGGATGAGATCGAGCAGGCAAAGCCTCTACACAAGTTCAGCATGCCGCATTTCACATCCTTTAAAATGGATGAGGACTCGGAAAGACACTTAAAGCACTACCAAAGTGCAATGATCCTCTATCGGAACAACGACGCACTCATGTACAAGATATTCGCCACCACCTTGTCACCACAATCCATCCGAAGTATCGATTAGCTTTCTTTGGTTTTCACCAATGAGTACTCATTATATCGCTCAATCAAGAAGAAGCCCGACCACTTGTTCAACGTGAAGAAGAACCTAAAGGAGTCGCTTTACGACTATGTAAAGAGGTTCAAAGCGTAAAGATGGTCGGATGCAATGACTCGATAGCTAGTGCAGCCTTCCAAAAAGGATTCACAGTAGATCTCCCATTATTTAGAAAATAATCATGAAAAAAGATCTAACTCTGGCAAACTCTTTCGCTCTGGTAGAGAAGCATGCACTTTGGGACAATGCTCGGTAAGTAGACAAGGCACCCAAGCAGCCTAAAAAAGAATTGGCAGTAGCTTAAAAGAATGAGGACATGAAGCAGTACAACAACAAAAGCAGGCAGGAAGCCAAGCACAGACAGCGATATCCCCTAACGGTAAAGACATAACCATTTGGGGATATTCCTTATGCGGATTTAATAAGTAACATGCGTTAGCATAATAAACAAGGCAAGCATCATTCCAAGGATCAGGGGGTTGGATCCATTTGGGATACGTTAGGATTAGCCCAAATTCATAGTACCTTTCAGGGTAGTGGAAAAACGTCTTTAATACCAATTCAGTGGTTGCGTGTAAACGCAGTGCTATATCTTTACCAATAGATCAACACCAAATGAGATGTCCTATTTATCGCAATAAGCTAAGTACAACGAAGCGCAATGTTAAACTTAGATATAGAATTTTCAGATTCCATAACCTCTTCAAGGATCTCATTTACAAATAGCGTATGAAAGATCATAGTATACTCAAAGGTAACACCTTCAGGGTGTAGTTTGACTGGTAGACCAAAATACCGTCAGAACAATGCTTCAACTTCGTGTCAAGGCATTAACGAGTTTTCCCTAGATCTTTTATCTCAAATTCCATCTTCAGGTGCGAGACAGTTTTCTCAAGCTCTTCTAAAGTCTTAGTGAGATCATATCAACGACATAAACTGTAACTCTAGCAATTCAGAATAAGACTTCATAGTTTAACACGCAAAGACATAATTCATATCTATAATTGATCAAATAATCACTTAGACGGGTATACCACATCTGCCGGATTGATTAAACAAGTTGAGAGGAAGTTCCATGGTTTGGAACTATTTAAACCAATCCATGTAAATTCTTTGGGGATCTTACATGTAAATTTCTGTATTTATAACCCCATGGAGAAAACACTAACCACATTTCATAATGATGCAATCAATCACAAGGCGTTTGAAAGAAACCTTGCGCTGTAAGGCATGCATCATATCGCACTATTTCATTCATCTCATTACGCTTCCTTTCCCACTTGTAAAACAACAGGATTACCTTGGGCAGTGTAGAAACGATAGATCCAAAACATACTTTGGTAAGGAATTTAACCTGGATTGTAATTTCAGTTGTCCATTTAGTTCTACGTTGTCACTAATCAATGGAACATGGTTCAATATCGTTGCTTTCATTTAAGTCGATAGCTACCATATAAGTAACATCAATCTCATTTCAACTCCATTAACTCATCCAAACTACTATACTGGACTAAAAACTTCAAGTTTCTGGAGTAATTCGGGTTAATCTCATGAGATGGAAATGATTTGAGACAACGATCGAGTGTTGATTCATTTTGTGTTATGACCCTTCTCTTCTAGGGAAGTGAATCCTATGAACCGAGTGATCTGTCGTGTTATAGGCCAAGACAGATTGATTGGCTATCTTCCAATGTACCGGATCGTCCAACAAGGGCGGCACACCCTCCAGAGATGTTGACTCGATGTCTGTTAAGTACGTTTATCCTTGCAGGCATGTTTGCAGCTGGTATATGATCTCATCACTTTAGCTAGATCAGAGGAATGCGTTTGGAGCAACATTCTGAAAGCTAGAATTCATCGCACTCGCTTATCACACTTGTGCGGTACGGGGATCGAGATGAGATGTAGTAAGCAACGTCCATGCAAATTCGAGTCGTTTTACAGGAACGTTGACATTCTTATCTCCTCCTAACGGCAGGAAAACTGTCTCATTGAAGTGACAATCCGTAAATGAGCAGTAAAGAGATCGCATGCAAAGGGTTCTAAGAGAGCTAGTGTGAAAGAGAATCACAATCGACAAAGATTCACATCCTTTTTTAAGGACCCATATTGGTACGTTGCAACAGCTCAACTTGGGGCATGGAATGCACACTTAAAACACGTAAATATGAAGCGTCAGGTTCATACCCAGTAACCAACTATAACATTGAATAGGTTGGGTGGCAATGGGCCTTAAGGCAAACCAACATAGTTGTGTACATGATTGCATAGCCCTAGGCAAAAACTGAAAACTTGGTATGTTTACCAAGGTTCGGGAGATCATTTAAATTGCACTTTATGATCACTACGCGAGGCTATTTGGGGTGAACATGGGAATTCGATGTTCAATTATAAACCCGAAAGACATGCAATACTTTATCGAAAATTGTCAATATAAACACTCTGGCATTATCCAGTCTTCCAAACTTTATGGGATAAGTAGGGTGGTGAACCCTTATAATTGACCAAGAGGTTTAGCAGCAATGTGTATAAACGAACATGTGACCAGTTCGTCGATTCATCAACCAAAACCATAACTATTTATATGGTCTGCATTTTGGTTGGATCAGTCCACATATATTCCCTTGAATCCATTGTGAAAAGAGAGTCATTTCGTACCTTTGCGAGAGACGATTTAGAATATCAATTTCCCCTCAATGAACAAGCTTGGCCAAGTGTGCTTGTAGGCACAAGATCTTTACTTTGGGTAAGGAGATGTGTCGTGGCATCATTGTTCGAACTAAGTGTCCCAAATGGTCGTGCCAAAGCAAGCAAACTGCTCAATCACCAAGTTTTAGGCCGGCCATATATGGTGTGTTCCCAGTTGGCACTAGTAGAAAAACATGTTTGCGCGACGTCGTAAATTTCGTCGCGCAAAATAACTTTGAGCGACGCACAACACAAAACGTCATGCAAAGTCCTTTTGCGCGACGGCACTTTGCGCGACGTCAGTGTGCGTCGCGCAAAGCAATTTTGCAAGACGCATTAGTAAAGACGTCGCGCAAAATAACTTTGCGCGACGCACACTGACGTCGCGCAAAGTTTTTTTGCACGACGTTTTCGTACGTCGCGCAAGATCTTGGCGCCAAACAAAGAATGCTTACCGCTTTTTTGTCAATTTTGCGTGACGTACGTGCATGTACGTTGCGCAAAAGTGACTTCGCGCGACGCATATTCAAGTACGTCGCGCAAAGTCAACGACATTTTCAGTTTGGGAAACAGAAATTGCAAACCCAGTTGCAGCAGTTACCTCCTCCTCCCCCCCTCCCCCCCCCCCCCCCCCCAATCTCTCTTCAAAACCTTCTCTAATCCCTCCCATGCTCATAAATTCAACATACAAATATTTCATCTCATTTCATCATGCAATCCTTCCCTTGCTATTTGATGGTCTTTGATTTGGAGTAAGTAAATCTAATTTAGCTGTTGAGAATTGAATTTTTTTTTTTTAGAAACATGAACTGAATACTTTTGATGGGTTATATATATGAAGGTTTCAATCATTTGTTTTGAATGTTTATTGTGCAATGGTATAGAATCAATTGAATTTCATGAGAGAATGCTTGTTATTTGGATTGTGTTTAGTGGTTTATTGAACAATTTAATTCAATATGAGTTGGACCCTATGAGTCTCATTAGGATATGCATCTGTATGCAAACTGCCTCAAAGCTGTTGACTTGCCTTCAATCACTAGGAAATATGTTAGTCTTGGGGTCGTCGTAGTAACAAAAGAGAACAAGATGTCTTCCCCGTTAGTTTTTTTGTTTTCAGAAGACAATGGTAGTGGATATATTCTCATCTTACAACGATAATTTAAACTGTTATTTTAAGTTCTAACCTACCCAAACCATAATCTGTTTCAGCTATAATATCACACTAGTAAGACATCCCATGTGATACAAAACTGACGTTTAAGCAATAATTAGTTCTCTTCTCCACAGACAAGAACTGGCAAAATCAATCATCTGACAACTTCCATTATACAACCCCCGTGTGTCTACTTCTACTTCATCTTTGTATTCTTCTTTTTTTTAGTTATTTCCTAGAGCCTTCCCTTTGGAATCATCCAATTTGGATTGTACGTTTTCCCTTCAATAATGTGTTAATTGTTGAGATTGAATTGATGAGTATTCTACTTTCATTATTTTGCTTTTTCAAACGAGCATATGGTCAGACCTAGTGGATACTTCATCATTCAACCTCTTTGGAATCATCTTTACTAGTTAATCACATTTTGTAGAGATGAAACACATCAGATTTAATTTGGTAGACACGTTGTAATGAAATAAAAATCTATGTGCCTTGTGGTTTTAATTTAATTTGATTAATCATTTCTTTTTATGTCAAACTTGGCAACCTATTTGGAATCATCTTTACTTATTAATCACATTGTGTAGAGACGAAAGACTCCAGAGTTTCTATATATATAAGCGATGTTATACACTAAACTACATTAAAATGCGGAGAGATAGATTAAAATTTGAGTGCAAACGAGCGAACACACTACCCTAGTCAACTTATTTAAGCTTATATATGCAAAATACACTACCCTAGTCATATTACTCTTAAATAATAAATATGTGTTTGCCTTCTGGTATATGCAACGAAAAGATATACAGAGAAAAGAATGCTATAACATTACGGTATATCTTTCATTTTTCTTTTGGTTGTACTGAGATCATTGGTTTCCATGTTTCATTCACATTATTAGACAGTCAGTTTAAGGATATTCTTTTCTGTAGACCAACTTGTTTATAATAACCAGATTTACCATGGTAACATACATTTTAATTTTTACAGTAAATTGGGTTTTCATTTTTTACTTTTATTGTCCATGTTAATCAGCACACTCTTACACTGCTCTGGTAATGTTCATCACAGGGACCCATGAATGCTTGTTATTTGTTGCAGCTTTACATTACAATGAAAATGAAGTCTAAGATGTTTTCTTGTTATGTTTGTGCTACTAGGCCAGCATGCCAAAGCAATATCTTCCCGTTTTAGGCCAACCAATTGCATTATACAGGTAACTGACTCACACTCTCTCAGTCAAACCACTTAGGGAACTTTTCTAATTTTAGGACACAACTTATCAAACCAACTACAATGCGTTTTTTTTTTTTAATTAGCTGAATGTTTATCTGGTGGATTATAATGATGAATAAGCATTATCAGTTTGTAACTTTAGAAGGATTATAAAATGAATGAACTATTTGGACTATTTGGCTGCAAGATCCAATTGCTTATAGATGCGTAAAGTGAAATAAAGGGTGCATAAATCACTTTATATTACAATGAAAATAAAGTCGCAGAGAAATTTAACTACATTTGAAATTTAACTACATTTGAGATGTAATTATTGTGATTTAGTTTATTTGTACGCACATATTTTTGTACATCACCTACAAAATTGTTTTGTGTTGTACGAAGTTAATACTACTTAACTTCGTACACTTTTTTTTCAAGAAAAGCTTAGTTTCCCGTTTGAGAATTAGTTGGATTTCGTGCATGGATGCGAAAGCATGACTACTGTCCAATTAATTCTTAAATTGTCCCCTTTTTTGGACAGTTTGGGAATGCATAGTTATGTGTTGTAGTTTGCGGTTCACAGATTAGGTTTCAATAGTGGAAATTTTGGTAACATATTCCTAATGTTCTTCGAGTACACGGTGGATATTATGTATCTATGGCGTGCACTTCAAGAACTGTAAGGAGATGCTGCCGAAATTTGCTCATGTCGAAATTTAATCCATTGGAATCGTAAATTACGAGACATAAATGTGCATTCCTGAATGGGATAGGGCCCTGACCGGAGGAATAAGGTGACAAGACAATAGTTGAAGTTGTTGTAATTCTTGTACTTTTATTGGGATTGCAGAAAAAATGGACAAACAGTGGATACATAATCATAATAGATGTGCTGTTGAGTACTTGGATGGAATAGATGAGTTCATTGAATTCGCAACTAGACACAACCTAGGTTCAACTATCCGATGTCCGTGTAGAAGGTGTAACAACTCAATGTGGGAGACATTCGAAAATGTTCGATTTCATTTAGTAAGAAATGGGATGGTCGAGACCTATACTACTTGGTATCATCATGGAGAACGATTAGACCAAGCTTCATCTTCATATGTGACACAAGTGGAGACTGTTGAATCTAATGTGGATCATAGTGAACAAGTTATGAATATTATAAATGATGTTTATCCATACGCCTCAAGCAACAGCAATCATGAAGGGGGAGATGATGGTCGTCCAACCATGGACAGTGAGGCATTCAAAAACTATGAAAAACTATTGAAAAATGCCAAGCAAGAATTATATCCGGGTTGCGAGAACTTTTCAGTGCTCACAGCAATTGTGGAGTTAATGCATGGCAAGATCAAGTTTGGTTTGTCAAACAAGTGTTTTGATTACTTTTTTGGAGTTATCAAGAGGATGCTTCCAAAGGAGAATTGTTTACCTGAAGATCATAAAAGTGCCCAAAAAGTGTTGAAGGGTCTCGGATTGGGGTATGAAAAAATTCATGCATGTGTAAATAATTGTATATTGTTCTATAAGGAGAACAAACAGTTTGATAAATGCCCTATCTGCAATGAGCCAAGGTTTAAAATGACATCACAGAATAGAAAGAACAAGATTCCACAAAAAGTAATGCGTTATCTTCCATTGAAGCCTAGGTTGCAGCGATTGTACATGTCGATGCATACCTCAACCGACATGAGATGGCATAAAGAAGGACGGGTAAATGACAATGTTATGAGGCATCCTGCAGATGGAGAGGCATGGAAAGATTTTGATCGGATGTACCCTAATTTTGCAGCTGATCCACGCAACGTTAGATTAGGACTTGCCACCGACGGATTTAATCCGTTCGGGGTTTTAGACCAAACCCACAGCACTTGGCCAGTCGTCGTTTTTCCTTATAATCTGCCACCTTGGAAGTGCATGAAAAAAGAATACATGATGTTGACTCTATTAATTGGCGAAGATCTAGGAAAGTCCATTGATGTTTATTTGCGGCCGTTGGTTGATGAGCTAAAAGATTTATGGGAAAACGGTGTTCGTACGTACAATAAGTATACTGGGCAGATGTTCACCATGCGAGCGGCAGTGATGTGGACAGTAAACGATTTTCCCACGTATGCAATGGTTTCTGGGTGGATGACTAAGGGTTATATGGCATGTCCAATATGCAAGGAAAACGTAACATCGTCTTGGCATGAGAGAAAAGTTTGTTATCTTGGTCATCATAGATGGCTCCCTTGGGATAACGAGTGGCGCCAGAACGATAAAGCCTTCCACGGCACAAAAGAGACTCGGCCAAGACCAAGAGAATGGTCCGGAGATGAGATTTTGGATCAGTTAAACCTTTTGGAATTTGGTCATTTGGGCACAAATGTCAGTAAGCCTAGACGAAGTACACATCTGAACTGGACACACAAGAGTATGTTATTTGAGCTCCCGTACTGGTCAAAGTTAAAATTGAGACATAACCTTGATGTTATGCATATTGAGAAAAATGTGTTTGATACTTTGGTTGGGACAATTCTAGACATTGAAGGAAAAACGAAGGACACGATCGAAGCTCGCCTCGATTTGGAACGAATGGGCATTAGGTCATCCTTGTGGATGAAGAGAGTCGATGGTACAGTGAAGAAAGACCATCCTTTTTTTACAGTTAAGCCGAATGGGAAGAAAGAGTTTTTCAACTTTATTTCTTCTGTAAAGTTTCCAGATGGGTATGCTTCCAATATCTCGTGTTGCGTGAACGTTAGGGGGTGTAAATTTTCAAACATGAAGAGTCATGACTGTCATGTGATACTCCAACGCCTTCTTCCGGTTGGTATTCGACACTTATTGCCTCTTGATGTGGTGAAACCAATCGTGTTATTGTCGAGATTTTTTTCACAGTTGACTGCAAGGTGTTTGCGGAAGTCGGATGTTAAACAATTGCAGGACGACATTGTGAACGTCTTATGCAAGTTCGAACAGATATTTCCCCCAGCTTTCTTTACAAGTATGATTCACGTGATGATTCACTTGCCAGATGAGGCATTGCTTGCCGGACCAGTGAACTGTCGATGGATGTATCCAATAGAAAGGTACGTAATTAAGCGTTTATATATTTAACAGATTCATGATCAACAAACGCTTTGAATAATTTGTAGCATACTTTTTATTTGTACAGATATCTTGGTGAGTTGAAAAAGTGTGTCCGAAACAGGGCAAAGCCCGAAGGATCACTTGTGGAGGCATGGGTCGCATATGAGTCACTTACTTTTTGTGCAATGTATCTTCAAGATGTTGAGACAGCTTTCAATCGTCCTCAACGCAATAATGACGGTGGTGTCAGAAAAGAGAAACTGTCTGTTTTTGCCCAAATTGCGCGACCATTCGGCGATCCTGTAAAAGGCGAATCGTTTACCAAAAAAGACATGGAGGTAGCGCATTGGTTCGTACTCAACAATTGTGACGAGGCTTTGTCATACCTTGAAGAGCATGAACAATTGATGAAGCGAGAACATCCTTCACATTTATATGCCAAGAAGCACCGTGACTTGTTTCCTTCGTGGTTTCACGCACATGTAAGTTGTATGTGGTTTGAATTGAGCATATTTTCCAACTTGTTCCTGCCCGTCTTTAAATTTGGTTACACTAACAGGTTAACTTTTTGTATATGTTATATTAGATGAAGAAATTGAAGGAATTGAATTCACCCTCTTACGATGAAGAATTATATAACTTGGCGAGAGGACCGCTTTATGTTGAATTGTTCTCAGGTTGGCATGTCAACGGGGTCAAGTTCTTAGGGGCAACACGTGATGACAAGTTGTCTACTCAAAATAGTGGTGTCCATGTCCCAGGTGCGGGCGACAGTGAAGACATTGATTTTTATGGCAAACTAACTAGTGTAGTACAATTGCTTTACAAAGACAGGTATCAAGTGATACTGTTTAAGTGTCTTTGGTTTGATACAAACCCACATAACCGAACGAGTGTTAAGCGAGACCATGGTTTACTGTCAGTAAACACTACGAGACATTGGTACGATGAAGATCCATACATTTTGGCAACTATGGCGAAACAAATATTCTATCTAGACGACCCCAAAGCTGCCAATGGTTGGAAAGTTGTTCAGAAGATTGATCGAAGAGGGTTATATGATATTCCAGAATTAGATCATGATGACAACGTCGCTGACCAACAGTTATCATCTTCGATAGAACTTGATGAAGAAACACTTTGGGATACTAATATTGTCCAAGAACCGTTTGACGTACCTGGAGTTCCCGAATTCGAAATATCAATTGACCTTGGTGACCTGCCTCAATACAATGCACCGGAACATGCAAACGAAGATGAAGATGAATGGGAATCCGGAAATGATAGTAGTGAGGATAGCGAGAGTTATTATTGTAGTTCGGATGAGGATTAATATAAACTTGTAAAGGAAAAAGCAGGAGGCTGAAGCTTACTGTCAGCTCTGAGACTGACAGAAGCCGACTACTTGAAATATAAAGATCCAAAGCAGCCTCATGAATGCTCGAATTGGACAAGGGGGATACGGGCCTGTTTACAAGGTAATTGAACAATTGTTTACCATTCCTTAGCACTTGAATCACCTTATATAGCAACACTTGTTTGTCATTACTGTTTCTCTGTTGTGGTTATAGATTTATATGTAAGGGATTTTGTTGCCAGGGAATGTTTCTTGGAGGCCAAGAAATTGCGGTGAAAAGGCTATTAAAGGTTTCAGGACAAGGGTTACAGGAATTTAGAAATGAGGTGGTGCTGATCGCCTAAAAGATTGGTCAAATGACGCAGATCGAGCAAACTGTTGCAACCCCTGATGTCATGAACAAGTATTTTATTGGTAACCAAACAATCTTCACCCTCATTTTCAATTCTTCATCTCACCCCATATGCGTATTGTTCTGTTTGTCAGTGCTGGATTTTTTATTCGATCGATATTTTGATCTAATCTAACTAAACTACGGAGGGGGAGATTTGAACTTGCATGCAGAGAAGGAAAATGGTGGAATTACAGTAATGTCAATGTTGGTTTTAGTAGCAAATGAAATGATTGTATTGTAATTTGTATATGTCTTAGTGGGATAATGGTTTTTTCTACATGAAGTGTGCTTAGTGGTGGTGGGAATGTACCAGCCCCAAAAGCTTCAGCTGAGGCATGGGTCAATCTGGTGAATGGCCTCCAAAAGGGATCTCTATCTACCCGTCTTGGGATTCCTATGATCTATGGGATTGATGCGGTTCACGGCCACAACAACGTCTACAATGCTACTATTTTCCCTCATAATGTTGGACTGGGAGTCACCAGGCAAGTCACAATCATTCTCACCCAAATAAGTCCAAGTCAACAGGCTTCATTCAAGCATTACAGAACGTTTATGATCTTTCGGTCAAATTATGTAGTTTGAAGTTTCTAATCACTGTACTCATGCGTCATTTCGTGTGTTTTCCGTTTCAGAGATCCTAATCTTGTTAAGAGAATTGGGGAAGCAACTACCCTCGAAGTCAGGGCAACCGGAATTCCTTATGTCTTTGCCCCATGTATTGCGGTAATTGAGCAGTCTTATTATACGAAAGCCATAGTTAGAAACTCCAAAACTTGACCAAGCATTCCACTAAAACTATGTATTACTACTGTTCTTGCAGGTCTGCAGAGATCCGAGATGGGGTAGGTGCTACGAAAGCTATAGTGAAGACCATAAGATTGTTCAAGCAATGACTGAGATAATACCTGGTCTGCAAGGAGATATGCCTCCCACTGCAAGGAGATAATACCTGGTCTTCTAGTTTCAAATGCAAGAAAGGATTAGTTTCTAATGTTATATTTTTATGGTTAAAAAAGTGTATAGATGTCGCATTTGATCACTCGTCGTCGGAGTGTGACCAATGCACCTTCAGCATTATCAGCATCTACTGCTCCAGCTGTGAGTGCTCCATTGATTGGGGAGCCTACACCCCTTGCTGAGCCTGCTGCTACGGCGTCCCAGGTGCCTGTCTCATCAACGTCATCAGTGTCGGTTGAGCAGGTCAGTGCACGGCGGCCTCACCAGCGCCGTCGCGAGTCGGAGCCTTCTGATCACACTTCCTCGGCATCCAGAGTAGAGGGTAAGGCCTCCCAGCCAGGTAGTTTTTTCTAATTCTCACTAAGTTGTATTTTTTTTTCTCATTTTAAACCTATTATTTTTATGATGGTCAAAATTTGTTGGATTGTGAAAATGTGTTGCAGGTTGTGAATTACTGTTATTTTACTGTTATAAGGTTTTCGGAAATGCTATACCATTAGGGGAGGTTGTGTCAAATTTTTTTTTTACAAATTTAAGCTTACGATTTTCACCATTTAAGTATTTTTGGCCAGCTAAAAAAACCACCAGGGGACCTAATCGAATGTTGAAGCAGTTAGAGGGCGCACGGCAGAACGGCTCCAAGATCAAGATTGTGTATGACCCGCGACATTGTGGAGCGGCTACCTCACAGCAGCATAGCGGCATCGCTACTAGCTGTGGTGTTGTTATTCGAGATAATTGTCCCTTTCAGCGGGGGTCTTGGGCAAAAATTCCCAAGGAGACGAAGACATTGGTGCGAGACAAGTTGTCGGTTAGTATATTAATTTTTAGCTGTTATTATTTTTTTAATTTTGTTTACAAATATTCAAAACCAAAATATATTATCTTAATATTATTAAATTTGTTACAATTATTTTATTATTTTTCATATTCGTAGTGCGTTTATGATCTTGAGGACATATCCCCTGAGGCTATGGCCTACTTAGAGGGGACCTTAGCAACCTGATACAAACAATGGAAGAACAATTTTCACACGCTTTTTAAGCAATGGAATGATCCGGAGATTGCTCGTCTACATGTTCCAATCGAGTTGAAGGACCGGCCAGAGGATTGGGAGTGGCTCTGCAAACATTTTACGGACCCAAAATTTGTGGTATATACATAATATTTTAATAATAATTTATTATTGTACATGTTATTTTTTTAAGCTTTTTTATTAATTTATTTCAAATAGTCGCACTAACATGTATATTGTGTGTTTAACAGAAGAAATCTATTGCTGGCCAGAAAGCTCGGGAGTCAAAGACACTTCTCCACCATTCTGGTTCAAAGCCCTTTTCGTATAGGCTTGAGGCACGACGTGAGGTAAAAGTAAATTAACTTTGAAATGTTATACAATTCATTTATTATTATTGATTAATAAAATTTTCTTCATGTTTTTTTCTTCAGGAGGGTTCTATGTTCCTAGAGATCGACATGTTCGAGGAAGTTTACGTTCGACCTAATAATGAGACCACTAAGCAACTTCATGTAAGTATATGTAATTATTATTATTCTTATATGTAAGAATCGTTCAAATATTATCTATATTTTGTTATTAAACATTATATGTTTTTTCTCTATTATTACAGGCTACTATGATGGAAAAAAGAGATGCTGTTCTCCACGAAGCAACATCGCAGCTTCCCTCAGAGACTCCGATCGAGGACGTCACGCTACCTGAGGATGTAGGTTTTCAGATCATGACTGATGTCCTGGATCAGAACTTCGGTCGTCGTCGTGGCAAGGTTGTTCGAGGTATGGGGAAAGCGCGAGTTCGTGAGACGGGTGCCTCTTCTTCCAGATCGAAAACAGAAGAAGTCAATGCATTGAAGGAGGAAGTGACGCAGCTGAGGGCCGAGGGTGAGCAGATGAAGGTGCAGCTGAGGGCCCAGGATGAGCGGATGAAAGCCCAGGACGAGGAGGTGAGGACCTGTGTCGGGAGGGTGCAAGAACTTGTACAAGCCATACAGATGGCTGGCCTCCAAATCTCGCTACCAGCACCTCATCTTGCTCCACCTTCGACCTCAGACCCATCTCGCCCTGCCGATACCCAGTAGCTTGATGTATTAAACCAGTTCACTTGTAGTTTTTTTTTTGTTTGGACATCTTGTATGCACATTTTTATATATTTTATAATTAAATACTTTTGTTTGGTTAATTAATTATTCTTTAGAATTTAATTATAATATTGATCAAGAATTTAAAAAAAAATAACTCAAACCAAAAAAAGGGTTTTGCGCGACGCATACCATAGGATGCACGTCGCTCAAAGTACTTTGCACGACGTGCACGTACGTCGTGCAAAGTATTTTGCGCGACGTGCATCCTATGGTATGCGTCGTGCAAAGTACTTTGCGCGACTCACGTATGCGTCATGCAAAGTATTTTGCGCGACGTATACGCACGTCGCTCAAAGTACTTTGCGCGACGCATGTTATTGTTCGTCGCGTAAACCCTACCGTCACTGCCTTGGCGCGACGGTCAGCGCGCGACGACCCATTTGTCGCGCAAACTATTAGGCAACGACTTTTGGCTTTGCGAGACGCATTTATGTACGTCGCGCAAAGTGTTTTTTCTACTAGTGTGGGAGGCAACCTATTTGCCCCAAAGCAAAGCTTCAGGCTCATTTTTTAAAGTGGTTCAAAGATATTCCACCCTATTTTTTTTAGTGGTTTCATTTGTGATCATTGTTCTCTCAAATATCCTTAAGACTCAACAACGTTCTTCCATAACAAAGAGAATATAAGGTCTCTTAAACGGTAAGTTAGTACCCTTCATACAACGAGGAGCAAGCTAATGCTCTTAATCAAGTTGGATAGATCTGAAGTCATTGCTAGAGATGTGATTTAGGTATAAAGTCAATGTGTGTAGTATCACATTTATCCAAACAATTAACTTTCCCACATTCGTACCTAATCACATGTTTAATTGAATTTGGCCACATGTTTTACGAAATATGATTCAATTAACTCATCTTCAAGGACAATATCAATAAGATTATCCATAACTAAAACAAACACCAAATGTGAATCCAAGAATATAAAGAAATGTTCGCAAAGTAAATGGTTTACTATAGGGATTTGGCCAACAAGGCCATCCATGTCAAAACTCTACCCTTTCAACAATGTTTTGTGAAGCAAAATTAGTCTCACATATTGACTACGAGAATGGTACTCCTCAATGACATTGGTAGGGCATGAATAGATGCATAACCAATGATCTATTCCATCAAGACGGAAGTAGATTCTGCCGGGTTAAGGTTTGGAAATATTATCCCTAATTCTTGAAGGTTTAGGTCTTAGTGCCAAGGATCACGCTTTGAGCACGATGCTAGATCTTGCAAGCCTTGATTCTACCATATATTGTAAAAACAAACTCAAAATTGGATTATAAGATAGACAGACCCAGAATTGGATTCGATAAGCTTCAGCAGAAGCTAGAGGGGTTTGTTTGATAAGCCTCTACTGAAGCAGAGTAATACCATTCGATGCATCTCTGCCAAAGTAAAGCATGCCATTTGGTGCATCCCTATTGAAGCAAGGCACCACCATTATGTAGGCTGTGACTGAATTGGGTTGAGCCATTTGGTAGACTCCAATCAAATTGGGTCTATACCGTTTGGTAAACTCCTGCCGAAGCTAGGTCTATATCTTTTTTCTCACATTTGTGGTAGTAATCAGATCTAATAATTTGGTAAACTTCCATTTTCTACACTCCTGCTTCAAGAACGAGTTAGAAACTTGCAAGGACGAGAAAAGTATTCTCCAGTCAAAATTTGATCAGATTTATAAACTTCATAATCGTACTCATTCATGGACGTAATCATGGTGTGCTTCAAGCAATATCGTTCATGATTAGACAGTCCATAAAAGCAAGCCAAAGAGCCATGGAATCCTCATTCGGGAGGTATTTCTGTTTTTAATACTTCGGGCATAAGTCTTCAAATAAAGATCATGGCAGAGGCTTATTTAACTCTTCAATGTCATTGTTGGCTTCAATGGTTTCTCAGCTTCTTAACAGTCAAGTGCAGATTCACGTCTTGTACCCACATAAAATGGTTTCGGTAAAGAAACGTCCAAACCAGTGAAATCGAACTTGTTACGGTTTGACAATCCACTTAATGGAGGGAACAAGATTGTGATTGGTCTTATGGAAATAAGATATCCATAAGCATCAAAGTTAGAACATTTGGGATCTAAGACATGGTTTGCATGAAAAACTTCGGGTTTTCATGGGTGTATTGTTTTATGAAAACTTTGGGTTTCGAAGGCACTAAATTCAAAACTACATGATCGATTTTAGTTATGAACTTCCAGTTTATAAAATGAGGTACTTGTAAGAATACATAATGCAATATACAACTAAGCAGTAGTGGATTTAGGTTGCTTCAGGAACTTAAGTGTGAGTGCTTCAGGAACTTAAGTGTAAGAATACATAAAATATTAAATCGTTAATGTCTAAAAGTGGGCTTCAAGCCAATAATTTTGGATGTCTTGTTAGATTAATAGACTGCTCGTCACTTAATTAATTCAATAGATTGAGACTATTCGAGGTCGATCATAAAAGCAAAAATTATACAAAGTTTCAGGCCATATTGTGGGCTAGATGGCTACAAGCCATACAAAAGAAAAGCCCAAAAAATTTGTGAAGGCCGTGAAATTGGGCACCAAAAATATGAGTGCAGGCTAAAGAAAAAAAAGCCAAAAATGGCTTTGGGCTAAGAAACAAAGGCAGTCCAGCACTGAAACTGCTGGTTGCTACTTTAAACAGGTTACAAATAGCAACCCAATAGGGCATGCAAGCTGCAGGCTTGCAGCAAAGATGGGCTGAGGGGTAACAGGCCCAAAACAACTGAAGTCCAAGTGGGCTAAGCCTGGACAAAGACAAAAAAAAAAAGGTTTGGGTTTACTTCGGGCACCCCAGCTTCGTTGGGTGCGTGCAATCGTCAGAAAAACTGAACGACGCCACCACAATTGGTGGTGTTCTCAGACGAGGATGACTGGGGGTTCAACAATGACCCTTAAATTCATGACGGATACTCGCTCAACATTGGAATCGAAAAGGATGGCATCGGTTGTCCAAATCCTGATGAGATTCAGTCTGGAATCTCAATCAAATTGATCGTCGAGGACAAAAAGCTATGAAACTAGACAACTGCAGGTCATCGATTTTCACCAGAATTGGTGGAAGGGGGTCGGAGAAGCTCGGCTTCAAGCAAACGCAGGTCCAACGAGGCAGACAACGTGCAAAACGGTGATGTTTTTGCAATTCTGGAATTTTCTGGGCAACGGCTAAAACAGCGATGTTTGGCTTAAGCTTGGAGCGAGCGCGTGGCTTGAATGTAACTCTATGACTGGCTCGGCGTGGCAGCACGGCTGCAAGCCGTGACTCAGCCGAGTTTTCCCTTTTCTTTCTTTTTTTTTCTTGTTTCTTTTCAGACTTTTAGTATTTGGGTTTTTAAAACCCAAAAAAAAAAAATCATGCTTCTATTTTATTTAGATTCTTTGACTCACAAAATTCCACATAGCATAATTGCGTATTGCATGAACAAATACACACACACACACACACACACACACATATATATATATATATTGACAAAATATATGAACACATATGCAATATATAAAATTGAAAGGAAAATATAAATATAGGGGGTTCATGCATCATGAAGAATGTTTTCATGCTTCATGGTCGTTTCAAATATCTTAATTTATTTTAAAGGAACCTGATTGGCAAAAAACAATTGTGCCTTTGAATTTGTAGAAGATCATTATCGAAAAGCCGGAATTGAATCTCTTATGCGTTGTATCACGTTCAACAAAGAAAAAATTAAATTGAATCAATAACATGTAGATCAATTTAATAAAATAATAAATTAATCATAAAGAGAATAATTAAAACGTAATACGCTCCTAATTGAAGAATAAACTCTCTTTATCGTAGCAACAAGAGCATGTTGATAACGTGTTGTAGGCCTAATTTACTGTATTATATAAAGGATAGAGAGAGAGGGGGTGCGACAATAGTAGAGAGAAAGAGAGAGTTGTGGAATTGTGAGGTGTGTTCTATTCACCCTTTGTACCTTTATTTATAGTAGTATGGAAGGTTAATTCCTTACCCTAATAGGATTACAACTCTAATAGGATATTAACTACTAAAAGGAATATTCAAAGATATCCCTAGATACACTAGAATTTACACAATCATATTCTTAATCTAATAGGACTGCAACATAACCCACAATTGCCACATCATTACTTAATAGCCAAACTAACGGATATATGAAATTGAAATGAAATTTTAATTGAATTGTTTTCTTTTAGAATTCTAATTGGGGAGAGATATTTTTGGAATATTGAGAGCTTCACCATTTTGGTATGCTCTCTTTATCTAGACTACTTATTAATAGAACTCACTTTGTCAACCAAAACCCAATGAAATTACAATGTAACCTTCAATATATAACTGAAAAAAATGGGGGCATTAAAGTAATTTCAAACAAACAACTTTTTGCTTTTTTTAGGGAGACTTTGGATTCAGTCCTTAGTTATGAATATTCTTTGATTGAAACCTTGTTGGTTTTTAATTTTTGATCGAGGTCCCTGAAATTAATTTGATAATTTATTTCTATGTACGTTACTATATTTTTTTAATTAAAAATTAGAAATTTTAGTTGTTTATATAAATGAGATTTTAAATTAAAAAAACATAATTTGTCGGATTAAAAATATTAAAATATAAATATACTATTGTGTGTGTGTGTGTGTGTGTGTGTGTACACACATGGGTACATTCATCAAAATTAACCAAAAAAATTATTGTATAAAAAACATGGGTACTTTCTTCAAAATCACAAAAAAAGAAAAGATATTAAGCTTAATAATATTAGTAAATTTCTTCGATTAAACTTGACATGAATACATTTTAAAATCAAAGAAAAAAGAACGTACCCATATAAGTTTAAAAATGGATTAGAGAAAAATTGAATAGATATTATATATAAAAAAGGGTACATGGGTACATTTAGCAAAATAAAAAGTACAAATAAAAAAAAAATCTATGGGTACAAATACAAATAAAATTTTAAAAATATGGGCATAAAAAGAAATTAATATATGGGTACAAATTAAAACTGAAAAGAAAATTGGTGCAAGTTAAAAAAGAATTACATATTAAAAATGGGTACAAACTAAAACTAAAAATATATGATAAAAAATTTAGTCATAAATATAAATATACTAATTGTAACATTTTTAACATTAAATGAATATATTTAGAAATAAAAAAAAATTATTATTGAAATAATTTAAAATGTTATTAATACTCAAGGACCTTGATCAAAAATTGAAAAGGAATAGGCTTTTAATCAATGGAGTAGCAAAGGATGAGAACTTAATTTCTCCTTTTTTTTTATTCTAAATCTCACAGCCATGTCACCGTATTGCTATCCTCTAAACTCTCTCTCTCTCTCTCTCTCTCTCTCTCTCTCTCCATAACTGGCAACACTTTTTTTTTTTCTGATGCCTGCATAAAATTATATTTCTCACACATGGAGTGTGTGACCTTCGCTAGTATATACTAGCACATGCCCACACACTTTTAACAATTTTTTTTTTTTAAATGGAAGGAGAGGAACAGAGTGAGAGAGAACGTGGGAATGGAGAGAGAGGAGAAATGTTTGTTTTTTAATATTAAAGACGTTAAAGTTACTTGTGGGTGACGTTTTAATAAAAACAACAACAAAAATTTGTGTTTTTGTAATTACTAAATTATCCATAATTTTTATTTTTATTCAATTGCAATTAGAGAGTTAGAATGATAATTTCATAAAGTTTTGTTTGACAACCAGAGTTATATTAATATGTAGTTTACATAGACAGAGAAAATTCATTTGCACAAATAAAATCCACAAAAATACAAACTAAAAAAAAAATAAAAAATTCAGGCCGCTGCATGCTCTTGCTTTCCGGGTTTCCTTCACAAAGTTTTCTGTTGACAGGTATGCCGAGTAAAAAATGGGGAGCTTCACACCTAGCAATGGAAGGAGGTTCATGTTTTACCCCTAATCCCAACAAATTGGTAGTTTACCTTCTTACTTCCCTATAAAGAATGAACCCATCTGCTCCTGTTTACCACAGCTTTCTGAGTTTTCTTGTTTCATCCAGTAAAATTTTCATTTGTGTTGCAGAAGTTGAGTCTTAATGGGGTTCATTCTATCCAGAATCTTTGCTTTTTTTACTGTAAGCGCTGTAATTTGATCTTATATTTTTACTATTTTCATTTTCTTTCTATCTTACTAACTCTGTGATTTCAAATTTTGCCGCTTACACTCGTGGGAGTCCATGCTGCTTTACCTTTACCACCTGAGCCTTACTGGAACTCCGTCCTGCCAAACAGACCAATGCCGAAAACTATCAGTGAACTAATCCAGCCTGGTTAGTATATACAACCACAGATTGGCTCCAAGAACTCATATTTCACAACCAATGGTCAAACGGCACTAATCTTCCTTGTGATTTACACATGTTTTCACGTTCACACGAGAAGAAAATGGGGAGACAACCACGAAGCAAGTGTGTCTGTTGCTAGTCATGGATTGCTTGAGTGCCAAAAACTCAAAAAAGCGTGTCAAAAGTATGACATATTGTTGTCACGCTTTAAAGAATTGTGACCCCAGTAACAGTCACGCTATCTCCGTCGCCATTTCTCTTCTTTTTTTTTCTTGTAGCGTCGATAAGTAGCTCTTGTTTCGATTTAGCTTAGTCTTGCCTTTTCATTTTCTGCACTTTGAAGAATTCAATTTTGATTCATTTGCCTATACTTAAAAATGAAGTTGCGGTTTTTGAGAAGCATTCTTCGGGGTTTCTAAATCTATTTTCAATTTTAATTTTTCATTCTCATATGATCGAGTAATCGGGCTTAAAATAATTACTTTTTCAGGATGTGGGATACATTAGGCTTTGGCTAAAAACAAAAATATGAGTTTTGGCCCGATTATAGAACATTTATCACGAATTAGTATAACTATGTACATTAATTTTTGTCTATTAAAGCCACAAAAATACAAGAATCATCATCTGGAAAGTTTTAACTAACATATCTTACTTATTATCCATATGTTGGTAAATCCACAGACTTGATTACTGTTGATAAAGGAGGAGTTTGTTGAATTGTAATCTTATCTTGGCCCAAAGCTAATGGATCTAGCCCATGCACAAAGAAAGATAATGGATCCAACCCATGCACAAAGAAAGATCCATGCACATGCAAGAGAATTCTAGTAAATGTCAAGTTGGTGGAAGAGTCTAGAAGAATGGTGAGGATTCCACCGACATACAAGATTAGTGTAGATAATTCTAGCTTAGGAAGGTAGTGGAATTATCTAGATATCTCTAGCATGATGCTTTCATGCTTCTCCAAGGTTTCTTCCATGCCTATAAAAGGAGAAGGCATCCATACCATTTGTAACAACCAAGAGAGCAAGTAGTGAGAAGTGAGAATGCCAAGTGAGAAGTAAGAAGAAGCAACAAAACTTCTAAGAGTGTTTGAGTATTTCCTCTTGTACTAAGTTTGTGAGTAAATAAGAATCTCGTGTAATACTTTGAGTATTCTTTCTTTTTCTTGCCTATTAATTCCGTTGCGTTACATTCTCCTTTGTGAGATAAACAACTCTAAAGTAGTGAAGTCTTGGTAAGCCCCAACAAAGTTGTCATTCACAACCAAGTTGTAGATCCTGCAAGTAATCGTCTATTCAATTGGGGGGATGATTCAGATGAAAGCTCAATGTTTGGTTACAATTCAGATGAGAGCTCAATGTTCGGTTACAATTCGGATGAAAGCTCAATGTTCGGTTACAATTCGGATGAAAGCTCAATGTTTGGTTACAAGGAAGATGTAGGTGAAATAGCAAACACTTATAAAGATGCCTCTGAAAATCTAACAATTGAGGACCCAACGCGTGTACTTTTCTTCTTGGAGACGGACATTCATCCAGGCAAAACAATGAATTATCAGTGAAACCGGGGTCTTTGAAAGCCAATACAATGAAGGATACCCTTCAATATTGTGAAAGGACAGCCACGAGAGGCGAAGAAAGATATTGCGCCACCTCTTTAGAGTACATGATCGACTTCGCCACCTCCAAGCTTGGTAGAAATAACAGTAAACCAATCGCGACAGAGTTGGAAAAAGGAGCGCTGCTCCGCTGCAGAATTACACAAAACCCCTGGAGTGAAAAACCTTGCAGCCAACAAACTCATTGCGTGCCATAAGCCGATCTATGCGTATGCTGTCTTCTACTGCCATTCAATAGAACAAACAAGGACTTATATTGTGCCTCTGGAAGGCGCTGACGGTACAAAAGCTAAAGCCGTAGCAGCCTGCCATGTATACACAGCTGGATAGAGCCCTAGACATTTGGCCTTCAGAGAGCTCAATGTTAAGCCGGGAACTGTTCCCATCTGCCATTTTCTTAAAGACGAGAATGTTGCTTGGGTTTCAAAAGAAAAACGACATGTGTTGAAATCTCATTAATAAATGGAATCAATGAGATTGATTAGTTTTTTATGTGGATTTTCTGAAATAAAAGTTCATGATAGAAATTGGAAGTCGAGTAGAAATTTGGTTAGTATTTTGGCCATTTTCTCAGGCAATACAACTGGAAAATGCTTGATCCAAGCCCAAACTTAGAACAAAACAATGGAGCCAATCAGTTTGAGCATAGTTCCATGAGCTTAATCAAAGCTCGAACATGAATAACATATTCAAACCCTAAACTTTATTTTTATTTTTATTATTATTATTTTTTTTTTTTTTGACAAAATCCGATTTAGTTTTATCTATTGAGATAAAGAAAAGGGACACTTTGAATGCGGTCCTTAATTACCAATGTTCTTTGATTGAAACCTTGGTGGTTTTTAACTTTTGATTGAAGTCCCTCACATTAATGTAATAATGTATTTTTATGTAGGTTATTATATTTTTAAATTAAAAATAAAATTTGTAGTTATTTATATTAATGAGATTTTAAATGAAACCCATATTTTATGGGATTAAAAATATTAAAGATGAATTATACTCTCCAATATATTGTGTGTGTGTGTGTGTGTATACATGGGTACGTTCATCAAAACTAACCAAAAAATTATTGTACCAAAGCATGGGTATATTTTTCAAAAGCACAAAAAAAAAAAAAAGCCTTAATAACATTATTAAATTTATTCTATTAAACTTGACATGGATACATTCTCAAATCAACGAAAATAAAATGTATCCATATAAGTTTAAAAATGGATTAGAGAAAAGTTTGAATGAAATTTTATATAAAAAAAATGGGTACATTTTAAATTAAAAAAAAGGTACATTTATAACAAATTGGTATATTTAAGAATGGATACATATAAGCTTAAAAAATTGAAATTTTTTTATAAAAAATTTAATGGGTACAAACTTATTCTAGTTTTATTTATTTTTATTTGGGAAATGTTTGAATTGAAAATTAATTAGGAGTTTAATAAGGGTGTGAGTATTAAAACTCTAAATCAATTACTATTTTTTTATATATAAAAATTATGTAACTTACATTAAGAGAAATATATATTCCTCTCTGTAATTTCTGAAATAGAGAAGAGAACTTTCATTCCTTTTGTATTCTTCAATCCTCTCTATCTCCATATCATAAAACCCAAAAAGTTTAATTACACTAACAGCAGAGGTATATAAATGGCATTAGCAAAATATATAATGATTCATCATCACTCAATAGAAAAGTTGCTTAGTTAGATTAGAAGTTAATGGACCTCAATTGATAAGCAAAATCTTAAGCACTAAACTTAATAATTATGTGCAAGACGACTTTTTAGAGTATGTACGATTACTTGTTTAGAGTGAAAATAAGAATCTCAATGTATCGGGAGGCTCCTTCTCTCACAAGTCACTACATTAATATAAATTAAATTCTCTAATTTTTTTTCTACACAAGGAAACAAATAAAAAAAAGCAAGAAAAAATTTAGGCCACTACATGCACTGCATTTTTGGTTTCATCTGGTACGTTTTTTTATCGACAGATGCATGCTCTGCAATTGGTTCAAATCTAGGAGTAAACACCAGAACATCACACTAGACAATGGAAGGGACTCCTCTATAAAAATTGAACCAATTTGCTATTGTTTACCATATGAGCCTGAGTTGTCTTGTTTCTTTCTATTCAATGAGGTTCCTTCCTTTTAGAATCTTTGCATTTTTCACTGTGAGTAAACTGTGCAAATTTGAATTTTCCCAATGAAGTTTTACGAATCTTATAACTATACATATCTGATTTTCTTTATCTCATAATATTGATAGTTTTAACTAGTTTGCAGCTCACAATGGTGGTGATGGCAAGCCATAAGACTACTTTACTGCCACCTCAACTTCACTACTGGAACTCCATCCTGCCAGACACCAATGCCAAAAGCTCTCAGACAGCTTGTCCAACCTGGTTTGTATTTACAATTTCTGACTCAAAAGCTTCTCTCATCACTTTACTGATACGATATGTGGTTAAAAAAACCAAAGAATATATAGAATGGAGTGATTTAATTCTTTGTGAATGGTATATATTCTAAAGGGACTGGGATCATTCCATGAAATTGGTGTTGTCTCCATGAACATAGAACAGTTAATTTGTATTGGAATATTTATGAGAGTTACTATTGGCACTCCAAATAATTAATCTGTTGGGGAGATTACATTTTTGTACCATATTGATGTATCATTTGATGTGTCAGGTGATATGTGCATGTCACTTTAATTAATGAATTTATTTCATTGGATATTGGTTTTATACATCACTTTATAATTGCCACATGAGATGATAAACTAATGTGATATAAATAGGTAATCTCCCTAATATTACTCATAGAAAAAGAGTGAGAATGGAAATATGACTGTTTGGAGTCCTTATTACAATTCCCTTGTGACAATCATACTAGTGTTGCTAATTCTCTATTTATGTTGCTAATTCTAGAGACCACACTAGAGTTGGCAAGGGAGACTTGTCTTTTTTCAGTCAAGATCTTGCTCAAAATTGCTGGTGTGTTTTTGTGAATTACAAAGGTAAAAGTGGAAGCCCGAGTCAAGTATTTTTCTTCCTGGAGAAGGACATGCATCCTGGAAATGGAAAGAAATATCGCTTTGCTAAAAATTCGACTCGAGCAACTTTCCTATCCCGAAAAACTGCAGAGTCCATTTCTCCACCAATATTCATTGAAACCAGGGTTTATGGAAGCAATTAGATTTAATGAAACCATTCAGGTGTGCGAAAGTCAGGGCATTATAGAAGAAGAAAAACAATGTGCCACATCTTTAGAGTCGATGATTGACTATGCCGTTTTCAAGCTCGAACGAAATATTGAAGCAGTCTCCACGGAGGTAGAAAAAACAGCTGCCATTGTGCAAAATTACACAATATCCCTAGGAATGAAGAACCTTTCTACAGCCTACAAGAACAAAGTCATTGTGTGTCACAAGTTAAACTATTGGTTGTGAAGATTTCTGGAGAGGAAGGGTCATCAACACCTCAGCACAGCTCCCCAAGGGATTGGCACTTTGAATGTATAGTCGGGCTCTTGCTTGTCGATGTGCTACAAGAAGATGACAGAGTTAGTTCTGAAAGGTGCCTTTGTGAGGCCTTAGGTGTAGGCCTTGAGGCTCGCAATCAAAACTAACTAAGTGCTAGGCGTGCCACTGCTATCTCAGTATAGCAGATGTAGAACAATTGTGTTTTAGTCGATTACTTGTGACCCAAGTTATTCGGACTTCTTGTTATCAAAGGATGTTAAGTCCACATTAAGTTCTTTTTCTTGCCTTGTGACCAAGGACTTTTAGTTCATAGTCTTCTATGTTTGTATGAAGGTAGTTCAAAGCGCTTTAAGCCATTTACTTGGTTCTTGATTGGTTTTAACGATGACATATCCATTAAACTAACCAGATCCAACTACAAATGGCATTCTCGAAGTAGGAAAACTGATAGAAATAACTTGAATACATACTAAAGAATGCATTAAGTAATAGATCTACAAATGTAAATACAAACATAAGGAAGTCGGGCAAGATTTCACCTTTTCTGTCAAGGTTAAACCTCTTGCAGCCACTTCTCTTTGAGTTTACAGAGGTTTGTATGTTGGAAAGGGATGGATGGTAAACAGGTTTACACGAGGGGATCAATACTACGCCACGAAGGGAGGTAGTAGAGCTTTTAAACTAGAGAAAGATAAGCTTTCTAAGGAGATCTAAACAAGAGATAGCTTGTTGCTAAAAAGATCTGAGATATGGGCTGATTACAGCTTTTGGATGCAAATCTGACTTGAGAGCAGAGTTTATATGTTTGTTTGTTTGATTGGTTGAGTGTCCTTGTCTCTGGGGCCTCTTCTTCCTTTCATATACCAATTAGCCTGACTGTTGTAGCTTTGCTCTTGCCCAAAAGCATTTGAAAGGTAGTGAGTCATCGGCTTTTTACTTAGAATGCCACTGAAAAGTGTTCTTTGGCTGGTAGTAGGTTAGTCTCCATCAGTTGTCACTTCAATGGAAAAAAATTAGCTTATATTTGGCTGAGAAGGCTTCAATTTGCCTTTGGTTTTGGTGCTAGGCTTCGAGCAAGTCTCTTTTAATTTGGCACCCTTGGGTTTTTCTTTATCTAAGTCCAATGTTCAAATATTAACCCAAACAGTGCCCCCTTTAATCATTGCTGAGTCTGCAACCCAGGACGTTAATAATGATTAAATAGTCGTCGCATGCACTTAATCGAGACTTGCACCATTTAAAGTAGCCGTTGTTAACAAAACCTTTGCACTAACCCACGAACTTCATCGTTAACCAATCACTTACTATACAACCCTCACACAAACTCCTTGGCAAAGTACCTTAGCCATTTTTAATCTTCAAATTCCCAGAACTTCCCAAAATTCTTCAAGCATTCAAAAACTTCTTTCACTCTTCAGTTCTTACCATACCCTATTCTGATTTTCTTCCCATCTTCTCCTTAAAATCACCCAATGGCACCCAAAGTTGTTCAAACTCCATCTCACTGCAAGATTGGTGAAAGGATTTCCATCATGCACATCTTACTCAATGACCTTCATCATCTTCGAGCAAGAGTACACTCTTTAGGACCTGCATGGACTTCTATAGTCCCTATTGTAATGGAAAACAACATGCCTAAGGAGAAATGGTTTACCTCAAACCCATTTCAGGCTAAATCGGGCATTTCTTCCTTTAAATGGTCAAACCACCATTGTGGTTTCCCACTCATGAAGGATAAGGCATTGAGACAATAGGTCAAAGAGCTCGAGCCCATCTTCAAGCAGAAGTGGATGAACAACGAAATTTATGAGATGATAATGTTGTCCAAGTCGACTGTGATTGCTATGCTCGAGCTGCTCTCTACGGCTCTTCTTTTTTGGAACTCGGGCACCAATACCTTTGACTTCAGGATAGGCCACATGTCTCTTACCATCCTTGACATGGCTCATGTCTTTAGGCTAAGGCTTTCGGGTATAATTGTGGACGTTACCCACAACTGGGCTCCTCCTTCTTACCCGACCACTAAGAGCTCGGACAGTTCTGGTCCCATGATTCAATTGAAAGATAACTCTATAACTTTCAATAGTTATGGAACTTCCTTCACGGGTTTTATCTTGTTCGTCAAGAAGGAATTTGGCTCTTCTTCCTCCAATGCCAATAGAGATTAAGAGCACATGTTTTTTCTCATCTACTGGCTTAACAAACACGTCTTCCCCAATAAATCTAAATGAGTGAAAGTAGAATGGATTCCTTTAGTAGAAGTTCATCACAACTTTGATGATGTAGCCACATGCCCCTTCCTCTTTGCTCATCTCTATCATCTCCTGTATGAGATTACAAAGGGTGAACCATTTGAAACCAACCTTAATGGTCCAACTTGGATGATCCAGCTTTGGCTTCAATGGTATTTCCCAAGATTCGAGCTCCTAACCTAGAATTCCTAGAAGAAGTAACCCTTACCCTAATCCTTGCTAAAGTATCTCCCACCAATCACTCCACATTTGTTTATCTCTATTTCTTTAAAGTCTACAAGAATTGGGCAGATTTGGAATAGAAGCCTCTGTCCTTAAGATATACCCATGGTTCTCCGATCAAGCTTTTCAAAATGCTTTTGGGGAAGATGCCAGCCCCTTTTGTAGAAAGAGATTTATCAGTTGTATTCAACCGAATGACCTAGCTTGAGGAGTAAGGAGTGACCACTATGAGCGCTGGCTGGAGGTTTACCACCCTAACTTCTGTGCTAGACAGTTGGGGTTCAGGCAAGCCATTTCAATCCCCTTCTTTGACTCTATCCAATATGGCACCTCATACCGTCTTCACTCTCCACCCGAAGTCACTTTTCGAGCTGCTAGACGTAGTCTAGAGGTCATAAACAAGGTTGCCTGAAAGTTCATGGCTCTGAACTTCGAATACACTTCAAGTTTCTCATCTTAGTAGGAAGCAAAATGGACTAAGAATTATGGAGGAGACCTGCACGAAGTTCATGATTGCCTCTTTAAGCAACTATCCATCAAGTTTCATCCAAAGCCAATTAAGCTTGAAGATTGGAAGGAAATGATTCATCGGAAGAATCAACTCCTTTTGATAGGTATTTCTTACTTTTTTAACTTGAAATTTTCATGAATATGTCATTTCTAATCCTTTCCTTGGTTTCTTTGTACTTGTAGCCCAAGGCAACCCCGCAAAGGTGGTCGTCAAGCAAGATGAAGATGTTGTTGACGCCTTCATCCTCTAAGAAGCCGCAGCTGAAGTAAAAAAGGCAAGGCGCTAGAGAAGACAAAGATGTCTCCTAGTTGCTTAGAGACTCTGAGGGTGAGGCAGAACCTGTAGTTGAGCCTCGGGCTGCACGTCAGACTCGGGCAACAATAGTAGAGACTTCAGAGTCTGAGCCCGAAGAACAGCCGGTTCCATCAAAGATGATGACAATGACACAAACCTTCAAAGCCTTTAAGTCTTCTACTTCAGTAACTGAGGCAGGCGTGGGTTAGAAGAAACATAAAGCCTCCAATAAGTAATCCTCGTCTTATTCCCTCATTCTTATTCACAACTTTTTTATGAGAGCTGACAACTCCATTTTCTTTGACTCTATGGCCCCAAGCAACCAAAAAGCCTACTATTGCTTCAAGGGAAGACCCACTACGAGCTCAGATGTATCAACAGGCCAAAAATCTGCAAGATTCCACCCTGGAAGTACTAGAGGTATAACTCACATCTTAAGTTTTACTTATTTGAGTTCTTCCCTTTCTCTTTTCTATTCTCTTTTTTACTATCTGCCCGATTTCTGAAACAGGCCATAAGGAAAGAAAAGATATCTTCATCTGAGGCCTCTTCATCTTCAGCCCGAATGGTACAAACTTCCCCTCCACAAGTTAAGTCTTTAAAGGTATATCTCTTTTTCATTCTTTTAACTTGTATTTCTACCAATCTTAGAGTTTTAACACTTGTCTTTTACTTTTATAGGTTAAGGTCGGGGAACCTGTATTGGCGATGACTCCAACCTCCCAAGTTAATCCAAAGACAAAGGAAATGCTACATTTTGTAGATGAGGATACTAACTTGGTGGGTATTTGTTATTTTAGCATTTTTATGCTGAAAGCCTCCCTCCTTTTATACTTATTTTATTTTCACTCTTTTCAGTCTTCCCATGCACCAACCTTTCATTGATCAGCAACATCTGCATTTGGGGAGCCCGTAGTCCTTGAGATCCCTGTGGTTTCAGAGGTCACTAACCCGCCAGCTTCTCAAGCTACAGATCAGGCTAGCCCATCCGCCCCTTCTCAGGGTCCTGCTAAGGTATGGGGGCTTTTCTTCTTCTGTTTTCTTTTTCTGCACTAGTTAGTTTGTTGACACTATCTTTTTCGATTTCATAGGCCTCTGGTGAAGCCTCGACCACCATCTCCCATCCTCCAATTAGCAAAGATGATTCATCTCAATACCCAAGTGTCACCACTCATCTTCCTTCTTTTTCCAAGGTTTCAAGCTTGACTCAGGTACACCACTTTCTTGTTTCACTCTTTGTTCTATGCCCTGATTTGTAATCTTTCTTCTTAATTTATTTTCTTGGTTTCCCACAAGGCTCTGGAGAAGGCTTAAGCAAATCTCCACCTCATCTATCTTGCTTCTCCGACCTTCTTCATCTTCTGGCGTCATAAGGACTCTTATCCCTAATCCTAAGAAAAAGACCAAGACCACCACTACTCATACGACCATCATTGCTCTTTCCTCTTAGGCTCATCCCTTTGTTGAGACCTCCTCCCTTGCTGCACCCTCTGAAATAACCGAGGCACGACCTTATTCCCCTGCACCTATTTCCACAACTGCAGTTTTACCCAAGCTTTTTAAAGAGTTCGGGCAACTCAAGACAAAGTTGAAATCCTCAAGGCATCATTCTAAATCTTCTGGCTTTCAAAAGCAACACTGAGTCTTTCAAGAGTGGGTGAAGAAGGGCTTCTATGCATCTTTCAACCTCAAGGATCTTCTTAATGTAAAGAAGGCTATAATAGATCTATTCAAGGCTGATCAGCTATCCAAAGCTCAGTATGAATCCTTTCTTTCTTATTTTGAGAACTTGAGAGCTTTAAGGGATCAATATCATAGGGCTAAGAGGAAAGCTAACCGAGTGAGGTACTTTAAGGAGAAACAATCCAGCACTTCCACTCATATTCAATAGTTGGTGGATGAAGGTTCGGTGACAGATGAGAAGATTAAGGTAGTGACTTTTGAAATTCAGAAATTAGAAGAGCAACTTGCTGTGCTAAAGGCTGAACAGGTGACTCTCCTTAGCACACTCTAACAACAGATCGAAGAAGTGAAAAAGACAAATCTGGAACCAGAACATGCTGAGTCTCAACTTGTTAATAGCAGTATTGTTTTGGCCAAACCTACCAGAATTTTTACCATTATGCAGACTTACTACTCCAGAATAATCACTCTAGGTGAAGATGTAAATTTGACAAGCTAGGGCCATTGTAATTTTCTTTTTATGAAATAAAATTATTCTTAGCCTTTATTGTTTCACTTCTTGCATTATATTGAAGTTCTTTTTTGCATTGTACTTCTCTTTGAAATCACTAACTCTTTTTAATATAACAATTTATAAAGAGTTGGATGATATTTCTTTAAACACTTAGTATTAACTGGATGTCAAGTAATATCCTCCCTTATCTAGTGCTTGGTAAATGACAAAAGGTTATTCCCAAGTAGGCCTCCATTTCCTGAAGGCATAATTGCTTTCCATACTAACCCTCATTCCTTGAAGGTCTCTGACTTTACCTTCTTGTTGTATGCTCAGGCAACAGTTCTCTATTTCCAGCTTCTTTTCTCTTCCATACATCAACAGTCTTTTGATTAAGGACCTGATTGCAACTACTTGGTCCTTTCTTCTTTGTTCTGACATTACTGGTGTTGAGGAGTTAGGACAATATGGGGTTTATCCCATTCTTCCCTTATGAGGAACAATCCTTACTCCAAAAGCTTTTGGGCCGTCACCTTAGTTGGGTGGCCGTTCTCATCAACTCCTAAGCACTAGAGAATCCCAATACTAGGATTATAAAAGATGACTTCTACAACATTAGCTGTGGGGAGGAATGACCATGATTTGGCCTCCACCACTTCCCAAAATCCTGGTCACATGGCTCCTTCCTCGTGATAAACTACTTGTTGATGTAGGGTGGAAGGCACAGAGAAACTCTGATTAATCCAATCTTGGCCTAGTAAAGCTCCATAAATAGAAGTGTTGTCCACCACGAAAAAGGCTAGCATGATTTGCTTGGAACCCAAGTCCACCTCTGATGGCAGTATCCCATGAGTTCTAGTGATGGCTTCAGAGAAACTGGAAACTGTTAGATTCGTGGAGATGAGATCATCCTCATTTTTACACATCATTTTCATCTGCTTATATGGTAACACATTTACCGCATCCCTTCTATCAATCAAAACCCTTTTAAAGGGTACTCCCTCCAAATGAGCAGTTACATAAATACGCTTGAGATGGTTAGTTAAGGTCAAGTTCGGGTAGCTGAAGACCATTATATCTGTGTATACCCTCTCGGGCTCTTTCTTTGTGAGTTTGTGTAAACTTGTTCTGCCCAACCCTTCTTTTCCCACTTCTTCAACACTAACATGTGCCAGCATAGGTTCTGTTGCCAAGTAATCACCCTCCATTGTGGCAGGTTAATCATGTTTGGGACAAAATATGGCAGATAAAACATATGTCTTGTTTACGTGAAAGTTGCTAGATCCAGGTAAGTCCTTCTTCTTGCTCCCAATATGGTCCATGAATTCATCTAATCAAGCCTCTGTTTCTTTGGGTAGCATTAGTTCGGGTAGTGCTTCCTCTTGAGTTATGCCAAAGTTTGGCATTTGTTCTGGGACTTCACAAAGAGTACCAACCAACAATGATGTGGGCAACATTTTCTTAGGCAAGATAGTTCCAAAAAAAATTGGCTCTGGGCTCCACTTTGGTGTTGGCATCATTACCATGTCCTTCTGAGCTCTCCTCAAGATTGTGTACTTGCCAAGATGAGGGTTTTATGGCACATGATCTCTTTCCCCTTTTGTTTTGCTATTAGCCTTTTCTACCTCCTTTTTGGTTCTCCAATAAAGTTGATTTCTTTCCCCATGAGGTACTTTCTCAAACTTTACATTTTTAGAAGTTTCTGAGGCAGTAAGGACTTTTAATGAGTTCATGTTGGCCTTGTGCTGCCTCTGAACTTTCCTGATCATAAAGGCTTCCATTTTTTTGACAGGTCTTTCATCATTTCCAACCACATACCATTTCCGCCTAAGTCGGGCAGGATTTTTCTTCATAACTGGATTCGTTATCCTCTCCTTTATTCTAACATCTCCCCCTACATAGCTTGGCTGAGGTGGCTTCACATCCACCCATTTTGGTATTTTGGCTTCTCTATCTTCCCCTTTTTCAGAAGCTTCATAATTTATGAATACCTCTTACAAACCTTTTGGTTGAGAGCCTCCCCCCAACCGTTGGAAAACATTCCTGGAAGTTTTTTTCTTAGCTACCCACATGATGCTTCTGCAGATTTCTTGTTCTTCTTTCTCTTTTCTCATGATCAACTCTTGCTCAATGATAGCTTCTGATGCTAGGACTTCCAACTCATATTCACATTGGCACTTGCTACACAACACCAATCCTTTAACTATGGCTATTTTGGGCTTTTTGGGCAACTTGATAACTCCTTCAATAGGCCTGTCATTTGGTCACCTTTCAGCATTTACTTCCCACATGGCTTTTCTTTTCCCTTTCTTTGCCCAAGTCAAGTTAATCATGTTAATTGGGGCTTCTGGGAAAGGATCTGTGTCAATCATCATATTGGCCTGAGGTTTCTCCAATAGTAATTTTCCCTTGACTATGAGGTCTTGTATCCAATCCCTGAACTGGACATAGTTGGCTATAAAGTGGTTAAAAGTGTAGTGCAGCTTGCAATACTTCTTTCCTCTTAATTCCTCGGGCTTGGGCAATTTTTTAGTGCTGTCGGGCACAATCACTCTTGCCTGCACCAACTCTTCATAGATCTCTGAGGCTTTGGTTAAATCAAAGGAATAACTCTGGTATTTAGGGGGTTTCATAAGGACAAACACATTGTCCTTCATTACCATCTTCTGATCCTTGACTGGTTGAACTAACCCATTCACTATTAAAGGCTTGAAAGGGGTAGTCATCTCTACCGCACATTTGTCCATCCCTTCTCTTCCATGGCTATCATTTGGTTCTGGCTCAGCTCCTTCAAACTCCAGTTGATGAATTGCAGGTTTACTTTTGTAAAAAAGATGAGCCTTAGATGAGTGTTTTACTTGCAGTTCCTCAAGCAACAGCTTCTCATACTTTGTGGCAGCAATCACAAACTCTTGTAACTCATTGAATTGTACATCATAAAACTTCCTTCTCAAATGCAGCTTCAAGACCTTTTGAGCAATGGATATAAGTTGGGCATGATTGATAGGGAATTGGCATCTCATTCTTGTCCTGCTGAACCTCTTCATGAAGTCTTCTGTAGACTCGTGTTCATATTGCTTCACCTTCACCAGGTCATTGATAAACATCTTAGGCCTCATCCTATAAAATTGCTCATAGAAAGCCATCTCCATTTGCCCCCAGTTAGCAATAAAAGTGGGAGGCAATAAAGAATATCATTGAGATGCTAGGCCAACCAATGAGTTCCCAAACAATCTTAATTTATAATTAGGATTGTCCTCAAATGCCACGCAATGGTTTGAGAACTTGAAGATATGATCTCTAGAGGATACACTGCTATATTCCCCACTAAAAGTGGGAAACGCGGGCATCTTGAAGTTGAGTGGAAAATGATTCTGCTTATCAATATACTCTGGGTATGGCTTCTGGTAGGTGATCCTGAACAGCAGACGAGTTTGGGGTTGAGCATTCTAGGCCACCATCCTTCTTAACTCGGCTAGCTCATCTCTGAGCTGCTAGTTAGCCGCATTGTTATGTGGGGTATGTGGGGCTTCCCACTTTGGGATGCGATCATTGCCCGAGAAAGTCTCCTTCATTGGTTCATGCTTTCTCCACTTGGCATCCCCTCCCTTACTGGCCAATGGTGAGGGCTTATAAAGATGAGGCTTGTCTGCCTTGATGGGCTCGCCTTTTCTACTGGATTCTCCGATTAACTAGGGCATCTCATACTTCGTTCTTTCTTTCTCACTCTGCCCCCTACTATCTAGTGAAAATAATAGGGGGTCGGGCAACTCCGCTTCTAGGATCTCCTCCAACACTAGTTGACTGGCTCCAGATCTTTCCTTGTTTTTTCCTTTATCCCTCATTTCCTCAAGCACAGGAAATAGGGAAATAACTGCTTCTTTCTCATGACTAACCTCTCTCATCACTTTCCTGGCATAACCATTCTTTGGATTAGAGAACTCCAGATCTAATCTTCTTTGCAAACTCCCCGTTAAATAACAGAGTCTGCTTACTTCACCTCTGGTTTCTAGAGTGATACTCTCCATAGTTTTCAGTATTTGCATCATAGTGGCTTGCAAGTCTTCATTGGTCACCTTCCTTCCTGACTTCTCGGATGAGCTCGAGCTTTCTAGAATAGATGGTCCTTAGAAGGAAGAAAAATCCTCTGGGTGATTTGTCATGCTTGGTTTTGGTAAACACTAGGGTGGCCCATATTTTGTGTTCCACCTGAAGGTTTTCTCCTTCCTTCTTCTTGGCATACAAGACTTTGAATGTCTCACCGAGCGTGCCAAAACTATGTTGGTTGCAAAGATTTCCGGTGAAGAAGGGTCATCGGCACCTTAACACAGCTCTCCAAGGGATTGGCACTTTGGATGTATAGTTAGGTTCTTGCTTGTCGATGTGCTACAAGAAAATGACAGAGTTAGTTCTGAAAAGTGCCTTTGTAGGGCCTTAGGTGTAGGCCTTGAGACTCGCAATCAAAACTAAGTGTTAGGTGTGCCACTGCTATCTTAGTATAGCAGATGTAGAACAAGTGTGTTTTAGTTGATTACTTGCGCCCCAAGTTATTTGGACTTCTTGTTATCAAAGGATTGTTGTGAATGGGTTAAGTCCACATTAAGTTCTTTTTCTTGCCTTGTGACCAAGGACTTTTAGTTCATAGTCTTGTATATTCGTATGAAGATAGTCCAAAGTGCTTTAAGCCATTTACTTGGTTCTTAATTGGTTTTAACGACGACATATCCATTAAATTAACCAGATCTAACTACAAATGGCATTCTCGAAGTAGGAAAAGTGATGGAAATAACTTGAATACATACTGGAGAATGCATTAAGTAATAAATCTACAAATGTAAGTACAAACACAAGGAAGTTGGGCAAGATTTCACCTTGTCTATCAAGGTTGAACCTCTTGCAGTCACTTCTCTTTAAGTTTACAGAGGTTTGTATGCTACAAAAGGGATGGATGGTAAACAGGTTTACATGAGGGGATCGATACTACTCCACTAAGTTGGGCAAGATTTCACCTTGTCTATCAAGGTTGAACCTCTTGCAGTCACTTCTCTTTGAATTTACAGAGGTTTGTATGCTGGAAAAGGGATGGATGGTAAACAGGTTTACATGAGGGGATCGATACTACTCCACTGAGGGAGGTAGCAGAGCTTTTAAACTAGAGAACTATAGCATTTCTAAGGAGATCTAAACAAGAGATAGCTTGTTGCTAAAAAATTCTGAGATCTGAGCTGATTATAGTTTTTTTATACAAATCTGGCTTGAGAGCAGAGTTTGTATGTTTGTTTGTTTGATTGGTTAAGTGTCATTGTCTCTGAGGCCTCTTCTTCCTTTTATAAACCAATTAGCCCGACTGTTGTAGCTTTGCTCTTGCCCGAAAACATCTGAAGGGTAGTGAGTCATCAGCTTTTTACTTAGAATGCCACTGAAAAGTGTTCTTTGGCTGGTAGTAGATTAGTCTCCATCAATTGTCACTTCAATGGAAAGCAAGTGGCTTATATTTGGCTGAGAAGGCTTCAATTTGCCTTTAGGCTTGGTGCTGGGCTTCGGTTAAGTCTCCTTTTATTCAACAAACTTGGACTTTTCTTCATCTAAGTCCAATATTCAAATATTAACCCAAACATAAACTACCCGTATGCTGTCTTCTACTGCCATGCATTTCAAAGTATTAGGGCTTATATGGTGCATTTACCAGGATCAGACGGGATCACCGTGAAAGCAGTAGCTATCTGCCCTACAGACACATCTGAATGGAACCCAAAGATCTTTCAAGATTTGAAAGTTAACCATTCCCGTTTGCCATTTTCTTCCGGATGGCGATATTGCCAGGGTTTTAAAACAGAAACGTTAGCTACCTAGCATGATTACTTGCCAGAGAGCTTTCCCTGTAAAAAGAATTCAATAAGAGCATTCTAGTTGATTCCTGCTATTTATAAAAAAATAAAAATAAAAAAATATATAAAAAAAAAAAATATCCCATAGTTAATATTGGGATGTTATGTTCATTAAAACAACTAGCAATTTGACTATTAACTTCAGTAACCAAGTACTCATTAGCAGCAAATTAAGACGTACGCAGAAGAAAACAATAGAGTAAAAAACAAATAAAATGATCTCTATGACAACTGCAAAATTCTTGCATAGTTGAGTCCATACTCCATACTGGCCTTCAACTAGGACTTAAGGGAGGAAATTGGAGTTAGTAAATAGGGCCAAAATATGTTAAAAGAATAGCCTACTTTGATATTGTAATTAATTTTTTCAGTCCAACAAGACTCATATCACCGATATTATTATCCTCAATTAACTACATATTAAACCTTAAAGTATGGGTTTTCATCACGAAAAACAAAAAATCAGTGACTATTAGTGAACATCCCATATGTATAAATTATTTATTGCTTTGTTTTATACATCTCCAATGCAGAACTCCTGTATCTAACAGAAGGTTTTATACATCCCATATATATATATAAGCATGGGTACATTCATCAAATTAATCAAAAAAACTATTGCACCGGTACATTCTTCAAAACCAAAATAATAGACATTGGGTAGCTAGGCTTGTAAGAATCTCACATCACATGTTTATTCACCGTTAGATTTACGTTAGATCATTTCCATCTACTTTGTTAGGAAAAAGGATCCGGCGCGGATCCTTTTCCTAGGGATCTTAGGAATTCTGCAATTATGTCCGTTCATCATATATCATGCGGTCAGAAATCATATAAAATTTAAAATTTAAAATTTAAAATTCAATTATAAATAGTATTTAACGAAAATTGACCGCATGATGTACCACAAACAAACAATCTATAGCATCCCTAGGAAAAAGATCTGGCAAGGACCCTTTTCCCTCTGTTAGATTCTTAATTTTTTCAGTTGCTTTTTAGATTCTTATCTTCCTGCTAGTTGTCTTTTTATGCTTGGTTCGTAAATGTTTAATTTTTTCACTTTATTAAATGTACCTCACTTAATGACACATAACAAAAAATTGTGTCCATATGGTCATTTGTCTAATCAACCATACAAGGGTGTGATGTGAAATCAGATAGGCAAATGACACAATTTGGAAAGAACTGCTCATTGAATATTAGTACATTATAAAATTCATAGGGCACAAATAGCACGCCTATATAGATTGCATGTGCAATTATAGTTGCTACATTATTGCTATTGTTACATAGGCACATTGGTGCCCTTTGGCCTTGTAGGGCACAAATATCTTATTGTGCACAGTGGCCATATTTTTTTGTAGTGTATTGAAAAACAAGAGTTGGTAGTCACCGTTTTCTTGATTGCATGACAATAAAGACTACATACGCATGGGTCAATTTGTGACAGACAATCAGTTTGTTAGCCGGAAAGCTTCTTCACTACATTACAAAAAATATGATCACTGCGCATAATAAGTTATTTGTGCCTTATGAGGCCAAAGGGTACCAACATTTGTGCCAATGTAACAATAGCAACAATTGAGCTATTTGATCCTGGCTTAGCTTGTATACGAAAAATTGAGGAATATATAGCTGCTCAATCTTACAACACTTTGGTGATGAGGCTAGCTGTATGCAGGTTCAAGTGAGAATTAATCGATTTATATATGGAATCGAAAACGTAACAACGGTTTGAAACAGAACTAAGGTTAAAAAGAATTCGTAAACCACACAGATCCATCGATATGCTGACTTCACTCAGAGTGTATTGGTGTGTAAGTTGAGAATGCAAACCGTACGTGCTATAACTGAGACAACTAAAAATCGAATGAAACAAAAGTGATTTGCATGTCAAGAAATATTTAAGCAGCGTCGACAGAGGTGGAAAAAGGAGCGTGGAGTGAAGATGAGCATAATTTCCAGTCATCTTTGAGAAATATTCAGGTGGGCAGGGAAGAGATTCGTCAACACAAGCCAACAAACTGCGGCTCTTCAAAACTGGAACGATCTGAGGAAGCCGTAGGTTGTAGTTATAGGTCAAGATTTGATAGTTATGGCTTGACTTGAGACAGAAGGGAAGACAGTCAGCGGCAGGAGGATTGGTAGAAATGGTTGACAGGGTGAGAGAGAAGCAAGATCGGGAAAGAAAAAAAAACAGACGGTGTGAAAGAGGCGGAGGCAGAGAAGAAGACTGAAGTGAATGGCCTCGACAACTCATCAGAGGCATAAGGTATGTATTAAATAATCATTAATCATGCTGTCCAATGAATACATTTTGAGTTAATGAGACACATCTGTACAATCGAAGACTAAAAACATCTGAATGAATGATGATTCTATCGTTATCAGCTGGCAGGCAACGAAAGCTCGATTACAAGTACGCTGTCTTATCCAGTCATGCACCAGAAAAAATAAGTGCTTATATGGTGTCTTTGTAAAGTGATGACAACATGAACGATAAAGCAGTAGCAGTCTGCCATGTGCAGACACATTGAAATGGAACCCAAAGCACGTTGCCTTCCAATTTCTCAAATTTCAGCCACGAACCTTTGCCATCTTCCATTTTCTTTTCGAGGACACTATTGTCTGGTTTAAGAAATCAGGAGCTTACGATCCTTGAACCCGTCAGTTCTACATGGTCAGTTAGCAGTGCGTTTCTATTCTAGGTGGTTCTTCTGTGATCTCCAACAGTTGCACCCGCTCCCATAAAAAGAATTCCCTGAGAATGCATACTAATGTCTGAGAAGTCCTAATTGAAAAATAGAAAGTAAATAAAAAGAAAACTAACAATTAGAATAGTGACAGAAAGAGGATCTCACAAGTTCATAAACCCCAAAGACAGCTCTGCAAATTTTCTTCAAGAATTTTGAATCACATGCAGTCCAGTCCAGCATCTTTCCAAGGAAAGCATTGCTTAGCCAGAATATATAGTGAATTTCCCTGTGTATTATGTATATCATCGGAACATATTTAAAAACAACTGCAACACAATTAGAAAACATGCCATAGAACATTTCTTTTGACAGCAAGTACATAGATTCGTTGTAAAGCCATCACTCACCACCATCCAATGCATGAATGTTCTACTTTTTCAGATCAACAGCAAGAACATACCTTGGTCAATCTATTGTTCAGGCACAACAGCTTTATCTTTATATTGGTCGGCCTGAAAAGGTTGCAAGGAACCCCACGATCTTCCGACTTTCACTTTGACATCCAATGGAACTGAACAACGAATAATTAAATTAGGTGCAGCAAACAAATGTCCTCAAATTATCCACTATTGAGCAATGTTCCAGAAACTTTAGAAATATACCACGAAGCGAAACAGCATTTTCCATCCTCGTCTGAAGCAGCAAAGCAGCTTCCTTTATCACAACAGGATCAACTTCTAGTACTAATTCATCATGTACCTGGTTAGAAACCACCAACAAGCATTGTTACATGAGTTGCCTTGTAAATGAAGCAAAATTATATTTAAATAGAAAAGCTAAAAAGATGCTAAATATCTTAGCTTATTAATATCTTCCTCTACACTTCAAATTGACCAAAGAACTTAACACAAACAGAATTTCCAAAACCGACCTGTAATAAAATTCGGCAGCGGCCCTTCAGTATGTGTAAGTTTGTTGCAGGATGAGAAGAAGAATCAGGCCTTTCAACACCTTCAACTATCACGGAATATATATTTATCATTGCAATCTTAATTATGTCAGCAGCAGATCCCTGTAAAAGGAAGACATCAAAGAAAAATACTACAATTTAGTGATTAACGTTAAACCCCCACACTCCTTGTCCCCACAGAAGGGAGGGAAAAAGCCGTACCTGACATATAGAATTCACAGCTTGTCTCTGAGCCTTCGACTTTTCTTCACTGTTTCCTAGTTTTATTTTTGACAAAAAGCGCTTTCTTCCCTTAAGGGTTTCGATGTATCTGGGCACAATAATGCAGATAATCAACAGTTGGATATCTTCAAAATTTATGTATACCAGAGTGTATTACATTTTCTTTTTCTGGGAAAGAAAAAGAAGAAGAAAAGAATGCTAAACTTATATCAACATTGACCCCTATTCTTTACGAAGAGATGCTTCTTCCAAAAACTTTATAACCAGCACTAGGAGAAGAACCAGTGAATTTTGAAAACAAGTCAAAACACAAGAAAAAAAATGCATAAACCTTCCCTCTCAGGCCAAAAAATAAATAAAAATAGACTTAATAAATAAGAAACCTCAAACTGATCATATGATAACACAACTATTTAGAAGGAAAAGGCAACGTGATGAAAGAGTTGAGTAATTGGAGGAAGAAAAAAACAGAAAAAAGCCTATTCAATTGTAAGAAATATTAACCAAAATACTACATGGTTTTCAGATATGATAGCAACCTATTCCCAAGTGAGTTCAAAGACTTCTAGCAACCAGGAAAATAGTAAGATGTCCTCACCCTTTCGTGCGGCAATATGCAACTGCTTCATTAAGCCAAGAAGCAACTCCAGGAAAAGAACTTCTAAAGTTCTTTATTTTTTCGGAAGCTTCTTCTGGACTGCAGTCCAGTTGTTCTGCAAGGCTATTAGCACCCATTCCATAAAGAATGCCATACACCAACCTTTTGGTCTGATCTCGTACATGGGAACTAACAGACTCTTCTGAAATCCCAGTCCATCTAGCTGCTATCATGGTGAAGACATCACCATGGGGATTACTAAGGAGTTCAGTGAGTGCAGAGTCTTTAGAGAAATGTGCCATCAGACGCAATTCAATCTGAGAATAATCTGCAGTTAACAGTAACCAGTTGTCCTGCGAAAGAATAGCAACAATAAATCAACTAATGTAAACCATGAAATCATAAACCCCATCCCCTTCTCCTGTCCTCTATCTAAATATATGACATTACTGTATCAACCCTCCCCCGCATCCTCATTTACTCAAGAATTTTGACTTTTATGGTATAAATGTAACAATAACACACAAACGGCCTTCAAGGACATGAACAAGTTGATCATTACCTGAGTAGGAATGAAGTAGTCACGAGCATTGATGTTGAATTGATCAACATCAGTTTTGTTTCCATTTCCATCCTCATTCATTTTAAAGTCAACCATATGTTCAACACACTGCATAAATAAATCACGGTTAAACCTTGTTAACGACTGAAGGAGAGGGAGGAGAGAAAAAATCAACTCATGGGAAACCCAAACCTGGAGATTTGGTTCCTCCATTGAAAGCCGACCAGTTGCTGTTGATGTTTGGAGCCAATGACCATGTAATGTGTACTTTTGTGTCCTCACGGATAGCCTACCCAGTGAACAAATTGATCCCAATGTACAGTTTAAGAGTTTTGCCAATGTACGATGCTCTTTAATGACGGGAATTATAGGATGCTCATCCCTGAAATGAAATCGATTATAGGTTGCTCATCCATTAAATTTAAAACAATGAGAGGCTGATGCCACAAATGACAAAACCAAAAGATTCAAGTGTGCATGCAAGAATACTCAAAAACCATCTCCAAGTGTTCACTATTCCAACAAAACAATCTAAACGGGATGGAAACCTCTATGGAATCAAATAATTAAATAGCAATCCTATTCCCTTGAGTATTAATATTTCAACAGCTAATTCACACATCAGATGGGTGAGGTTACGTAGTACGATAGAAGAAAATAAGTCACAAAGTACAATAGAAGAAAATAAGTCTCTCTTAATACCTTAATAAATCCAAGCAATGCTTGTCCGTACTTGGATGTTGCTTCCCCTTATTGCGCCCCTCTGGTATGGGCAGCTTTAAGTGTCCATACAATACATTAGCAATTTCTGCTGCTGTAGATAACGAAAATTTCATGCCAGCTAGCTTGTAAGCTTCCTTCTCAAGCTGTCCTAGCTTTTTTCCTAACACCTTGCGTGCTTGTAAGCATCCCTCCATGTTAAGACCCACTCCCCATAGCTCCATGTCAGCAAGAATATTAACCTAGCATACAAATAAGCAATAAGCTAGCGTCAAAAGTGGTAGGGTTGGGTACTGGTTCTCAAGCACCTAACTAAACAGTGGTGATGCATTTATACATGCATTTAAATCCAAAACAAACAATAGCAATAATGTAAACCTCAAATAAAATGAAGTTCCTCAGAAAATTAAGTCAGATGCTATGAAAGTAACTTACCAATGGGATTTCAATATTTAGGAGGGCTTCAGTAAGGCCTTCAGCAACAAGTAACTTCCAAAGAACAGAACATAAGGCCCGTATTTGTGCAGCCCGACGGCAGCAACCGTTGTGTGCAGCTCTTCGCATCTGATTCTTCCACCTTCCATTCCGATTAGCAGCTGCCGCAGCTTCACTGGATAACCTTTTCTTAACTTCCTATAAATCATTCTAAAATCTTCAATGCAAATTCAATAACGATGAACATGTAAACAGTGAATGAAACAATTATAGTTAAATACTTTTTCCTTTAACAAATGCTTTGATTGAAATGATGTTCTTTTTTTATTTTACCTTTTCCAGGTTAGGATTAGAGCTTCTCTCCTCATCAGGCCAAAGAACCCAGGCCACGATGCACATGTCAATTCCATCTTTTATATGAACTGGAGGCAACAATAAAAATGAGCTGTCTATGATTTCAAAACAAGCACTTTTCCCTCCGAGATTCTGACAACCAAATCTCTGAGTATGAACTGCAGGACTTTTAAGTGCCTGAATCTGAACTTTCAACTTCCAAGTAATTTTTCTAACACCTCTTTTTCCCATTATTTTACCAATCCTGTTCCATCTACATTCAGCCATCTCCAACAAATCATCAAGAGGTAAGCCATTACTTCTATTGCCGGATCCATTCAAATTCAAGCATTCATTTTTACCGCTGTCTGAGCACAGTAGATCCCTAGGAATATTGACATAGTACACAGGAGAGTTTTCCCAACAGATGGCTATGCCATGTATTTCAAAGGGCGCAACAGAATTGAATTCTGATCTTTTGTTGTAGTGAATATCAAAATAGAACTCTGAGGTGGATTGCCAGAGATCCAAGAAGGAATCAAAACCACCAAGAGTATTAACTGCATGAATTGGGCCTTTCTCACAAGCATTGCCCTTATAGCCAGAGGACAAATTATCCCTTCTGCAGCGTTCCTGTTTTTCAAGATCGTGAGACTCATCAGATGCCCTAGTTCTATCAACTAAGCTTTGTAACTGAACCCGGTCAGGCAAATCAGTATTTTTGTTTTGATCAACCACAACAGTAAGCTCATCTACGGGGGTAGCAGACCCTCGAATATGTACTTTAGAATTTTCAGGACCAGACTTAATTTGCATGACACCAGTTGACCTTACTTCTGCAACCTTTTCAGAATGGACCCTACCTTCCAAAGATGGCTTAGCAGCATACTCTGTGCTGTGCTCTACATTAGGAAAGCTACTAGTGGAGTTATCACCAGAGGAATTTCCTGCTCCTTGCATACTGGGACTTCCACCGCCAGTTAAAAATACCGGTCGAGAAAATTGTGGGACATCTAATCCAAGAGCTTTGAAAGCTGAGAAGGCAGCAACTCTTGCCTCTTCAGCTTTTTCAAGAACTATTTTGTGTGCACCATTCTTGATCTTCTTTGCTACGCCTACTTGGATGCGCCTTTGAGCTGAACCTTCTGCAGTCATATTATCAACTTACCAATATTAGGAAAGAATACAGGAAAAATACACATTAAAATAAAAACAAAACTTTAAGAAATATTAAAATAAGTTAGAAAAGATAAAGGGACAAAAACTCTATCTTCGTAAAATAAAGTACATAAACAATAGAGGTAGAACCATTTACATGAACAAATATTATCACAACCCCGCTGGCACACAAGCACATGAAACAAATGCATCTGAGCAAACTTACATGCATGTAGAAAACTAATTGTTGTACAATACTTGACTGGAAAGAGTACCATTTGTGCAGTTCATTGAAAGACCAGAAAGAGTGTCGCATTCAGAAAAAGGTCTTGACATGAGTTATCACTTATCACATAGTAAAATTTGCCTTCTTAGAAAGAAGTCTTTTCTGTAGTTACTGGTTCGTAATATTACTCAAACTCATTTCCTTTTTTAACGGTCAACGAGAATGCATTCACCTGATAAATGAATGTCTCCAAAGCAAAGAAATGCTAAGAACTAAGCTAAGATTAATTATTTCTTAATAGTCCTGGTAACCATCACAAATCAAACATAGTTTAGAAGAATGTGATCTTATCAGGACATTTAGTTGATATTAAGATATCATTTCCAAGAAACTTATCATAGGAACCAGAGAAGCCATGTACTAAAATTAAAATCTTATATGCATCACCTTGTTCATTCCATGATGAAGATTCAAAAAGAGCTTTGACAATTTCAGGGATGGACGCTTCAGCAATTGCTAAAGAAGTACGCAAGCCAGCTTTATAGAGTGCCCTTGCTCGAGAACCCTACAGATCAACACATACCATTTACATATAATTATATAAAAACCACTGTTGAACATACTTAAGGTATGAAAAGGAGATTACAAATATAATTGTAGTTCACATACCTTGACATATGGAATTGTAGTAAGCTCTACAATCTCGGCTCTCACTCCAAATGAAACACGATTTTGGAACTTGCAAACCAAGCCCTCGAAATCATGCCATCCAAGCCTCTCACAAAACATGGTTACCATAGATGCAAACCTTCCAGCATTCTCTTGTAAGGCCTGCACCATACCTCTGGCCACTTTGAAAGCTTCACAAACCTCAATGATAGCAGCTTCCTTCACCACAGATGGAAGAGTACACATTTAGCAAGACAGAAATCAACAAATATCACAAATTATATACAAGCAATTGCAATTAATATCCCATAAATAAATAAATTTAAACTGATTGGTGCTCGAAAAAAGAAAAAGAACAAAAATTTGAATGACAAGACTAAAGGAACAAAATGCATGTCACCTCCCATGTTCGTGTGTAAAACCAGAGCAAGGGAAGCCATTTAAATAAACGTGAATGCATGCCAGAAACTCAGACAATGCCTCTGAGTATGTGTGCCTATCAATAAATGAGAATCACATGAAGGAAATCCTCAGCTGTCAGGCTGAGAAAGAAGAAAGACGATACCTGAACTAGTCTTGACAGGATGAGAGCAACATAGAACCGTTTACACACTCGAAGTATTTGATCATCCTGAAGTACAGTATCGTTGTTCATTCCAGGTCCACTTTCATATTTTCCATGCAGCGGTTTCAGATTTTCTCTGAACCTGTTTGATGAACGCACAGGTGCACCATGTGCCATGCGCATCAAAAATGGTTCTGTCACTCCAACACGACTGCCAACAGACTGCATTCCATGAAAAGAGAATGAAAAAGAAAAATATAAGAACCATAAATTTTGAAATCCATGAAATCAGTTGGCATGGAGTCATAAAGTCATACAATTTTGACTTAATGCTCACTGCTCAATTCACAGGCAAATATCAATTATTGAAAATATTTCAGTTTTATGTTTGAACATGGATGATGGACTGATATAGATAGGTTTGAAATAGTACAGGAGTTCAAAACCACTCAAAGTGTTTATAAATCCAATCAGGGTGGTGACCTCTCAGCAGATGGGGTCAGCTCTAGATAATCCCATAAATTGCTAGCATAAGACAAATTCATACTTTAAACATGATGTTTTCCATAACGTCTCCAATGAACTTATTTGTTCTCCAATAACATATAAAAAATATATTACATGCACAGGCACAAAATCATTAGCAATTAATTGCTTATTTGCTAAGAGGTAAATTACCTGGTCAAGAGCAGACAATTCCATGAACCGTTCATAATACAGTTCCCAATCAGGCTGAACATCAACATTTATTGGTGTTACTAGGTAAACTAAATGCAAATCAGATGCAAGCACAAACCCTTCTCTTGCTCTTGAAAGATCATCCAGCACAATCTAGAACATCAATAGAGAAAGCATGATCAATGTCGAATGCATTACCTAAATTCAAGTAGTAGGGGTCAGCTAACAGAAAAATATAATCCATCTCACAAGTGAGTTATTGTGCTGACAAGTTTAGGCTCAATGATGTGCAGATAACAAAGATATTTGGGCAATTAATTGGACAATAACAAGAATAAGTTAGAATCTTTACAAGTGATTCTTCAGGGCAGAGGGAACTGCCAAATGCTGCACGTCCAAGAGGTGTGATACTGTATAACTTAGTATCCTCATTCCATTCTAGAAATTTCCTGTGGCACAACCACCTCAAAGATTCCTGTGCTGATTTCACCACATCTTGAAATGGTTTAGTGGAGTTTAGAAGTGTGCACCTAACATATCGATGAATGTCATTAGCAGTTTGAACCATTCCCCCAGCTACAACTTCTAAGATAGCATGGGTCATTCCATTCATATCTTCAGATAGACAAGAACGCAATGGCAGACAGCTTTCAGTAAGAACTCCCATAATTCTTTTGATCTCTTCTGGCTTGCAAATAAGTACCTGGTCAAGTAAAAATATACATATTAATATAAATGAAATCGTTATACCAACTGACAAAGCAAATAAAAAAGAATGAACTAAAAATAAAAAGGAAATTACACAAAGATCACAGCATACACATATAACAAACTGATTATTTAAGAGAATCCTTGAAGAAGAAGAATAGACACTAAAACATACACTTTCTCCTTTTGTATCTATTCCAGTTCGACCAGCCCGACCAGCCATCTGTCTGTACCTTGTCCCATCAATAAAATCACGACCAATCTTGGGCTGACGAAAAATGACCCGCCTAGCTGGTAGATTAACCCCAGCTGCTAAGGTAGATGTAGCAGTTAAGACACGTACCAGGCCTCTACGGTAGCAATTTTCGACAATCTCTCTCTCCTCAACCTAAGAATAGACAAAAGCAGACAGATTCATTCAGGAGAAAAGCTCATCTACTATCTATTTGTGGAAACTAACCATCAAAATAAATAACAAATGGAAAACAGAAAAAATTATAGGGAAAGAATAGTAAAAACTTAGAAGAAGACAACCCAAAGCAAAAGAATACCGTGAGGCCAGCATGGTGATAGGCAACACCAGCAGGAAGAGTTTCTTCTAATACTGGATCCAAACCAGCAGGGCACCTTCGTAAGGCATCAATAGCCAAAGCAACATCATGAAATTCACTGTCATCACTGCGAATGTTAGGTGAAAATTTCTTGAGGAATCTTGAAACATGCCTTGCTGTTGATTCACATCCTTTTCTACTAGAGCAAAATATTAGCACGGAAAGACCCTCTTGAACAACCTGAGATACATTCCCTCAATTCATCATTGATCAACTTTCAAATTAGTGCCTCAAAACAACTTCAGTAAAAGATGGGATGTAAAAAGTCCCTACCTCATTGCACAGCTCCACAACATGATCAGGATCTTTACCACCAAGGTCAGCTGCTTTAGGAAATGTTCTAACAATATCCATTTTCTTGTTATAAAGGGTGTTACCAACTTTAATATATTCTTCTAATGGTACTGGTCGAAATTCTGTCTGGTATAGTGCAGCCTGCATGTATATTTGTGGAAAGTTAGGTATAGAATATGGCCAGCCACACCATGAAGCTGGAAAATTATGGAAAGATGTGTGTGCTAGCTAGTAGGGTACTTTGTACTCCCTCAACACAATATGTGAACAAATTCAAAATAAATTAGTAAAATTTTCAACAGAAAATACTCTTATTCAATTCATATAATATCAAAGGCACCCTTAAGCAATCTTAATCATAGATCAACAAATTAAATTAAGATGGTACTACATGCAACTCACTTCCAACCAATCCACTCTCAACTCGCATACCCCACTTCCTGTTGTAACATCCATCATACATCTTGTGTGTGTGATGCGTTTAGTTCGTAATTTGGGGTAACATAACCAAAAATTCTAACATGAAAGACATGAATAATGAAATGCTTTCTAAAAAGCCAACATTTAACCTGTCGACTGTATAATGCTTCAGGAATAACCAGTTCGTCCAATATCAAGTTGGCCCATAAGAATCTAAAATACGAAATTTTAAAAACATGGTAGTTCTCTTCAGTCACTAAAAAGGTTAAAATTTGTAATCAAGCTAGTTGATTGCCTAATTGGGTGATTGGTCAAAAAACATTCCGCTGGAAGATTCAGAACAAGACTAAACTATTTGATTTTCTTTCCCTCAGAAGATAGAGCTTATGAGAAGGTTTACTTATCATATATAGCAAAGTACTTCAAGAATGGAATTCAATCCCTCTTAGATAAAAATCCTTTAATCCAAGTAAAGATTATATATATCTATAATCTTAAATCAATGTTGAAAGACCCACAGCTACACGTATTATGAGACCTGCAGGTGTTAATGACAACTGCCTACAATGAAACATTTGTTCAAAAAGGATATAGTGGAGGATAATAGTTTGTTTTATAGTTCCACTTACCTGAAGCCAATCAGCAACGGCTGCCACATTTGGCATAGTTGCACTCATCCCAACAATTTGCAGACCATGAGCAGTGTCAGCCTTGCCACTACTCATACCTGAACTTTCTCCACTACTTGATCCAGAATTGCCTTCACCAGCTGCATAACGAAGTTTGGTCAACAGAAGTTCCAGAAGATAACCCCTACTTGGATCTCCAACCTGTTAATGATTTATAAGCATGACAGGCATTTAAATAAGTCCACCCAATAGGCATACACCAAAAGAGATAACCAAATTGAGAAACGAAGGAAGAATAAATATGCATAGAAGAACAGGATGTTGATACATAAGTTAATAACCACAAAGATATGGCTTAAAGTACCATGTGCAATTCATCAATCACAATAATCCCAATTTCTGAAAGACGACCCTCTTCCAGCAGCCTGTTTATCAAAAAGTTTGCCTTTTCTATTGTGCAAACAGCTACAGAAGTATCTTTGGGAAGTGTTCCACCACCTTGGTTTCCGTAATAACTACGAACATGCTTACCAAGTGGTTCAAGAAGTACGTCCAAATGTTCTGCCTGCACCAGAAAGGAATTTGTAATTGATATTACATTTCAAAAGAAACAATAACCCAAACTTGCAAATCTTTGAGGGAAACAACAATATCACCTTTTCTGCACAAATTGATACATAAGGCAGTACAAGTAAAGCCATTGCTCCAGTTGATAAGACCCGCCGCAACATTAGAATTTCTGCAACAAAACTTTTGCCAGCACTGTGGCAGAGGAAGCAAGACTAAGAAACATATAGATGCCTTCCAGTGAAAGGAAAAGAAAAAAAGCATAAACTTTTTCTACAAAACAACTCCATCTTTTCATTGTGATAAAGAACATAAAAGTTAAAAGAGTTAAAATAATAAAATCTTCTGATACATAAGCTGGAAGCACAAATAGAATGATAAAGTAGAGAATTAATAAATGAAAAAAACAACAGTGGCTTAAAACTCTGAAATGTTAAAGGGTTAGTAGATGTTACATACACTGTACAACCCTATCAAATCACTAAGGAAGACTCAAAAGCACAAAAATGACAGAAAAAAACTAAGATAAAAATAAATGGCATAAATACCTTGTTGATGCACAATATACGAGATTCCTTCTCTGCAATACACCATCCACCTGAAGGCAATCAACCTGAAAGATGGAGAATGCATATACATTATGCTTGAAAATTAGTTTTAATACAGATTCACAACAACCCAAGGTCCCAATCATAAATACGTTGAAAGGTACTTTTACCTAAAGCCCTTAAAACAATGAAATCCTAGTCTAACAGTAAAGAGAAGCATATTGTTGGTTCAAGGCCAAACCACGACACTGGATCATTTGTTATAATGAATATATATAATTTCAAAAATAATAATAGACAAAAGCTCAACCTGATAAAAAGTAATAAAGAGAAAGTGGAAGACCAGAGCGAGTGGTTCATGCATATACGTAAAAAAATAAAACTTCGGACACCATAATAAAGTCCTTTCTTAAACAAATTGAAAACCTTAATAAAGATTAGACATTGGGAAATCACAATTTTAACCATTTACTTGTGACAACACCATCAACCATGAGCACCAATTTTCTTGTTGTCCTTTCGTAGGAAGATTATGGGTTTGTCATTGACAATGCTTCCTCAAGGCAAACTTATCCCAATTCTATTTCCAAGTTTTCATCCCCAAATCACACAACAAACCTAACTGCATAGACAGTAGTTCATTTTAAGTGCAATGTAGATTATCATTGTCATTGAAAAAGTATCCTAAATGGAAAATGCTTAAGAACTGAACATCTCCCAACCTTTTTCCCAACTTGTGTGGCACGTGATATAAGCACTACATCATTGCATTCAAGAACACAGCCACATTGTGTAACTCAATGTGATGATGTCATGTAGGTCGGATAAAAATTTGGAAGAAAGTTCAGGTAGTAGCACTGTCCATCATAGTTAAACCAAATAGAAGCATCAAACCCCAACCCAGACCTAGTTCCATTTGACAAACAAGAAAAACCAAAACACACAATAACCTAATCACGTGTCAAAACAAACTAAGTAGATGGAAGATCCACCCAAATATCAAGAGAGCAGACCACCCAATTAACCTGCCCTCCGTCTGTTATCCTCCAGAACTAATGAATTGAGGCTATTGAGCACTGGCTTAACTCAGAATTTGAAAGATACCTGCCAAGGATACAGTTTTGAAATTCCTTTCTTTCTGTATATGCTGCATATTTCTGGTGGAAGCCAACTGTTCAGATCGAGGCGATCTTTGAGAGGCATAGAGCTTGAAGGAGTACTTGCTTCGCTAGATTCATGGTTACCAGTCAACTTCACAACTTCATCAACTGGTGAATAAGATGTCATGCTATCATTATCTTTGCCTGTCAAATCCACTTTCATGTTGGTCACTGCATTAACAGTATCTGTATCTGGTTCTCGAAATATGACTTGATTTTCCTGAGATTTGCTGCAACGGGTCATGATAGTATTTCTCAGACCTCTATGGTCTGCAAGGCTGGATTCAGATTGCTCACCACCTATAAGAGCTGCGCTTTTTAAATTGTATGCATCACAATGATGTGGTACAACTTCACCCAAATTTTTGTCTTCGCAAGAAAAATCAAAATGTTTAACCGGCAGTGGGGACACTTCTTTATCTAAATCCTTTCTATACTTCCCCTTTGGCCCTGAATTAGCACTGTTATCCATGCGCTCACCTTCATTCAGCATTTCCTTTGACTTGCCATCACAGGGTGCATTTCTCAAATTGCATGAACTTTTACTATGATATTGGATGTCTGCAGCACTAATTACTTCTGCTGCTTGTGCACACAGGCCATCAGCAAGTTGAATGGCATCATTCCAAAAAGCTTCTCCAGGTGAAAATGATGAGCTTCCACGTGACTTGGGGGTTTCACTAACAATAGATTTTCTAGTCATCGAACCTGGTGTATAGCATTTAAACATGTCTAAAAATTGTTTTGGTGTATTACTGCATGTTTTCAAGGTTGACTGGAGCTCGAGCAGTTCATTAACGATGGTAACCTGGCCATAGCATTAAAACAATATCATATCAAGTGTGATCCTACAACAACAACAACAACAACAACAAAGCCTTTTCTCACTAAGTGGGGTCGGCATATCAAGTGTGATCCTAATATAAGAAAATTTCTGGGTATAAATTTAACCAAGGTAACACATTTTCAGAAGTCTTGAAATCATATACCCTATTTTCATCAGGACGACCAGACTGCATGGCTTCAGAACTCTTCTCACTGCAGCAACTTGATTCATGTTCCATGTGTGACTGATTGGTAATGAGATGCCTCTTTTTAAATATCTTGTCCTCCCGGTCAAGCTGAGATGGGCTAGCTTGTCTCTTATGGTCATTTACTTTCATCTCTGGCAGAGTACTTTCATTTGGTTGAACATCACTAACACAAAACGAAATAGATTTAGGAGGAAACGAAAAGTATGTTGAATGCAGAATTTGAAATATGAGAGGTTAGGGAAAACAACAGGAGCAAGCTCAGAAATAAAAAAAGTATATATCATGGTGCCCAAATGTTTACAGTCCAGTACAATACCTGCAATACAAAGACAAAAAGTCTGCTGCAAACTCTTTAAGTTCTGCACTTTCCCCACCTTCTGTGAAAGCTAAGTAATCCTTCACCGTATCTCCAACTGCACCATCACCCACCTTGGTTAATCCCTCGAATGTTTCCTTCTGATTTTCTTTGGAGGCATTATTAGCTTGAGAGTGCAGTTGATAAGACAAGGGGAGCTGTTTAAATTCATCTTTCAAGGAACTATCCATCACTGATGTCAAATTCCTTTGAACTTGATCTTGCTGGGCTAATGAATCACAAACTCTGTGCGAAGGCTTTGGGGAGATACTATTGTCCTGTGAACCCAACAAATAATTCTCCAAAGTGCCTTTGGCATCGGGCGAACCCTCTACCATAGTTTTTACATCTTTTTCATTTCTCCCAGACTTCGATGCGGGTGATGAAGGCTTCCTTTTCTTTGAAGAAAAATACTGTACATCCACACAAATGAAAAACTGAGTTATGTAGAACTGTTTATACAAATTACTTCATTTTCATGACTCAAGATATATAGATTCAACTGAGGTTTTTCAGAGAAACCCAGTAAAAGCCAACACTTTTCACCAAGAATCACACCTGATTTCTAGTTCAGTTACTGTAAGAATGTAATACAAAATCTGTCCCTGAACCCCACAAAGAATACGCCTTTCATGCACAATTGGCAACAATAACGAAAACAATGTGTTTCTAAATCCATCAATTTCTACCCAATTATACTCCAATAACATAAACCCCGAAGAAAAAAATGAAATTACAAAACAAAACGTGCGTCAATGCAAAATTCAAACAAACTAATCACCAATTCTTCAAATAAACGCGTCAAGATTCAGAAAGATTTCAAATTTGAATGTGAAATGGCTCCTGTGAGTTCCTAGGGTTTTATTATAAGAATTTATTTGGAAACCAAACCTGATTGACGCGCGACCGAGGAGGCGACGCCATGGCTGAAAGCGGAGAGTTCCACTGCAATCGGAGAAACCCTAGAAACCAGTGGCTTTGCGCTCTGATCGAAATCTTAATTCCGACGCCGGAAAACGGCCGTTTAGCTCTCAGGTGGGTGCCCAGTAGGCATGGTTCAAACTTCCAAATCCGCAGGAAGACTACAGTACAGTGGTGCTCTTAAAATAAGCGGCCTCACCCGGGAATTGAAAATATTGGCTCTTTTTGCAGCTGTGCCCCTTTACTTTGTTCCATTTTTATAAATACCACTTAACCATTCGAAAATACGATCACTCGATAGAAAAAACAAATAAATGTAAAAGGATAAGTCAATAAATTTATACGATAATGGCGTATTTTTTTAGAGTGTTGTTATTCTCATCCAGTGTCTTATCTGTCTACCCATTTTTTAATAAAAATTTAAATTACTGTTTTGCTCTTTTGTAAAATTACTAATAAAAACCTTAAAAGATAGGTTCACAAACAATTTATCTTTCCTTAGACCCTAACTCACCCGATAAAATCCCAATACGACTCAGCTTGAAATCGTTCCAGTTCCACATTATTTTCTATATTTGCTACAAATGAATTCTCATAAAAATCTTGAAAACAAAGACAAACCCAAAAACCAGGCAACCAAAGTTTGTTTCTTCTTTGCTTTCTCCGGCCACTCTCTTGTTCAAATTTAATGTTTTTGTTTTGTTTGGATGCTTCAACAATGGATATCATGAATTGATATGCAATGTGGACTTGCTGCATATGTATAGTGCTGATATTTATATACACAAGTGTGGAAGAAGAACCGGGGAAGAGTAGTCTTTTATAAAGGGTATCGTGTTTGATCAATAGAAAACAAGGTTGCAAGTTTTGTCAGTGAGCGCTATAAAAATATTTCTCCACTGGTGCAATAATTTTAGAGACAAGCTCGGAGTTAAGCGAGAATGCTAATTGGGATATTTTAGGAATAAAAGTGGGTGGAAAAATAACATTTTAATTTTTTTTTTTTTATGGTGGTTGGGATTATAATGTAGATGGAGAAATAGGACAATGTGGTAGGTTTAGTAGCTTTGTTTTTTTAATACAATTCCTCATTTCAATGAAATTGGAATTTTTTTAAAGGTGTGCGAAAGAATAAAAGTTTTATTACTTTACCCATTATATAATTTCTAAAATTTCAAAACAATATACCATTAAAAATTATCAAAAACAAATATATGGTAATAAATAAAACTATTTTTATTGGGGTTTTTTTAAAATTTATTACTTTACCCATTATACCTTCATATAGTTTCTAAAATTTAAAACAATATATCACCAAAAAATTTATCAAACGATCAAAATACTAAGAATCCCATTTCTCAGTTTGATCGTTCAACTGGAAGATGATGTACTATGTTGAGGATGACAATAACCTAGTAAGTGCCTACCTCTAACATTTTCATACTAAGAATCCCCTTTCTTTGTACTCATCATCTTCTATTCTTTCCAGCCTTCTCCAGCATAGAAACTCCATCAAACACCAATTTCCACTTTCAGGGAGCCCATAGTCCCTGAGATTCCTGTGGTTTCAGAGGTGACTAACCCGCAAGCCTCTCGGGCAGCTCCTACTGATGCACCTAAAGCCTCTAAAGTGTCTGCTCCTCAACCTCAGGTTCCCCCTCAGGTACATCATAACTTAGACCTTCTGCTTTTCTTCTTCATAAGTTAATTTTTGACTTTGGTCCCCACTTCTGCTATTTGTAGGCCTCTGTTGAAGGTTTGAGCACTGTCTCTCCTCCCTTAGTAAGCTATGACAATCACCCTCAGCAATCAAAGGAAGTAACTCCCCCTCCACCTGCTTCCAAGGCTCCGAGCTTAAATCAGGTAGATTTACCTTGTCTTCTTTTGACTTGTAAATTTTCCTTTTAACACGTCTGTCTTGGTTGCAACAAGGTTTTGGAGAAGGTTCGGGCAAATCTCCACCGCGCGTAGTGCACAAGAGAGATATTCCTTGTCCCTCTCCTGATTCTGGTATCATAGGAATCTATGTCCCTGAGCTTGTGAGTAAGCAAGCCAAGACTTCTACCACAACTACTTTCATTCCTACCCCTGCAATCCTTCCTACTCCTCTAGCTGAGGCTGCCCCTACTGTTACCGTTGAAGGTGCGAGAGGTGCACTTTTCCACTTCTTTAGCATCATCCTTGCCCGACGTAGTAAAGAAATTTGGGCAAATCAAAACTAAACTGCAGTCACCTCAAGCATCTCTAAATCTTCTTCTTTTCAAAATGCTCGTTAAACTTTCAAGGATTGGATGAAATGGGGCTTCACAACTTCTTTTAGTCTTAAAATTCTCCATGACGTAGAGAATGCCCTTATTGAGCTTTACCAAGCTCAGTTGTTGTCCCAGGCTCAATATAAGTATTTTCTAAATTTTTTCAAGAATTTGCAGGCATTAAGGGATCAGCATTAGAAGGCGGAGCAGGCGTCCAATAGAGTGAAGTGTTTTCAAGAAGAGTACAGCTACGCTCCGGCAATTGGTGGAAGAAGGGTCAGTGGTGGAAGAAAAAATTGCAGTGGTTGATTCTAAAATCCAGTGCTTAGAGGAACATTTGTCTTTACTCAAGGCCAAGAAAGTGACCCTCACCAACCACCTCTCCCAAAAAGTAGAAGAGATGGATAAGATTTCGCAAGAGGTTGAGGATTCCAAAACCCAACTTGTGAATAGCAACATGTATTTAGGAGAACCAGGCCCAATTTTTACCATCATGTAAACTTACTTTTCTAGAATAGTTGCTCTGGCCGAAGATGTAAAGTTGTTAGACTAAGATTTTTGTAATCCCTTCATGAAATGAAATCTTCTTCTATTTCACCTTCTGGATTTTTAATAGTAGAAATCTCTCTCCACACTTATCAACTTGCTTAGACCCCTTTGATAACAATTCTTTATATTTTATGAACTTGGAAAAACTTATCATTTAACTGAACATTTTTTACGGATCTTTCATTCTACTTTTACCTGATCTTGTTAAGAAAAACTTCTAAACATCTTGGACACACCCTTTAGTTGAAAATCCCCTCCCAACCTCTAGAGGACCTTCCCTGAGGTTTCTTTTTCCAGCTGTCCACAAAACACTTATGTAGGCTTCTAGTTCTTCCTTCTTTCTTCTCTTCATCATTTTCTGATTAAAGATGACTCTTGATGTTGGTACTTCTAGCTCATACTTATATTGGCATTAACTGTATAAAACTACCCCTCTATTATGGCTGCTTTGGATTTTTCGAGCCTCTTGAGAGTTTCCTATGTGTATCTTTCATTCTGCTTTTACCTCCCAAATGGCTCTCCCTTTCTCTTTCTTGGCCCATGTTAAGTTGATCATGTTTATTGGGGCTTCTGGGAAGGGATCTGTGTCAATCATCATGTTGGCTTGAGGTTTCTCTAATAGAAACTTCCCTTTAATGATGAGATCTTGCACCCAATCTCTAAACTGGACATAGTTGGTGATAGAGTGGTTAAATGTGTAGTGCAGCTTACAATACTTTTTCCCTCTTAATTCCTCGGGCTTAGGCAACTTTTTGGTGTTATCGGGCACAATTACTCTTGCCCATACCAATTCCTCATAGATTTATGTGGCCTTGGTTAAGTCAAAGGAATAGTTCTGGTATTTTGAGGGTTTTATGGGAACAAATCCTCCATCGTTCATCACCACCTTTTGATCTTGGACTGGTTAGACTAATCCCTTCACTATCAAGGGTTTAAAGGGAGTGGTCATCTTTGTTGCACACATGTCTATCGCTTCTCTCCCATGACCATCTCGTCTTGTCCTTCTAAACCTCATAATGAAGTCTTCGGTAGATTCATGCTCGTATTGTTTTACCTCGACTAGATCATTGATGGTCATTTCTAGCTTCATCTTGTAAAACTGCTCGTGGAAAGCCATCTCCATTTGCCCCCAGTTAGCGATGAAATTTGGGGACAACAGAGAGTACCATTGAGATGTTAAGCCCACCAACGAGTTCCCAAATAACCTCAACTTATAGTTGGGATTGTCTTCAAATGCCACACAATGGTTGGAGAACTTGAAGATGTGATCTTTGGAGGACACATTGTTATCTTATCCGCTGAATGTTGGGAATGCGGGCATCTTGAAGTTAAAAGGAAAGAGATTATACTCATCAATGAACTCTGGGTAAGGCTTTTGATAGGCGATTCTAAACAGCAGGTGAGCTTGTGGCTGGGCATTCCTCACCACCATCCTTCTTAACTCAGCCAACTCATCTCTAAGTTGTTGGTTGGCTGTATTATTAGGCGGGGTATGATGAAGTGGTTCCCACTTCAGGCTACGATTGTTGCCCAAGTTAATCTCATTTTTTGCCTCGGGCTTCCTCCACTTGACCTCTCCTCCTTTAATGGTCATTGGTGGTGGCCTATAAGAAGAATGTTTATCTACTTTGGTAGGCTCTCATTTCCCACTGGTTTCCCCGATCAACTGAGGCATCCCATATTTTGTTCTTTCTTTTCCACTCTGCCCCCTACTGTTTAATGAAACTAGGGGGTCAAGCAACTCTTCTTCCAGGATTTCTTCCAACACTGGCTAACTGGTTCCGGATTCTTCTTTGTTCTTTCCTTTATTCCTCTTTTCTTCAAGCAAATGAAACAAAAGAATAACTAGCTCCTCCACAGGGCTGTCTTCTCTCATCATTTCTCTAACACGGTCATTTCAGGGGTAGAATATTCCAGATCTAGCCTTCTTTGCATATTTCCTGTCAAGGTACATAGTTTGCTTATTTCTTCTTTCGTTTCTAGAGAGTTTTTCTCCATGCTTTTTAAGACAGCTATCATGGTAGCCTGCAAGTCTTTTTTTGTGACTCTCCCTCTTGATTTCTTAGAAGTAGTCGGGCTTTCCATTAAGACAGGCCCTTGCAAGTCTTCGGGGAGATTTGCCAAGCTAGATCTTGGTGTATACTAGGTGGTTTCTACTCTGTTTTCCTCCTAAAAGTTTGTTATTTCCTTCGTCTTCTTGACATACAAGACTTGTGGTCCTACTAGGCATGCCAAAACTATGTTCGAGTAAGAAACTCACGGGGAGGGGTCCCTAGATATAGCACATAGCTCCCTGAGGAGTTGGCACTTTGGTTGATTGTCGAGCTTCGGCTTGCCGATATACTGCAAGAGGAAGACAAAGTTAGTTCTGAAAGGTGCCTTTGTGGGGCCTTAGGTGTAGGTCTTGAGGCTTACAATCAAAACTAACTAAGTGCGAAAGCGTGTCATTGCCATCTCTGTATGGCAGATGTAGAACAAGTGTATTTAAGTCGATTACTTACGCCCCAAGTTATTCTGACTTCTTGTTATCAAATGATTGTCGTAGATGGATTAAGTCTACATTAAATTCTTTTTTATGCCTTGAGATCAATGACTTTTAGTTCATTATCTTGCATGCTTAAAGGGTGGAGGTCCAGATATGATCAAGTCATCAGCTTTAATTCACTTTTAATCTTTTTATGACAATAAAACAACTAAGCGAACCAGATTTGAGAACTAATGGAACTATGGATAATTGAAAGACTGGAAATGACTTGAATATATATTGGGGAATACATTATAACACCAGATCTATTAATTGAAAGACAAAACGAAGAGAGGCAGGCAAGATTTCACTTGTCAGGCAAGGTTAAATGTCTTGTGATCTCTTATATGTTGTAGTTACAAAGGGTTGGGTACTAAAAGAGGGATGAGTGGTAAATGAGTTTACACAAGAGAATCAATACCACAACATTTAGATAAGGTAGCAGAGCTTTTACATAGACAAAAGATGTCTTTCTAAAGGAAGTCTAAGGCTAAAAGGTTGCAAAATATGGACAAAGCATAACTTTCTGGATATTTGCTTGACTAAGAGGCAAGTTGTATGTTTGTTTGTTTGATTGGTTGAGTGTCCTTGTCTCTGAGCCCTTTTCCTCCTTTTATAGGCGAATTAACCTGATTGTACTGTTTCTGCTCTTGCCCGAAAGCAACTAAAGGGTAGTGAGACATCAATCTTTTTACATGTTCTACGATTTAGAAAGTGCTTTTGGGCCAAGAGTAGGTGGATTTCCATCGGTTGTCACTTCTCTTGTAAGCACCTAGCCTTTGGATTAAATGGGAAGCCGTCATATTGTCTCGAGATGGGTATCTGGGCTTGAATATGGTCGTTAGGCAAAATCTCTTTTATTGAGCTCTTTTGGGCTTTCTTCTCTTGAAATCCAAAGTTAAATATTAACCCAAACACATACAACATGAGAGAGAATCTGTTTTGTTAAATTATAACCAAGTTGTGCTCAACCTAGTTTAACAAGATGATGAGTGGAGTTTTACACGAAGAGACACAACAGCTTGTTGCAACACTATACACACCATTCTCACATATATAGATACATATAGATATGCAGTAGCACACCGTCAGTTAATTAATCAATCCCCAATACAACTGTAGAAGGCATTTTATTCTCTTTTTCCTCAAATGAACTGTGTAATCTCTTTTGTTTCACATTATAACACATCTCAATAGAAGTTGGTTTTACCTAACATTTGTAGTGTTTTGGGTGAGGGATTTGGTAGTGAGGTTTAGTGTTAGTTCTTTTGTGTTACTAATGCCTAGTTCTTCCAAAATGATAACATAAAGATCCCAAAAAGGTTAACCTTGGATTTAGTTCTTACAGTTTCTTGTCTTCTTTCTTGCAGGATAGAGGAACATGGTTCAAGAGATTTGTGAGTTGTTCATTTTCACTTCTATTCTTGGGTGCAATTGTTAAATTTGCTTGTGAATCTCAAATTTTTGTTTTATTGTTGAATTTTCTACTGGCTTGCACCTGTAAGACCATCTCCAAATGAGATGTCAAATATGCCAAATATGATTAAAAGACATTTAGGTGTTTTCCAATGGATATGCCATATATGATGTGGCATGTGAGTCATTTGACTCTTTACTTTCTAGCTGCCTTTTTTGACAGCAAACAAAGGAGTCAAATATATTTAATTAAAATTTTTAATACATGGGTCCCATTAACAACCAATAGAAGAAAAACTACAATTAATTTTTATTATGTTTAATAGTTAATGTAACTCTAGGCCCAATAAAATAATAAAATAAATATTTGACACATCCATTGGAAAAGAAGAGAATTTAACACTTGTATTCAATTTGCCACATCAACCATAAAATAAAATTTTGACATATTATATTTGACATCTCCTTTAAAGATGCTCTAAGGCCTAGAAACTGTCTTCCACTCTATTGCCAAGGGGCAGAGAAACAGAACCAGGTGTTCTCAATTTGACCTCAACTGGTAATTACTTTCATAAAAAATTAAAAGAAAAGTGCCTTTAAATGGGCATTTAGTGGATGTTTTAATGTGGGCAGTTGTGAGGGCCATGTTGGACTGATGAATTATCTTTTATCAATGTCAGCCTTGGGAAGATAGAATGCAGACTGCACATGAGCAAGGCACTCTTGTTCTGCTCCAGAATTTGGATCCAGCATACACTTCAGCGCAAGTGGAGGTAATAATCGCATTGGAGCTTTAGTTGCATATGCTGTTGTCACTTGGTGCACAGATTTTGAACTAAATGTACCAATGTAGTGTATTCAACTCTAGGCTGCCACTTATATGTTGGTTTTTCTACTTTACAGCAACATCTAATTTGATCTTATGTATTACATTTCAGGTAATAGTATGGCATGGTATTAAGGAAAGCTGCACGGCTAAGATGATTCAGCGGACCGCAAATTCTAGTCCTCACTATGGTATAGATAACGTATTTAAATGACTTATTTTTATTCTCTTATCTATTTTCTAGGAAAAATTGACTAAATCTTGCTTTCAGATGATATCATTTATTTGTAAATACAACATGGATGAAATTACGCTTACAGAATAATTGTAAATCTTTTGTTTGTTCATGTTGTGGGACAAGCTCTTGTGATTCTCAAAACTAGGGAAGCAGCACAAAAGATTGTTAGAGAATTGGATGAGGGCTGCCTATTGTTGTCAAATGGAAGGTTTGTAGTTGGATGATATTCTAGCACAGGCTCTATAGCGTACATCATTTTGCGATTTACTCTCATATATCTTGTTTTATTTCTCTTTGTTTATCTGTTCCACTCCCCATTAAATAACTTAGAACCCACCTTTTTTTGGTCATTTAACCATCGAGAAACTTCGGCACCAAAATGCACGGGAAATGGCACACACGCACCAACAAGGCAACAAGGCTCCTTACAAGCATTGATACGTATAAGAGAAATACAGGCGCATAAAGTTGTTATTGTTTGTTTCTGTTTAAATTTTCTTCTCATCTACATATTTTTATATTTTATTTTCGTATCCAGAGCAGAAAGAAGCCATATCAACTTCACATTGTTCCCAACCCAACATTATTGAATACGATATGACCATGGAATGGTGTCTACAACAAGAAGGATCAGATCCTTTTTGGAAGAACTTGTATAAGGTCTTTGAGATATTAAATCTCATTTTCAATTTATTGTATTGTGATGGATAATGCTATTAATGTTTCTTCGTGTTGTTTCCTTCGTCTACCTATCTTAAATGATTTTGTTTTTGCTTTTCAAAACTTTGGTTTTAGCAACAAGGAAAGGAGTTGAGACAACTCAAAGCTAAACTTAAACGCAAAGATGCACTTAAGGCGAAATAAGCATTGTGGCTGGGTGAACTTGCTCCCATTGGTAAGTTTTACAACAAAAAAAAAAAAGATCTCTACTTCCTCATTGAGTTACTTAATTCCGTTGCTCCTTGAATTTTTTCGGCCATCAATGATCGTTACGTCAGCTCTATGTACTGTGATTCAAATGAAGCTCTTCTCCTCTTTTGGAGCTTTGTGAAATTGTCAAGAATGATCTAGTTTCATATTTTTTTTTTATAGACTTGTGTGGAAGTGATTCATGAAAGTTCAATGCAAAGGTTTTAAAGGCTATGGGCCAGCATATGATGTGTATCTGTTCCTCTGTACAGTGTTTTGTAAAGTGTGTGCGATCTAGCACATTTAAGTTTCAGTTAAATACTTGCATCGTTCGTAGTCCTTTCCTTGAGTAAGAGAAACTCAAATCATGTATTTGCATGTTCTGTTTAGTCTACTCTCTCTCTCTCTCTCTCTCTCTCTCTCTCTCTCTCTCTCAGTTTAGTCTATTGACACAATCCTTTTTTCTTCCCCCAGTTTTATCATGGAAGAACTTATATGGCTGGGCCGTAATTCAGGGATTGGGCAATTTCATGGTTGCGCGGGTACAAGTATTTTGTTCAGGACTGGTTTCCAGGTGTTGTGAATCTCACCCGAGTCTTTGCCAGTGGGAAATAACTGGATGATATGCTTCATATGAGCTCCATCACCGAAGAAAAATGTAAATTCCGTAGTATCATCTTCAGATAGGTGAATGGCCATTTGTACAGTTATGATTTAGGTAAACAATTGTTTTTTCATCTTAGTCGAAATTAACAGGCCGTGTTCAGTGTGTGTACAGTTATGATTTAGGTTAAACAAGTTTTTTTCATCTCAGTCGAAATTAACAGGCCAAAATTCTCATCGGCTCTTTCTAGTTCACTATTTACCATTGAAAAGTTTCTCTTGGTGGGGTAACTGGTCAAAATCACTCTATGGGAGAAGGAACTTACATATAAGGGAATGACAAATATCTGTACTAAATTAATCACGTTACATCATGTGAGAAAGTTAAAAGACATGATCACGAGATAGGTTTATGCATTGCCATTTTGCCATGCGGTTTTGTTGTTGATTTTGGTATTTATAAAAATTAAATAGGGAATTACAGTGAAGGAATAAATCAAGCCTTGCCTTTTGATTTAATTTATGATACTTTTCTATTGGATTTGACATCCTCCCAGCCAAAGCAACAAGGCGTTGAACAGTTGAAACACGAAAAAAGTTGGTCTACTTTCGCTGTTCCATGGCAAAAATATATTTAAAATTTTAGATTAATAACACCTGAATTTTTTCTACTTTTGCGCAATTCAAAATTTACGATTTTACAATTTAGCACTCTGGTTAGGGCTCGTCCGATAAACGTATATTCTTTATAAAAGCGATAGTGGAAGGGAGAAATTGACTCTGAATATCGAGTGCAACACGACATGTTCTTGACCATTGTGTTGCAAAAGACTTGCAACCAGTGGCGAAGCCACAGCAGGACAAGGAGGTGTGGCTGCACCTGTCGTTGTCGGAAATCCCTATGAAGAGCGAGGAATCTACCCCTTTGGACTTGCACGTTAAGCGAAATGCTTAAATGAACGGAGACGGCGAGTTTGCCGTCAGGGAGCTCGGGAAAGTCAAGCTTCTCCCCGCCGTGAACGGTGATCAAATGGGGCAAGGGTTGGGTGGTTCTTGTTCCGGGGACTAAGATGAGTTGAATGGGGGTGGTTGCCGAGATAGTATTTGCCATAAAATTCACCTAGAAAATCTGCAGAAAACTGGGTCGGTACTCAGGTAACCAAGTCATCGGGTTGGTCTTTCTAGAAATGGTAAGTCTGCTCCAGGTTTGTTGGAGCTCCTATATACTGAACGTCCAATTTGTCCTTATCTTTGCTCATTTATTTCTCATTCGTTACAACTTCGTTTTGCGAGCGGTTTTTACCCACAATTGTAGATTCGAGCTCTATTCGAAAATACTAAGAGTAACCTTGAAAGGTCTACAGATTTTTAATGATTAATTACAAAAAAATTGAACTTTGTAACTTGCCAACTAAAATTCCAAAATTAACGTTAATAATAGTACTTTCCTGAAAATACGAATTTTAATAGTGAAATTTAAGGACGGAATTTCACATTTAACCTTTTAATTTCGCCACTACTTATAGCACACACGTGTTTCCCTTAAAAAGCTTAGCCATTTCTTCCATTTGCTTTTAAACTCGTATGAGTGTGTACCATTTTCGTTAAAAAAATGATGAGGATTCCCTTTAAAAGGGACTTGTGCATTAAGTGGATAGAGGTGCCGAATTGCAAAACTGAAAAACTGAAAACATTTGAACACAATGTATGAGTACAAACTCATTAGGCGCATGACATGAGTACAAACTCAAAAGTTTTTGTTGGAGGAGGCCACGGTAATACCACCTTTTACCTAATTCACCGGTCAACGTTTATTCCATTCACACCAAGTAATTTTTAATTTATTTTTTACATGAAGTAAGTAATTAGGTAGGTAATAATCTGTTTACCACTTAACTCACTTATCAACAAGTATCAACTGCCTCAAAATATGTGACCGTTAGTTTTTAAAATCATAACCAAGGACACCTCGAGTAGACGTTAATGGAGATGGATTGTATACCCTTTTTTTCTCATACTCTTCTTATGTTCTTCTGTTTTGTACGATTACGCTTAAATTATGTTAATATTTTATATTAATTTTTTTATAAAAATAATAAGATAAAAAATAAATATTGATATGGCGCATAAAAAATATGGGAGGGTACGGAGAGGGGAGGTAGACAATTCATCTCCGACGTTAATTCCTCCGTTCCGTCTTCTCTCTCCCTCCTCTCCCTCTCTCTCTGCTCACTCTGTAACAGTTTTGGTAGCACTCACACTCTTTTCATTTCATTTCGTTGCCCTCCTCGTCCATTGAAACACTCTCTCCACTCTCAAAAGTGAAAACCCGAAACAAGCCCGTCTTCGCCTCAAATATCTCTGACCTACCAGAGCTCCCAAAACCCAGCTCCAACAAGCTTCACTCTGCGGTATCCATGGAAGCGGCCCCGTCTTAGCCGTACCCAGAAGCTCCAAACACAAAGCCCACATGTTGTTTCTCGTATTTTTTCCAACCTTGTGCTCTTAAATGTCAAAAAGTCCAGAACTTTGAGGATTTTTTAGTCGTATTTTTCTCAAGACACCCACAAAAGAATGGGGTGCGCCCAATCGAGAATCGACAACGAGGAATCTGTGTCGCGATGTAAGGAACGGAGAAACCTAATGAAAGAGGCGGTGGTGGCCCGGAACGCCTTCGCTTCCGGTCATTCCGGCTATGCCGTGTCCTTGAAGAACGCCGGCGCTGCGTTGAGTGATTATGGCCATGGAGAAACCCAAGTGACCCAAGAGATGGAAATTCTTCACTGCCAACACCGGCCGATGGACCCTGCATCTGAGCCGCCGCCCCATTTGGAGAATTTGAACCTTCCGCCGCCTCCGCCGCCTTTGCCCACTTTTACTCCGAGTCCGATCAAGCGGGCCATCAGCATGCCGGCGATGAGCGCTGAGGCTCGAAAAATGGGGGGGCGGAGAGTTGGGCTGGCCATTGCCGAGGAGGATGAGGAAGAAGAAGAAGACCATGAACATGGTGAGGATGAGAGCCATAAAGGATTTCAGAGGAGATCGAGAAATGTTGCTTCGGAGACGACGTCGTCGCCGCCGCCGAGGACGCCGGAGATGAAGGCGGTGCCGCCAATGCCGGAGTCGAAGGGCATGGCTTGGGACTATTTCTTTATGGTGGATAACATGCCGGGACCTTCTTTGAGTGAGAATGAAGAAGCTGAGGAATTTGGTGAAGATGAGAATATGGGGATTGGTGGCGGCGGCGGCGGCGGTGATGTGGATGATGGGGTTGAGCCTAAGACTCCGGGAAAAGTGGAGGATATTAAGGAGAAGCCGGAGGAGGAGACTCCGGTGAAGGTGGCAATTGAGCATTCGAAGACTGCACCACCGGAGTTCAGTAGGAGAGTAGCTAATGTGATTCCTGGTGTGACCTTGATGGACATATTGAATAAGATTGATGATCATTTCTTGAAGGCCTCCGAGAGTGCTCAGGAGGTTTCCAAGATGCTCGAGGCCACTCGGTTGCATTATCACTCGAATTTCGCAGATAATCGAGGTATACGAGTCTTTGTATTTGCTTTAAGATCAAGTTCTTCGTATGATGTGCTTGTATTGTTCTGTTTCTTAGGTGTGATGCAATGGTTATGTTGCTCTTAAAAGTTTGAAAGAGACCTTTTTTTTTTTTTGCTCAAAAGCTTGGGCTTTAGCATTTAAATATCAAAATAAAAAATCTTTGGTATTCAAACTACCTTTTGGTAATCTGATGTCAACCAAAGATGTTTACACTTTCTGAAAGGTTGATGTCAACCAAAAGCTTTAGTTGTCGGCATTTGTCCTTTTTTGTTTAAAGGTTGATGCTTTGAATCTTCCTGTTCCGGTGCTTGAAAATTGTTGAACTAGCTTATGAGGCCAGAATTTGAATGGCTGTTGTACCAAGAACATCTTTTGGGGTTTTCTTAAAATTCTATTTGTGAGAGAGATCTGCTGAATCATTTGTTGGATGTGGTACTAATTCTCGTGATGTTATGCAGGACACATTGATCACTCTGCAAGGGTCATGCGTGTTATTACATGGAATAGGTCGTTCAGAGGCATACCAAATGGTGACGGGAAGGATGAAAACTCAGAAGAATATGAAACTCATGCCACTGTTTTGGATAAGATGTTGGCATGGGAAAAGAAACTTTATGATGAAGTGAAGGTATACTGCATTAGTTTGTTTCATTTTAATCTTTTGCATCATGTACACTGTTCGTTGTGGCGGTCCTCTTTCTAATTGGATAATTGATAACAGAAAAATGTACGGCTTCCTATATGTTTATTCTCTTACGCTGAAACGTTTTTTTATCTTACTTCATGTTGATAGCAAGGGGAGCTTATGAAGGTTGAGTATCAGAGAAAGGTTGCTCTGCTGAATAAGCAGAAGAAACGCAGCGCTAGTGCTGAAACCTTAGAAAAAACAAAAGCAGCTGTAAGTCATTTGCATACAAGATACATTGTTGACATGCAGTCCATGGATTCTACAGTTTCGGAAGTAAATCAATTACGGGATGAGCAGCTGTACCCTAAGCTTGTTTCTCTAGCTGATGGGTAAGTTTGTGCATTGAGATATCTTGTTGCTTATTTACTTCGTTCTTGTTGCCCCGAGTGTCTTCTTGATTGATCAGATTATCGTTTCTGTCTTAAAATCATTTTGGTTATGCATCAAGAGCGTTTCATCATAAATAGACTAGCAACATTTAATGTTCTACAAAAGTACCATCTCTATTGCGGAAAATTGAACTGATGGATGATTTCCGTTTCTGTAATGTTATGTGTTGAATTTTGCCATCCTCTTTTGTAAGGTTATGTGCTCGCACACAATTATTGTACGTGATTTTTCATCTAAGTTATTTGCTTCCACCTTAATTGATGTGACCATATGCTTGTTGTATTACTGAGAAAAGGTTTCCACTGGAAACATATTAATCACATCTGCTACTCAGTATGGCAAGTATGTGGGAGAACATGTGCACACATCACGACAGCCAGCTGAAGATTGTTACAGACCTAAAGTCCCTCGACATTGGCCATACTCCAATGGAAACAACCAAGCACCACCATGCCCGCACTGTCCAACTTTGGAACGTTCTCCAAGAATGGCATTCTCACTTCGAAAATCTCGTGACTCATCAAAAACAATACATCCAAGCTCTTAATAGCTGGTTGAAGCTTAATCTCATTCCCATTGAAAGCAGCTTAAAAGAGAAAATCTCATCCCCGCCAAGAGTTCAGCATCCGCCAATCCAAGCTCTCCTCCATTCATGGCACGATTTTCTTGAAAAGCTTCCTGATGAACTCGCAAAATCTGCAATATCGTCCTTTTCAGCTGTGGTAAAGACCATAATACTTCATCAGGAGGAGGAGATGAAGCTAAAGGAGAAGTTTGAGGAAACAAGGAAGGAGTATCTGCGTAAAAATCAGGCATTCGAGGACTGGTATCAAAAGTACTCGCAGAGACACGCGGAAATGGATGAGGAGAGAGGTGAAGATGCAGTTCCCAAGGATCCCGTCTCAGAGAAGAAATTTATTGTTGATAGCTTGAAGAAGAGACTGGAAGAGGAATGTGAAGCTCACCAGAGACACTGTATACAGGTGAGGGAGAAGTCACTCGGGAGTCTCAAAACTCGCCTGCCTGAGATCTTCCGCGCCATGACAGACTACGCTCGTGCATGTTCCGAGGCTTATGGAAAACTGAGGTCCATTAGAGAGACACAAGTATGAAGATGGTGATGTCCTAATGCGTATGGTCTGTTTTGCTAGGAAGTAGGAGGATTGTGCACGTTTTTGTATTTGGAAAAATTGTTTCAGTTGGTTGGTGATCTTTATTCCTCTGAAAAAATTGCTCTGAAACATGCAATCATGCATAGGAGACAATGAAGTTGTGATTCTACGGGAAATTTCATTTAACTTATGCATTTTTTTTGCTTGTGGAATTGGTATTAGCAGTTCAAAATAATCGAATTACTCTCTTGCCCTTTTTTTATAAAACAAAAAAAATGTTGATATTTTTAGAGTGTCGATATCAGCTTCATATTTTTAATTACTGCCTTTTTTTTGTTCTTTCTTCTTGTCTTGGTTAATATGAGAGTGAGCTAGAAATTGCAGATGGTTCTCACATGCAGTTGAGATTCTCCTGTGCCACCATGGCACGACGATTATTGGACGGTAATGCTATCGGGATTAAAACTCATTTTCAAAAGTTTTAATCCTGCTAACGTCATCATCATTCAATTAATACTTGTCATCTGTTTTAAAAATACATTATGATTCAAGTAAATGATCATCATATAATAAAAGGAAAACTAATGAAAATGACTTGAAAATTTTGAGTTTTAATGATAAAGACAAAATAAAGGGTAAAATGAATAGTACGAGGATTGACTTTTTAGTGTAAAAATATGATTTTTCGTTAAAGTGAACAATACCGAATGCTTTTCGTTAAAATTCCCTATAATAAATAGGTGACACAATAAAATCTCGTTTTTGTAAGAGATGGCTAGGGCAGCCCCACACACTCGTTGCTTGGTAAAACATGGAATCTATCAAAAACAATGTTAGTGGATGACTGACTGACATTGTCAGGTCAGGTAACGTGCGTGGCCCAATAGAGAGATAAAGGTTATGAGAATATATGACAAAACAATCAAACATGCTAAATTCTCTGACTGACTGAGGATCTGAGGTGCCGAGGTGTAATTAATTAATACGAGAAGTCATGTGATACTTTTGAATGAGGATTTTGAAGAATCTTTTAATAGCGTGCATTTATTGTACATTGTATGATTAGAAATTATTTTAAATTATTTTATTTAAAATTGAACATAAATTGTACTTGATGGAAACTGATCGCATGATATATGATAAACGAACACGATTAAAAGATCCTTTAGATCCTTACAAAGACGAGAAAATGAAGAAAACATATTATTCTTTGTTCGTGATTAGTTTAATAGGAACTTTAACGAAAATCTTCCGGTACTGTTCAGTTTAGTGAAAAACCATATTTTTACATTAAAAAGTCAATCCTGATACTATTCACCATACTCTTTATTTTGTCCTCATCGTTAAAACTCGAAGTTTTCAAGTTTTTTCATTAGTTTTCCTTAGTTTAATCTCAACCTACGATATTCTTGTATTTATGTTTTAGTTTTGTTACACTACCTTTTAAGCAAATGCATATTTGGCAGTCCCATTCGATCACGAACTATGAACATTGCTTTTATCACGGGTGATGCCATAAGAGATTACATCTAATTAAATTATTCTTTTAATAAAAAATATAAATAGGTCTCACCTTTATTACAGAAATAATTTATATCTGGTTTACAATATGTGATTACCCTAACATTTTCTTTCTAACCGTACAGTTGCCATTGCAATTCAACTCTTTCTTGGAGCTTCACGGAGAGCAGAGTTGTTTATAATTAGGTAAGTCTTTCCTTTTCCAACAATTTGGAGTCCGTTTCGACCATATTATATTGACCTCGAAATCACAAGTACTTGTCAACTAGGAAGCTTAAGTAACCTTTCTAAGATCTCTGCCGAAGCACACGAGCCAACCTCAAACAAACGAGTTTTTCATTTCTCCACCATCTTTTGCGTTGACTCAATGTCCACCCGATTTTGTACATCAAGAAATACAATAAATTTTAGAAAAGTACCAAGTGCTTCTTCAAGAAGTATTTGAAAAGCAATAAAATGCGCTTTAAGAATCCATAAAATTGTTGATAAAAAAAAAAAAAAAGCGCCAGAAGCATTTTTAGTTAATTATGCAATGCTGTCATAAGAATTTTTAATTTATGTAAAAGCTCATGAAAAAATTTCAAGGGTGCTATATGATTTTCTTTCAAACACTTCACAACTTCCATATGTTGATAGTCTAATCCGGGTGAGTTAAGCTTTGGAAATTTCAACACAATCTAATCGGAATAATTAACAAATAATCTTTTTTTAATTACTTTTCAAAGGAGGGTAGGCGTGCGGCTATAAAATGATGACTCTTTCGGCGGTCACACTTTTGAAACCTTTAAACAAAGCTGCTTGCTGACACACCTCTCTCTCTTCTAGTAACCTTTGTTATCGTATGGCCTCTTCATCCAAGCTTTTTCAGCTCATGACCATTTCCAACTTTCAAATCTTACCAACTTTACCAAAGTTTCAAGTTTACATTTTTGTTTGTATTCAGAATACAAGTTCGGTGCATTACGTGTCATAATATAAATAAATAAAACAATATATTTTTTACTATCTCTTCATTTATAATTTATATTAGTATACCACCTTGTGTTCTACGGGCTATTGACAAATTGTCAATAACACATGAATTCCACCCAATATTAACAGTTAACATGTAATGAGTTTTTGTTTCCACAGTTTAATTTTGAAGTGTTTTTCACTAACATTATCGTGTAACGATTAGAGGAACTGCACTAGTTAAATATATCTTTCAAATGGGTAAATTATTATTAGGAATACGACTTTAATTTACATTTTTTGTTTCTTGGTGCTAGAAGCCACCTTAACGAGCAGCCGAGTTGAGCCAAGTCAAAAGCTAGTGCCATCTATTTCCAAGAAGAGCCCTTACATTTAAAATATATATACATTATATAATATGTATATATATAATGTCACACTTAGAAAAAATGTCATATCTTTACATGTCTATATATATATACATTGCTTAAGCTAATTGATTATCTAGATTCTACAGAGATTAATTAGGTGCACAAAACTCGGTCTTTGTCTTGGCAATGGGCATCAGAGAGTGGAGAAATTCACGCAGCCAAAGCATAAGGCTGGGACACAACTACGACATGCCAAGCAACTACAACAAGTCTCAAACAGGGTGGCAAAAATTCTGGAAAAGATTCAAGATCGAGAGGAAGAAAAATTTCGGTTCCAGTACTGTCACGCCGCAGGCGCAGACGTCTTATGATCCGGAAACATATTCGAAGAATTTCGATCAAGGGACGGGATGGATGGAGCCGGATAACTTGCCGCGGTCTTTCTCAGCTCGTTTTGCTGATCCTTCTAGGGTTTCGCATGGCAATAGGAATTTACTTGATTGATGCTTTGAATGCTGAAGAAACTTTGTGTATATAGTTCTTGACCTTGGTACGTTGGAATGGTTTTTTTCTGAATTTATTTGCTCTCTCTCTTTCTCTCTCTCTCTCTCCTCTTTCACATTCATCGTTCCATATATACGATAGTTAATTACTTTAAATTTTGTAAGCATCAATATTATTGACCACATAACCTATAGGAAATGATAAAACTCTCCATATGGAAAGAAAATCCATGTAAAATGATTGAGTTTGGCCAAGGTTTAGTCTTTGTACCTTAGCTTAATTTTTTTTATCTCAAACCAAGGATAAAGATCTTTCCTACAAATAGTATATATGTCACTGTTACCGCATTCTAAACAAATCGAACATTGTTATGTATTTTAACCTTTTTACGTAATAATACATAATTGACCTGAGATATCACCGCATGACAATTTGGTGCGTTTAAGTTTCTCTTAAATAGAAGGTAAAAACACAAGCTAAGAACAACAAAATCTTAGTGGTCTCTGGAATAAAAAGACAAGAAGGCAAAAGATAAACATTAGATTGGTCCAACAAATCATGGCCGTTGATGAGATTCCTACGACTGAAAAACTTTGCCAACAAATTAAGCACACCGAAAAAAAAACCCTAGAAAATCAACTCCCAAGTTTCAACTTTCAATCCATCAAATCAGATCAGAAAACCAAACCAAATAATACCAAATAAAAAATACAAGATAATAATTCACACCAATCCACTGCTCTCAAAAATTGAATTTTAAAGCAGATTGCTTGTGACTTGTAGATAAAGTAATGAACAATAAAAAACCCAATATAATCCCAACGCAAAATCCGGTAGCCGGTGACTGAGACGATGGTTGCCGGTGATTCTGTGTTCACCATGAGGTTGAGAATTAAAAATTAAAAGTTTATTCAGGCTGCACGATTGGTGTGAACGATCATGATTGAATGATCCGGAAAAGATTTCCCACAGTGGCGGAACCAGAATTTTACAATAGTGGGGTCATGATTTCTATATAAAAAACAGTTCATTGCACCATTCCACCAAGCATCTAGAGGGCACCTATCAAAATTTACCAACATTCGCCGAAAGCTTGTATGGCATCTATGATAGCTGCTTGTTCTTCTAGCATCTTTCTAGCATCTACATCTGCCAAAGGCTAGTAGGGTGTCAAGACCTGCCTGCCAAGACTTTCTGAGCGAGCATTACATCATCATGTGGTGCGCACAACTGGGTTGCACACAAAAAAAGGAGAAGGAAGACACGAGAAAGAAAGAAGAAACTTGGAGAAGGAAGAAGTAACGCTAGGCTGTAATTCAACGTTATTCACTTTCTTTAGTTGGGATCAAAGGTAAATATAGCAACAAATATACATGGAGATAGTAGTTGTTGGGGTCATAAGCAACGTGAAACTACTTACCGGAAAATGTTCTCAAAGAAATGCTGCCTCCATCGGATTCTGGCTAGCTGCCATGCACGGTTTATATAGTTTGAGAGAGAGAGAGAGAGAGATCACCAATAATCGCCAAAAGAACACGAGTCGTCCTCAAACTTGTGAAACCTATTTGCATCTCTCATAAAAAACACCACCTTCAAAACCTTCAACAAGCCTTTGATAAATGCATGGCAATCCCCACACACTCTCAAGTTCTTGAAAAACCGAATAGTCTTGTTCCCCTTCTCCATCTCACCATGCACCAAAGCCAGCCCAATTGCCAACTTCTCAATGTGAAATCTCAAGCTCTCCTCCTTTAATTCCTCTTCCACATCGTGTAGCGCAAACCTCACCCTTGTGAACATAACCGAGCTCAGATTTTATTCTCTTCTCAATCTCCTTCAACACTTGATGAATCTTTTCTGTAAGCAGATGTGTCTCATGTCCGTTGTAGAAGAAGTAGACCTCCTTATTGATCTCCACCCAACTGCGTCCAACCTCTTTCTTTAACCCTTTCATCTTAAATAGTTTTCTTCTCTCGCACTCTTTCCAGTACCCGGCCTTAGCGTAGATGTTTGACAACATCACATAGTTGATAGGGTTATTGCCGTCCATTCTCAAAAGTGTCTCTCCTACTTGTCTACCTATTTCCAAGTCCCCATGTACTTTACAAGCACTCAGCAGAGTTTGTTGTATTCCAACATTTGGTTTTAAAGGCATGGTGTCTATGAGATTCTTAGCTTCTTTTACGCGCTCGGCTCTTTCAAGGAGATCAACCATGCAAGCATAATGCTCTACATTCTATTTAATTTGGTTTTCGCAGCACAATCTTGAGAAGTATTCTTGTCATTCTTCGACTAGTCCAAAATGGCTATAGGCTAAGAGCACGGCTAAGTAAGTCACTCAATCGGGTTCAATGTCATCCGATAGCATCTGGTTGAAAAGATAAATAGATTTCCTTCCAAGACCATGTTTTCCGTAGCCAGTGATCATAATCATCCAAGAAATTACATTCCTCATCGGAGTTTCAGAAAACAGTCTTTCTGCCTCATCTGTCAATCCACACTTGATATACATATCCAGAATTGAATTAGTCACTAATATGTCTAAACCAGATGGGATTTTAATGGTGAAAGCATGCATTTGCTTACCTTGTTCTATAAGAGCAAAATCAGCAAACACACCCATAAGGCTTGATAGAACAAACTCGTCTACTTGATGGTCGATACTAACCCTAAGCTGCCTAAACAAGTCCATAGCTTGTAGTAGATTGTGTTCTTGAGCATAACCAAGAATCAAGGAACTCCAGGACACTAAATTTTTTTGTTTGATTTGATCGAATACTATCTGAGCTTCAGTTAAGTGCCCGCATTTGACCTACAGATCAACAAAAGCACCGACAACAGTAGTCCGAACTGAACACAGGAATCCTCTTGTTATTAAGGAAGAGTGTATTTGGCTTCCTTGCTGAATTGCTCCAAGGCCACTACAAGCCTTGAGCGTGCTTGTAATCGTATACTCATCGGGCACTTCCCAGAGCCCTTGCATTTTCCTAAACAAACCGAAGCTCTCTCCCCATTTCCTTTAAGTGTGAATCCGGCTTTCATCGCATTCCAACTGATAAGATTCTTAACTGGCATCACATTAAACATATGTGCTGCTTCACAAAAATTTTCACATTTCGCATACATGTCGAGGATAGAATTGCTCACCACTGTCACCCATTCAAAACCAGATTTGATGCAAATATTGTGAATTTGCATTCCATTCTCAGCAATTCCTACAAACCCAGACTCCTTGAGATTGATCAAAAAAGTGAACTCGTTTGGTTTAATCCCCGAAAACCCCATTTTGCTGAAATGAGACAGTGACCCTCTGGCATTGCCATTCTATAAGTAGCCACACATTAAAGCCGTCCACAAAACCACATTTCTCTCATGCATTCTATCAAACAGTTCACAGGCAATCCCCATTCTACCACATTTGCCATACATATCTATAAGATCGTTGTCTAACATCAAATCAAACCCAATTCCCATTCTCATCACCATCCCATGAGCCTGCATTCCCTGATGAAGTAGCAAATTCCTCGAACAGTTTCGAAGGAGATTCGCCAACCTCTGCCGCTCATTCATCCTTCCAAGCAACCCCGTTCTGTGAAGTCCCTAACGAGAATCAGCGCCTTATCTGTCAGAGAATTGGAAAATTCCTTCGTACCCAAGTTACTAAACTGCAAAAACAAAAAAGGGTTACAGAGAATCCACGCTCAGATTGTGAAGCTCTCGTTATCACATAGCACTTTCCTAGTTACAAAAATGGTGGACATGTGTGATATATAGCAAAACTATTTCCGGGTTACAATAAAGGTGTTTGATGGAATGTCTGAACCAGATGTGATTTCTTGGAATAATCTCCTATTTGGGTGTGTTAGATTAGGGTAGTGAGAAGGGCAGGAGCTCCGTTTGAAGAAACTCCTAACAAGGCTATTGTGTCTTGGACAACAATGGTTTCAGGGTATACGAAAATCAGGTGGTACGCAACTGCTGTGGATTTTTTCTGGCGAATGTAAATACTGGGTATTGAAGTCGGATGAGATCAGTATTCTTTCCGTCTTTCCGTCTTGCCGGCATGCATGCATCCTGGAGTCGGCTTGTGTTTGCAATTCCCCGATTGAAATTTATGTGAAATATGGCTGCATTGACCACGCCTGGCAGTTATTTGATCAAATGTTGGAGATGTATGTATTTCTTGGAGTACCATGGTTGCAGGGATGGTGAATTACGGGAAAGCTCGCTGAGAGGTTTAACTGTTCCAAAAGATGCAAAGAGCAAAGGTTGAACCTAATGGCATTACATTTCTAGGTCTTTTATCAGCTGCAACAACGTTCCTAGACACGTGGCAACACTATAACAACGTTCATAGAGTCCCACATCGACTATATACAAGAATGAGGGACTCTGCTCACATATGAAAGGAGACTTCTCTCCCACAATTAAGCTCTTGGATCTTAGAACCACTAGTCCAGGCTTGGTCCTCTACTTATGCTTAAACCATTCTATTATGTAGACAATACATTATTAATGAAAACTCTTATAACTGTAGACGGAGCCACGTAGCCTAACTGTGAGGATTAACTGAGGATGAATCACGTGCATCTCATGTCTACTTCTCTACCCTTATCTCTTTACATATGATATCACTATAACTTAGTGACCAAAGCACCCTTGCAAAAGGTTACTAAACCACTATTTACGTTAACTCAAGGTCGACCGAATTTTGTACATCAACAAAGTCAACAAATTTCAAAAAAAAACAAGAAAAAAAAACTTGAAAGTGCTTCTTCAAGAAGCATAGGAAAAGTACTAAAACGCACTTTAAGAATCCAAAAATTGTTCATAAACAAAGGGGGTGTGATATCCACACGTCATTTTTTACTTCTCCCACACCTTTTTGGTTTTCGGCCGTCGGATCGGATGAATTGAAGAAGATCACCGGACAGAAATTAACAAGGGTGTGTGAGAAGTAAAAAAGGGTGTGTGGTTAGCACACCCCTAAACAAAATCCCAAAGCATTTTTAGTTATTTATATTTGCAATGCTGTCATAAGCATTTTTAATTATACAAAAAGCTCATGACATAAAAAAAAAAATTAATTAAAGGTACTGTCTGATTTGCTTTCAAACACTTGATAACTTCACATGTTTGATAATCTAATCCAGTTTAGTTAAGCTTTGGAAATTTCAATACAATCTAATCTGAATAATTAACAAATAATCTTTCTTTAATTACTTTTCAAAGGAAGGTAGGCAAGCGGCTATAAAATGATGACTCTTTCGGCGTTCACACTTTTGAACCCTTTAAAGGAAAACAAAGCTGCTCGCTGACACACCTCTCTCTACTAGTAACCTTTGTCTCATAATATGGAGTAATATGGAGTAATTTTTAGTTGTGACGGGAACACAAGTGGTACACCACGTGTTTTAATAGAAATTGTGAGAAATTTTATTTTTTAAGTTATTAACTTTTTTAGCACATATATCCCACAATTTGTTTAATGACACGTAATATACCATCTCGTGTACCGATCACACTAAAAAATCTCTCCATAATATAGCTTCTTCATCCAAGCTTCTTCAGCCCAAGACCATTTCCAACTTTCAAATGCTAACCGACTTTACCATAGTACTAAATCTAGATTTTTCTATGTATTTGATGTCATAATAAAAGTGAAAAAAATAATATATCTTTCCGAATTCCTCTATTTGTATTAAGTAGTGTATCATCTTGTATTCCATGGGTTTTTCACAAATCGTCACTAACATAAGAAATATTGTTTTGCACTAATATTAACGTGTAACGGATAGAGGAATTGCACTAGTTAAATATATTTGTCAAATGGGTAAAGGGTAGTTTATATTTTTTGTTGGGTAAATTACATAGTAGCCCTTCAGGTTTGAGCTCTATTGCAATCTCATACAATATCTTTAAAACATTTCACTTTCATACCTCAAGTACTATTTTATTTCAATTTCATACAACCGTTAGATTTTCCATCCATGGATCTGTTAAATGCTGACGTGGCTGCCACATATATGACACGTGGCTGCCAAATGTCTGCCACGTGGCAAATAAAATAATTTTTTAATTTTTAAAAAAAAAAAAACATATCTGCCACTTTTTTTTTCTCTTTCTTCTTTTTCTTCTCTCTTTCTTCTTCTTCTAAAAAAAAAACATATCTGCCACTTTTTTTTTTCTCTTTCTTCTTCTTCTTCTCTCTCTTTCTTCTTCTTCTGGGTTCGGACATTTTTTTTTTTTTTCTTCTTCTTCTTCTTCTTCTTCTCCCTCCTCCTCCTCTTTCTTCTTCTCTTCTTCTTCTTCCTCCTTCTTCTGGGTTCGGTCCCTTTCTTCTTTTTTTTTTTATTTTTTTTTCTCTTTCTTCTTCTTCTTCTTCTTCTTCTTCTTCTCTTTCTCTTTCTTCTTCTTCTGGGTTCGAACCTTTTTTTTTTTTTTTTTCCTTCTTCTTCTTCTTCTTCTTCTTCTCCCTCCTCCTCCTCTTTCTTCTTCTCTTCTTCTTCTTCTAGGTTCGGTCCTTTTTTTTTTTTTTTTTTTTTTCTCTTTCTTCTTCTTCTCTTTCTCTTTCTTCTTCTTCTTCTCTTTCTTCTTCTTCTTCTTCTGGGTTCGGACCTTTTTTTTTTTTTCTTCTTCTTCTTCTTCTTCTCCCTCCTCCTCCTCTTTCTTCTTCTCTTCTTCTTCTTCCTCCTTTTTCTGGGTTCGGTCCCCTTTTTTTTTTCTTTTTTTTTTCTTCTTCTTCTTCTTCCTCCTCCTCCTCCTCCTCCTCTTTCTTCTTCTTCCTCCTTCTTCTGGGTTCGGACCCCTTTCTTTTTTCTTTTTTTTTTCTTCTTCTTCTTCTTCTTTCTCCTCCCTCCTCTTTCTTCTTCTTCTTCTCTTTCTCTTTCTTCTTCTTCTGGGTTCGGACCTTTTTTTTTTCTTCCAATTTCAGGTTTTTTAAAAAAAATTAAAAAATTATTTTATTTGCCACGTGGCAGACATTTGGCAGCCACGTGTCATATATGTGGCAGCCACGTCAGCATTTAACAGATCCATGGATGGAAAATCTAACGGTTGTATGAAATTGAAATAAAATAGTACTTGAGGTATGAAAGTGAAATGTTTTAAAGATGTTGTATGAGATTGCAATAAAGCTCAAACCTGAGGGGCTACTATGTAATTTACCCTTTTTTGTTTTTTGGTGCTAGAAGCCTTTTTTTTTTTTTTTAAAAACAAACGATATTATCTACACCAAAAGCGGAAGTGAGCTAAACTTAGGTTAACAATAATGTACAAGAATACTATTAGACCTAGACGGTAATACTAAGTGGCAGAAGCCACCTTAACCTTAATCCAACTTTAAGAGCATCCAAGTTGAGCCAAGTCAAAACCTAGAGCCATCTATTCCAGGAAAAGCCGTGTGTGTGTATATACATATGTCACACTTAGAAAAAGATGATATATATATATATATATATATACACACACACATATATATGTATACATATGTCACACTTAGAAAAAGATGTCATATCACCTTAACCTTAATCCAACTTTAAGAGCATCCAAGTTGAGCCAAGTCAAAACCTAGAGCCATCTATTCCAGGAAAAGCCGTGTGTGTGTATATACATATGTCACACTTAGAAAAAGATGATATATATATATATATATATACACACATATATATGTATACATATGTCACACTTAGAAAAAGATGTCATATCTTTACATGTATATATATATACACACACACATTGCTTAAGCTAATTGATTATCTAGATTCTACAGAGATTAATTAAGTGCACAAAACTCAGTCTTTGTCTTGACAATGGGCATCAGAGAGTGGAGAAATTCACGCAGCCAAAGCATAAGGCTGGGACACAACTACGACATGCCAAGCAACTACAACAAGTCTCAAACAGGGTGGCAAAAATTCTGGAAAAGATTCAAGATTGAGAGGAAGAAAAATTTCGGTTCAAGTACGGTCACGCCGCAGGCGCAGGCGTCTTATGATCCGGATACATATTCGAAGAATTTCGATCAAGGGACGGGATGGATGGAGCCGGATAACTTGCCGAGGTCTTTCTCAGCTCGTTTCGCTGATCCTTCTAGGGTTTTGCATGGCAATAGGAATTTACTGGATTGATGCTTTGAATGCCAAAGAAACGTTGTGTATGTAGTTCTTGATCTTGGTATATTGGAATGTTTTTTTTTTTTTTTAATTTGCTCTCCCTCTCTCTCTCTCCTCTTTCACGTTCATGGTTCCACATATATGATAATTACTTTAAATTTTGTTTAAGCATCAATATTATCGATCACATAACCTATAGAAAGTGATTAAACTTTCCATATGGAAATAAAATCCATGTAAAATGATTGAATTTGGCCAAGGTTTAGTCTTTGTACCTTTGCTTAATTTTTGATCTCAACCCAAGGATAAAGAACTTTCCTACAAAGAGTGTATATGTCACTGTTACTGCATTCTAAACCAATTTGTTATGTGTTTCAACTTTTTTACGTGGTAGTGCATAATTGACTTGAAATACCGTCACACAGTGACATTTCCATGTATATAAGTTTCTTTCATATGAGGAAAAAACACAAGCCGAAGAACAACAAAATCTAGGTAATCTCTGGAATGAAAAGACAAGAAGGCAAAAGATAAACATTAGATTGGTCCAACAAATCATAGCCGTTGATGAGAATCCTACAACTGAAAAACTTTGCCAACAAATTAAGCACACCAAAAACCCCAGAAAATCAACTTCCAAGTTTCAATTTTCAATCCATCAAATCAGATTAGAAAATCAAACCAATAATACCGAATAAAAAATAAAAGATAATAATTCACACTAATCCACTGCCCTCAAAAAATGAATATTAAAGCAGATTGCCTGTGACTTGTAGATAAAGTAATGAATAATAAAAAAGCCAATATAATCCCAACACGAAATCCGGTGGCCCGTGACTCAGACGACAGTTGCCGATGATTCTGTGTTCACCATGAGGTTGAGAATTAAAAATTTATTCCTGGCCGCACTATTGGTGTGAACGGCCAGGATTGAATGATTAGGAAAAGATCTCTTTCACTGGCGGAACCAGAATTTTACAAATAATAGGGTTATGATTTCTATGATAAAAAAAGGTTCATTGCACCATTCCATCAAGCCTCTGGCGAGCACCTATCAAAATTTACCAACATTCGCTAAAAGCTTGTGATGACATCTATCGATAGCTGCTTGTTCTTCTAGCATCTACATCTGCCAAGCTGCGCCTAGGCTAGCAAACTGTCAAGACCTGCCTGCCAAGACTTTCTGAGCAAGCATTACAACATCATGTGGTGCGCACAACTGGGTTGCACACAAAAAAAGGAGAAGGAAGACTCGGGAAAGAAGGAAGAAACTTGGAGAAGAAAGAAGTAATGCTAGGCTGTAATTTAACGTTTTTCACTCTTTCTCTAATTGGGATCATAGGTAAATATACGAACAAATATACATGGAGTCAGGTAGTTGTTGGGTCATAAGCAACCATTAACCTTGAGCTGATTGCGCTACTGATATCTCTTTTGCTATATATCATATATGTGCTTATGAGACTTGCGTAACTGGAAAGTTTTGATGCTTAGCAAAATGGAGAGTTAAACTACTCATCGGAAAATGTTCTCATAAGAAACTCTGCCTCCACCAAATTCTGGCATGCTGCCATGCACGGCTCATATAGTTTTAGAGAGAGAGAGATCACCAATAATCTCCACAAGAACACAAGCCGTCCTCAAACTTGTGAAACCTATTTGCATCTTTCACCAGAAACACCACCTTCAAAACCTTCGACAAACCTTTGATAAATGCATGGTAATCCCTACACACTCTCAAGTTCTTGAAAATCCTAATCGTCTTGTCCCCTTCTCCGTCTTACCACGCACCAACACCAGTTTGATTGCCAACTTCTCACTGTGAAATCTCAAGCTCTCCTCCTTTGACACCTCTTCCACGTAGTGCAGTGCAAACCTCACCCCGTGAACAGAACCCAGCTCCGATTTTATTATTTTCTCCATCTCTATCAATACTTAATGAATCTTTTTAGTAAGAGGATACGTCTTATCTCTGTTGTAGAAGAAGTAGACCTCCTTATCTATCTCCACCTAACTGTGTCCAGCCTCTTTCCTTAACCCTTTCATTTTAAACAGTTTTCTTATTCTCTCGCACACTTTCCAGTACCCGGCCTCAGCGTAGATGTTTAACAGCATCGCATAATTGATAGGGTTATTGTTGTCCATTCTCAGAAGTGTCTATCCTACTTCTTTACCTATTTCCAAGTCCCCATGTACTCTACAGGAACTAAGCAGAGTTTGCTGTATTCCAACGTTTGGTTTTAAAGGCATGGTGTCGATGAGATTCTTAGCTTCTTTTACGCGTATAGCTCTTCCAAGGAGATCAACCATGCAAGCATAATGCTCTACATTCTGTTTAATACGGTTGTCGCAGCACAATCTTGAGAAGCATTCTTGGCATTCTTCGACTAGTCGAGAATGGCTACAGGCTGAGAGCGCGGCTATGTAAATCACTCCATTGGGTTCAATGTCATCCGATAGCATCTGGTCGAAAAGATAAATAGATTTCTTTCCAAGACCATGCTTTCCGTAGCCAGTGATCATAATCGTCCAAGAAATTACATTCCTCGCTGGAGTTTCATTAAACAGTCATTTTTCCTCGTCTGTCAATCCACACTTGAGATACATATCCAGAATTGAATTAGTCACTAATATGTCTAAACCAGATGGGATTTCAATGGTGAAAGCATGCATTTGCTTACCTTGTTCTATAAGAGCAAAATCAGCAAACACACTCATAAAGCTTGATAGAACAAACCCATCTACTTTATGGTCGACACTAACCCTGAGCTGCCTAAACAAGTCCATAGCTTGTAGTAGATTGCGTTCTTAAGCATAACCAAGAATCAGGGAACTCCAGGACATTAAATTTTTTTTGATCGATTTGATCGAATACTCTTTGAGCTTCTGTTAAGTGCCCGCATTTGACATACAGATCAACAAGAGCACCGGCAACAGTAGTCTAAACTAAACGCAATAATCCTTTTGTGATTAAGAAGGAATGTATTTGGCTTCCTTGCCGAATTGCTCCAAGGCCACTACAAGCCTTGAGCATGCTTGTAATCGTATACTCATCGGGCACTTCCTTGAGCCTTTGCATTTTCCTAAACAAAACCAAAGCTCTCTCCCCATTTCCTTCAAGCATGAATCTGGCTATCATCGCGTTCCAACTGATAAGATTCTTAACTGGCATCACATCAAGCATTTGTGCTGTTTCGCGAAATTTTCCATATTTCGCATACATGTCGAGGATATAATTACTCACCACTGTCACCCATTCAAAACCAGATTTGATGCACATATTGTGAATCTGCATTCCATTCTTAGCAATTCCCACAAATCCAGACGCCTTGAGATTGAGCGAAAAAGTGAACTCGTTTGGTTTAATCCCCAAAACCCCCCATTTTGCAAAAATGAGACAGTGACCTTTTGGCATTGCCGTTCTGTAAGTAGCCACACATTAAAGCCATCCATGAAACCATATTTCTCTCAGGCATTCTATCAAGCAGTTCACAGGCAATCCCCATTCTACCACATTTGCCATACATATCTATAAGATCATTGTTTAACATCAAATCAAACCCAAATCCCATTCTCATCACCATCCCATGAGCCTACATTCCCTGATGAAGTACCAAATTCCTCGAACAGTTTCGAAGGAGATTCGCCAACCTCTGCCACTCATTCATCCTTCTGAGCAACTCCGTTATGCAAAGTCCCCAACGAGAATTAGCGCCTTAATTGGAAAATTCCTTCAAACCCTAGTTACTAAATTGCAAAAGCACAAAGGGTTATAGAGCATCCACGCTCAGATTGTGAAGCTCTCGTTATCACAGAGTAATTTCCTGGTTACCAAAATGGTGGACGTGTGTGACTACATTGGGAATTTGCTCTACGCTGGTTCGTTATTCAAGCAAGTAACGGAGTCGAACTTGGTTCTATTCAACAAGATTAGAGCTTATACGCATAATCACATATATGATTTAGCAATCAATTTGTATAAGTAAATGCTCCTCAGAGAAGCAGAGAACCAATTTTTCCTGACAAATTCACGTTCTCGTTTGTCATAAAATCTTGTGCCGCGATTTTATATGAAGTTTTGGGGAGGCTGGTTCATGCCCAAGTGTGAATTTTGGCTTAAGTCGCATTTGCTGATAGAGATGCGTTGATGGATTGGTAAACGAAATGATAATTTAGAAGATGCACATAAGGTGTTTGATAGAATGTCTAAACGGGATATGATGTCTTGGAATAGTATCATTTTCTGGGTATGTTAGATTGGGGCAAATGACAATGGAAATATGGTGCCTTGGACAGATGGTTTCAGGGCATACAAGAATTGGGTGCTACCTGGATGCTTTGGATATTTTCTGACGAATGCAAATACTGGGTATTGAAACCGGATGAGATCAGTATTCTTTCCGTTTTGCCGGCATGCGCGCAGCTTGGAGCTATGGAGGTTGGGAAATGGATTCACATGTACTCGGATAAGAAGTGGCCATTGCAGTTAGGGTTTGTGTTTGCAATGCCCTATTTGAAATGTATGTGAAATGCGGCTGCATTGACCAGGCTTAGCAGTTAGTTGATAGCAGGGCTGGCGAATAATGTGTTCAAGAGATGCAAAGAGCAAAGGTTGAACCTAATGCATTACATTTTAGGTCTTTTATCAGCCTGCTCACACGCTGGTTTATGGAATGAGGTAGTCAAATATTTTTATTCTATGGGAGATAATCATAATATAGAGCCAGAAATCGAGCTTTATGGTTGTTTAGTTGATCTTCTGGGACGTGCACCTTGATCAGGCTCTTGACAGAAAAAAGAAGATGCCGATGAATCTAGGCTCAAAAGTTTAGGTTCGTTGTTAAGTTCCTGCACGACTCACTGCAACCTCGAGATTGCCATTACCGCGAGAGAGCACATTTCGGAGCTTGAACCAGAGGATGCAGGGAACTATGTGTTGCTTTCCAATATCCACGCATACCTAAGGAAGTGGGAGGATGTGTCGAGGATAAGGAAACTCATAAGAAGCAGGCGCACAAAGAGAACCCTGGGTTACAGTTCAATCGAGGTTAACAATATGGTTATGGAATTTGTAGCAGGTGACGATTTAAAACCATTTGCAAAAGACATTTTCCATGCTAGAGCTGCTCGTTTCTGAGCATAACATACAAGATGATAAGTTAGAACCTATACAAAATGACATGATAATAAAAATATCGGAAATTCGAAAGCAAATTTGATCAATTTGACTGATATAAACTAAATTTCCAAAGAAAAACATACAAGATGATAAGTTAGAACCTATACAAAATGACATGACAATAAAAATATCGCAAATTCGAAAGCAAAGTTGATCAATTTGACTGATATAAACTAAATTTCCAAAGAAAAACATACAAATCCTAATCCTAGTTGAAATGTTATGCAAAAGAAAGGCCACATACAACAATTATTGCATACACAGCATAATCCATAAACAGAGCATCAAGTACCTTCTTCCCCTTCAAGCCTATCCCCAAAGCCATGCCTAACCGCTCAGCCCACTCATATTCGGTGCCACTAAGATTTTGACAATCACCGAATCGGGCAGGCACTCTGGAGAGTCTTTGTGGACCAATGTCGAAAATCCATGCCAGCACAAGTGTGACATTGGTCACCAAAACCAGGTACACAGGCCTAAAACCCAGAAGGGTTTTAACCATTTTACTTCCAAGTAAAGGAAAACCAAAATGGGCAAAAACCACCAAGAGTGCAACCGCCATGGAAATGTAAATTCGGGTCCCTTCTGATGCTTCAATGGCGCTACTTATTCTATTTGCAGTGAAAAGTCTAGGCTTTTCAAACGACAATGATGACGGTGGTAATTCATTATGAACCATTGATGGTGATGATTCATTCTAAACCGTTGATGATGATGATCGTATTTTCTCAATCTCAGAAGTGAAAACTGCAATCCACAACTGCCATTAGCAAACACAACAACAACAACAACAACAACAACAACAACAACTAAAGATAGAGACTTTTGGATATAGAGTGAAATAGGGTACTTGGGATTTAATCAGGGACGTGGGTTCTAGTTTGGGACGTCGGTGATTCATTCTGAACTGTTGATGATGATGACCGCTTTTCCTCAATCTCAGGAGTGAAAACTACAGACCGACACGCCATTAGCAACTAAAGATTAAGGCTTTTGGAGATAGAAAGAAAAAGGGTACCTAGGATATGATCAAGGACGTGGGTTTTGGGAATCTGATCAGGGGAAATCGATAGCTGGGATGGCGGGTCTGTATCTTCACTGTGAGTTGTTGGGTGTGGCGGTGTTGAACAAGAAGAAGAAAAGGGTAGGGTTTGGATCCGACCCGTGATTAGGGCAAGGCAGTCGACCCCTCGCTCCATAATCTTCCTCTGTTAGGCTTCTCTGCTTTTTGTGACCATATTTTTCAATCAATCGATAACCGCTTTGTATTTTGCTTGTGGGCAAAAGCAGTTCATACTTCTTACGAGTCTGATATCAGTTCTGGTTCTGGGTCGGTTGGTTTTGGATACCGCCTTTGATTTGGATCTGAGTTCGATAGTTGTGAAATTCCCAACTTGACCTCATATATTAACTAGCCTTTTTTATTTTTTATTTTTTTTCAAAAATATATTTCGTGAGATTTGAACTCGAGACCAGTTTCAACAAAGTGGAGACTGAGTTTTAATGAGAACGGTTACCAGCTATTAATTATATCTAGGGATGGTATTGGTACCATTACCGTACAAAAACCCATGTACCAATTACCATACCAAACTTTTGGTATGATAAAATCTATTACCATTACTGTGCCAAACTTTCGGTATATGGAATTTTAGCATGCCAAATAGTTCGGTTGGTATGATATGGTAATGATAATTACCACTTTGTTTTGGACCATTCTTTTGGGCCAAAATTTGAATTTTTTTTTCAACCCAATTCAAGGCCCAAACGTGTTTTGGCCAATCTCTTTGGGTTTCTAATACAATTTCCTTCATTTTCTCATCATGATCCACAAGGAATTGCAAGAGCTCTAAATAATTCCCCCTATTATTCGAAGTGTCACTCTCATCGTGGCCACGAAAAGGAAGGCAACAAGAACTTAGTGCAATCTATTGATGCATTCAAGCAAAGACGATATTTCATACACTCTTCTTCTGACTGTTTGATCACAACTGCTTCAATATGTGTCTTTTGGTTCATTAGATAACTAGCCACTTCTCTAGCTTTATTGTGGAAACTACCAATAGGACCAACATGTTTGTCAAAACATTCTCTTGCATTCCTCCATTTCTTAAAGCCTACCCCAGTGAAGGCATCACTTCCTAATTGTGAAAAGTTGATTTTAAAGAGATACCAATGAAGATAAAATGCCGCATCTTTAGATATATTATACTCCAACCAATCATATTCTTCAAACCACAAAACAACAAATCGTCGCTTTTTTCTTTGCATGCAAAGTGTATGGGAAGTCATACTTTGTAGGCCTATAAGGTCCCATTTGCAAATATGTTATTCGGATCTCATCTTGAATATTAGAAGGATAGTCCTTCATTCGAATTCTTTTTCCCGGGTCTCTCTCAAGATTATTAAAATCAATGTCACACTCATTTTGTCTTGAGCTCGAACTACCTGAACAAATAGATGGTGCTATTGGCTTTGGCTTGAAAAATCTTTCGATATTTCTTATTTCCAAACTACACATTTAACCAAAAACACAAAACATATACCAATCAACCAATAAAAAAAAATTCCATCTAAATTTCAATGATAAAATGAGTATACAAATATAAAACATATCAACAATCATATCAATAATAGACTAAAAATCTCCACCAATATCTAATATAATTTAATTGAGATTAGATTAGAACACCAAATAGTGGTGGCTTGGAGAATTGAAACAAGTGGAGGTATGATATTGGAGTAATGTAATTATAATATGGGATTGGGTGGGATTAGAAATTTAGGGTTTTGCGGGAATATAAGAAAGATGGGGATTAGGGGGAAAAGTAGAGGTGCGGGGAAAGGAAAGGGGACTCTCGAGAAAGATGTGGCCCATGTGGGGCTAGGCTTTAAAAGAATATGGAACATCATGGATAAATGGCAACGTTTGTCTTTTTTGTTTTTTTGTTTTGTTTTTTTAAATTAAAACAATTGGCCAAAACACTGCCGTTTTTGACCAATTGTTAAAAAGGCCCTATTTTCTTTAGTCTCCCCTGTTGTCTTCTTATCCATTGCACCTGCAACCTACAGCATATACCTCGTGTTTGAGTACAAGGGGTCCCTCAAAAAATTTCAAGCAGCAATTTAGGATCGCCAAAGGGTCCTGGGACCTCCCAAGTCCCTCTGTAGATCCGCTACTAGACATCAGTGATTCATTCTGAACCGTTGATGATGATGACCGCTTTTCCTCAATCTCAGGAGTGAAAACTGCATACCAACACGCCATTAGTGTCACATCCAGGGCTCGACTCCGTCGTAGCACGATATTGTCTGCTTTAGGCCTCGACCACGCCCACACAGTTTTGTTTCTGGGAACTCACATGAGAACTTCCCAGTGTGTCACCCATCATGGGATTGCACTTGCGCGAACTCGTTAAACTTCAGAGTTCTGATTAAACCCGAAGCCAGTGAGCTCCCAAAATGCCTCATGCTAGGAAAAAATGGGAATATACATATAAGGCTTAGATGATCCACTCCCCTGGGCGATGTGAGATGTCACAATCCATCCCTTCTTAGGGACCCGAAGTCCTTGTCGGCACACTTCCGGCCAGGGACTGACTCTGATACCAAATTGTCATATCCCGGCCCAGGCCCTCACCACATTTCGGGCTCAACTCTGTCGTAACATGATATTGTCCGCTTTGGGCCTCGACCACGCCTTCATGGTCTTGTTTCTGGGAACTCACACGAGAACTTCCCAGTGGGTCACCCATCTTGAGATTGCACTCGTGCGAACTCACTTAACTTCGAAGTTCAAATGCAACCCGAAGCCAGTGAGCTCTCAAAAGACCTCGTGCTAGGAAGAGATGGGAATATACATATAATGCTTAGAGGATCCACTTCCCTGGGCGATGTGGGATGTCACAATTAGCAATTACACCAACAACAGTAACTAAATATTAAGGCCTTTGGAGATAGAGAGAAAAATGGCACCTATGATATGATTAAGGACGTGGGTTTTGGGAATCTGATCAGGGGAAATCGACAGCTGGGATGGCGGGTCTGTATCTTCACTATGAGTTGCTGGGTGTGGCGGTGCTGAACAAGAAGAAGAAGAGGGTAGGTTTTGGATCCGACCCTTGATTAGGGCAAGGCGGTCGACCCCTCGCTCCATGATCTTCCTTCGTCATGTTTCTCTGCTATTTGTGACCATATTTTTCAATCAATCGATAACCTTTTCATATTTTGCTTTTGGGCAAAAGCAGTTCATACTTCTTACGAGTCTATCAGATATTAGTTCTGGTTCTGGGTTGATTGGTTTTGGATACCGCTTTTGATTCGGATCCGAGTCCGATAGTTGTGAAATTTCCAACTTGACCTCATACATTAACTAGCCTTTTTTAATATTTTTTTTTTCAAAAATATATTTCGTGAGATTTGAACTCGAAACTAGTTTCAACAAAGTGGAGACTGAGTTTCAATGAGAACGGTTACCAGCTATTAGTTATATCTAGGGGTGGTATTGGTACAATTACCGTACAAAAACTCATGTACCAATTACCATACCAAACTTTTGGTATGACAAAATCTATTACCATTATTGTGCTAAACTTTCGGTATATGGAATTTCAGCATGCCAAATAGTTCGTTTGGTATGGTATGGTAATGGTAATTACCACTTTGTTTTGGGCCAAAAATTAATTAATTTTTCAACCCAATTCAAGGCCCAAACATGTTTTGGCCACCCTCTTTGGGTTTCTAAAACTTTTTTATTTAATTATGAGAATTTTATAGAAATTCATTTAAGAAACAAGAAGTAAATAGATGGAAGAATTGCTGAAAGAACCCAACATCCCTAAAAACCATAGTACAAAGATTCCTAAATTCCATCTCTACATTCTTTAAAATTGTACAAAAATTAATTTGATAGATGAAGCCAGGGAGAAAGACATCCCAATTTGATGAAGAAGAAGATGAGATGGACTGCGAAGAGAGAGAGAGTTGCCGGAATGGGAGCAATATAGATGAAGCCAAAGGCTAGATGAGTGAAAAGATGAAGAGTCGTAGCGCAAGAAGGCTTAAATTTTTTTATTAGGAAAGCAGAGGTTAGAGGGTGAGATGATTGGATAAATGACTAGGAAAAAAAATATAAAGTGCATATATAATGATAATAATACCAAAGTATATATATAAACGAATAAATAAATGATATAATATTAATAGTAGTGGTACGGTACGGTATACCATTGGTAATGGTTTCAAATACTATTACCGTACCAAAAATGTATGGTACAATACAAATACCGTACCATTACCAATGGTACAAATTTTTTGGCACAACTTTGGTATAGTACGGTTGGTAATTTAGTTGGTATGGTAATTTGGCAAAAAATTACACCCCTTCAATTTCTATTTTGTGGTTCAATTATTTAATCAAAATCATTCATTGAAAGTGAGAAGCATGTATTTTGGCAAATTTTAAAAGACTTTTTGGCAAATTTATATGATTTTAAAAGACTTTTTAATAAGTGACAGATTTTAAAGAATTTTAATGGATTCTATAACTCTATATGGATTTTGGCAAATTTAGATGGATTTTTGTAATAGATTTCTATGGATTTGTATGAACTTCTTTTATGAATTACGTAGGATTTTAAAGGATTTTATAACACTAGAAGAACGTATAACAGTGGATATCATACTAGTTCGGATTTCAACAACTCAACTCTCTCTAGCAAGTCTGAGATATGATGCTTCAATGTCTTGGAAAGATGGGAAATATATTAGAAATGAAATAATAGCCATGCCTGTCTTATTGTCAATAGATTCCTAGGCCTTAATGGAACAGGGCATTGATAGTTCTTCCCACGCTAGAAACTAGATTGGTTAAGTAAAGCTGGTTATTATGACAGGCAAGGGAATTCACATGAAATCGAAGCTAAGGCTAGTAAAACAATTAGGAAGTTAATGTCAAAAGGCATGAACCCAAATTAGGCAGATTGGATTACACTTTGACTTGAACTTCTATAACCTATATAAAGAACAATTTGGCATGAACCCAAATTAGGGTTCCTCCTTAAGTAATTAAGCTTGGATTGACTAAACAATCATCACAAAGTCGTAAAGTCACAAAATCTGCGATTCGGCCTAAACAATTATCACAAATAAACCAGCAGTCATTACTTACACACCAACAACAATAACATCAATATGTGAAATAATAAAAATAAACCATACAAGAATTTGGAAGAGAAGCAATACGTTAAGGGATGAGGGAATCGGGAATAAAAAATCAGAGAAAATAAAACCAACAATCATTACTCTTCTATATCTAAGAGAAGAGGACTGCTCTTATTCTAGAGCATGAAAAGAAATCAGAAATCAGAGGAGGAGGGTTGGATTCTTGATGGCATTTGGTATTTATACCATCATCCTCAAATCCATCAAAATCCTTCACTTATTAAAATCCTAGAAAATCACTAGTATTTTGACTACACCTAGACATTTGTGAACGTTTTTAAAATCCTAATCGACTACCGGTGGATTTGGATGTATTCTTTAAATTCTTCTTAAATCCTAATTTAACTACACCATTTTAAAAATCCTCTTTAAAAAATCTTAATGGACTACACTTGGATTTTAGAATGTATTAAGATCCTATTAAATCCCAATTTGACGACACTCCTTTAAAATCATCTGAAATCCAAATTGACTACACCCTTAAAAAAATGTTGACTGACTTTCTTTAACAACAATTATCCACTATTAATCCTGAATCAACGATAAATTTTTGGTTCAATTATTTAATCATAATCATTTATTCAAATTGTGAGAATAAGCGTGTAATACCAGACAAACTAATCATTGGTTATTAACCAGTTATTGATGACAAATGATCGATCAATAACCTATTCACCGTTTACAAAGAAGGGTGAGATATGGGCAATTTTTAGAAGTACAAGTACAACTAGTGCAATTTTCCTTGCCAATTACCAACTTTGATAAGTAGTAACTATTAACTAATAACTATGACTATAATACGATAATACATATTAATATGGCTATACAAATGGCAAATATTGATACTGAATCATGCATGGTTATAAGCAAAATTAATAATCTCAAATATAAGTGATGGGGTGAGAAATAGCGTAACGTAAAAATCATGCATAGTTCAACAAAATTAGTAAATCAAAGATTTCAAAGACCAGATGATCTTCTCAAGAGTACTTAGAAAACTCAGCCAAAGGAAAGAATAATCCACTGCAATTTTTAAGTTAATCAACCCGTTTGTCGACTAAGATAAAACACCCGAAGTCATAGAGATGGTGCACTTCGTCTGTAAACCGCTCGGAAAGTCTGTCCTCCATTCCTGTCAACCTTCTGTCCTTCCTCGGTTGCAGAACTCAAGAGCTTCGTGACTGGATCTGCTTTGAGCTCTTCGTCTGTGAGAGCTTCAAACATGGGGTGATTCTCCAAGCAAGTCTTCATCCAGTCTCCAAGCTCCTCAACATCCGTAATTGTGTATATGATCCCACCAACTTCTAGAACGTAAGCATACTCATCCAGCAAGAATGGACTGATCACTCTACGACGATGATTTTTCTCTTTGAAGTGAGGATCCGGAAAGAGAAAAAACATCTTCGAAAGCTGTCCTTTCTCAAAGTAATTTGGAATGTATTTCATGGAATTAGTCCGAACCACTGAGATATTTTGGTATTGACCAGGATTTGTCACCCTTAAAGCCAAGATCCTTTCTTTGACATACTCTGTCACTTTGTCCCTAAGCTCCATCCCGATCATCAAAGTCTCGGGGAAAAGGGTTGACAGACTTATCAGAAGCCCCCCAAAACCACAACCGATATCTGCAAACTGGATCTTCTTACAGCTATCAACTTGATCGGACGAGGGGAAGTATTGTGGGTAATGAACAGAATAATCTACATGACGTGGGGAGACAGGCACTGGAAAGTGGGAGTCACTCAGAGGGTTGCTGTGTGCTCTTGCTCTGTAGAAACGCTTCCGAGGCAGGCCAGTTGACTTGCTAAACGTCGGGTTTGTTTCCTTTCCCGACATGACTTTTTTCAGCTAACTGCAGAATAGTAACAAGCAGGAATTTCAGGACATGATGCTAAATTATGAAGGGAATCATAAAATGCAAACTAAGTAAAAATTTCCCTCTTGTTGCTTAGGTAACTTAAACCCTCAACAAAGTGAGGTGTGCAGCGAAAGGCCCAACTCCACGACTGTCGATATACACTGCCGGTAAGGACCGAGTAAATTTCACTACGTGTCTTGTACAAAAGATATCAGGGAAAGCAAAATGCAATCACCATTGTAAATCTTAGAAAAGTATACCAATTGCAAACATTGCCTAACCCATTAACGAAATCCCTATTCATTGGATTCTAGCTAGACAAACCAAATCGTAAGAAAAGGGTTTTCCTTCGGATATTTAAATTCACACTCGTGTAACTCCCGAAAATAACTTCAAAGAGGCATTATCACAAACAGGTGGTGGGCATATCTAACATATATCAGTTTCAACAAACAGCAGTAGATGAACATTTACGACGTAAAAATTTAGCAAAGCTAAACAAATTAAATCCCATAAATTGTTCGAATGAAGCTGTAGAGCATTAATGGGCGTCGTTCAGAAGAAGCCTCAGATGGCCGTAAAACCACAAAAACAATGGAAAACCAGAGAGAGAAGGTTTAAAGAGAAGGAACACAGACCTGGGTATCTAATTGGAGGTGAAACCCAACAAAATTTTGAAGCTTTTTCGAAGATGGAGAAGCTCTACTACCAAGTCTCGGAGGCCGGTAGGGAAAGTGCCGAGCGACTGGAATTTATTTTACAGAGCCAGACGCAGTCTGAAGGGTCGGAACGAAACGAAAGAAGAGATTAAAGTTGGGCTCTCCTTCAGGTTTGGGCTCTGGTGTATTTCGAATTCACTCAAAGCCTAGCCCAATTTGTTTAGGGTTATATGATCCGGCCCATCTTGCTACAAGGAAAAAAAGTGCCATAAGGCCCACGGGCCACAACTTATCGACAATGACGGCGTTATTTTCAAGCCACGCTCTTTTGACACACGAAATTTGCACATTTGTTGGCACATTCTATAATATATGTGAGTCTCACATATAGGTGTGTTAATTTTGCGTTTAAGAGCTCATTTGTTATGAGAGGGCCAGAATCACTAATGGAAGAAGCACATGAGAAATGTTTTTCCATAAAATCACTAAGAAATTCGTTTCTTAATAAATCTCAAAAGTAATTTTCCAAGTGATTTTATTGTTATTTTAGTACAAGCTAATATGGGGTGTGCAGGAATCGAACACATGACAGGTGTGTGAGAATGTGAAGGTAAAAAGAATCCTACATCGGTGAAAGGAGGCACCTTGTAAAGGGCTTGTAAGTGTTTGGGCTACTTTTCATTTTGCCAATGATTTTACGGTAGAACCTCAACTTTCTTAATGGTATTAAAGCAAGTTGATCCACGTGTGAAGCTCAACAGCCACACATAATCCACATCATCCAATTTGTGTTGTCCACGTGTTTGGTTTAAAAATTCGACACACTTGAGGGGGCGCGTGAAGATGTGAAGATAAAGTGAAGCTCAATGGTCACACATGCTCCACGTCACCCAATTTGTGTTGTTCATGTGTTTAGCTTGAAAATTCGATACACTTAGGAAGCGTGTGAGGATGTGAAGGTAAAAGACTCTCACATCAGTGGAGGAAAAAATAAAAAATAAAACTTGCAAGGGCATATAAGAGGTTGAACTACTCTTCATATTGCCAATTAATTTTCTAGCATATAAGAGGTTGTGCTATTCTTGATATTGTCGACTAATTTTATGATGGAACATTAAATTTCTTCAAGGTGCAAGGGGTCAAACAAAGCATCACGGATGTAGAAGTATTGCACTTTAATCACTTAGCTGCAAACCCCACGTTAAAATTTTTAAAAAAAAAAATTAAACAAAAATTCAAGCCCCAAACTCCCAGCACTAAAACTGCCAAAATCCACCTAGTGCTCCTAAAATTGAAACTTCAAAATATGCTGTTGTGCTAAACAAACTACATATTACAATCCAATCCAATCCAATCCAAAAATAGTATAATCTAATACGTCGCGTGCTGAGACTTTAGTATATAAGTTATTACATAATGACAATACGTCTAATAATGATCAAATCATGTCTTGAACATACTCTGATCTGAGTTTTCTTTTTTCTTCTGTTCTGAATTAGACATCTACATACATAGTAGGAACCTACATGTATATATGCAGGCAGAAGCAATTAACTTCTCGTCCCTCTCACACACACATTAATGGAAAAGATGACCCAAAAATTCATGCGACGATAACAACATTCCAACGTATGTGTGCTTCTCAGAATTATATACATGTTAATATACTAGGATATATTTAAATTTAGTAAAACCTAATCTCAGTACTCAACAGAAATCCGGCAAAACGTGTCCTTTAATTGGTTTGAGTTTCTCTCCATGGTTTGCTAGTTGTGGAAGTACAAAGTGATTTGCAGGCATGCATGGCTCTAGCTTCTAATTAAGTTCTAATTAAGGTCTAATTTCTCACCTAACTTAACTAATAAGCATCCTGTGTTGATATGGTTTGGACAAGAAATTCCAATAAATCAACTACTATATATAAATTACGTACATATATACGGACATAGTCAGTTTATCAAGCACTGATTAAGTTTAGTACTAGTATTGCTCCACAAAACTATCTATTAACTCCAACAAGGACCAGATTTTTATAGACTTAATCTGCATATACAACATTGGCTAGGTGGCTTCATGAAATCTTTACATACAACTACTCTTTTGAAAATTTGCATCCCTTTTGGGAACAATATTATCTCAACCTCATGCTGCCTTCGTGATCTTTCTTGCACCCTTTCCATCCCCAACAACTTAAATATATACCTAATAGTTAATTTAAAATTTTGCTTGATTATTTTGTGTAGTGCAGGAAGGATGCAAACACATGCATGTGAGATTAACAGCAGCCTGGTATTTTATTGTGAAGTGTTTGACAAGTAGCATGTCTGACGAACATTGTGAGACTGGTTTAGGGGTTAGGGTTCTTCAATCATTCTAGAGAGTCTTCTTTGATATAAACCTATCAACTACTACTTCAAATGTTACGAAAGTCGACAAAGTCGTCCCAATTTTCAAAAGTGAATCGTTGAGCGTTAGAGAATGTGATCAAACACGTCTCCTTTCTAGTCATGTATCCTGAGTCACTCGATTTATAATTTTCTTTACGTTGTTTGTAGATGCACGCTAACTTAAATAAATTTTATAATTTTGTACATATAAAATACGATAAATTGGTTAAATAACTAGATGACTTGTTCCATGAATATATATCTATGTGAGTAACAGATTAACTCAGTCATAACAAACGCATAATCATTCATTCACATCCCAATTTATTGAATGAAACTGTGATATTAATCATGTTTGTGAAAGCTTCTCTGACAAGTAGCTTAATTAATGTAGTCAACCAAAACCCTAGCAAGCTAATATATACATAATCAATATATCTTTCAATTTTAATCTTTGAGAGGCAGATAAATTTGTTTGGATAAATATTGTTGTTACTGGAGGCTTAAATAATTAAATGTTAAACAAAATTACACACTTTAAAACATTTTTATAATCTTGAAAGGAGGATGACAGATGGTAATCGTTTCTGCTAATCAATTTGTCTCCTACTATAAATATTGATAGTTACACAGACAAACGTCTAACAACTACTTTGATCATCATCCTGGCTAATCTTCTTTGACACAGATTATGATAATTTGGTCCCAAAAATTGGACTTGGTTGAAAGTGCCCAAGTCCTTAATTGTTTTCCTTTGCAATGTGGAAAGTGTCCTAATCGTTTGAAGCATTTCACAATTGCAACTTTAACTCCTGTATTTTAGTGATGAGGTTAGTTATGATTATGGAAAGATTGAGAGGTTTAGAACAGAATTATTGAGCATTTCGGCCCACAGCTTTACGAGAATTTAATTAATTAAGCACAGTATGTATGTAGAAGTAATCCATCACAATCTCTCTCTAGATTACTTGATAGACACTTCAAATATGAAATTGGTATAGGGGTCTTGATCAAACTCACCCGTTCTTCATGACCATCCAATGCTCATAACTTGCTAATATTTCATAACGAAACTACGAGGATTATGCGCGATTGACCGAAATTTTGGGTCATTGGAAAGGGAAATCAAATAAATTTAAGTATTTGTTATATAGGATTGATTAAAAGGTGATAGTACACAGATTCATTTTCATGTATATACCACTGCAGAAGCATTTCTCTTGTTTTCTTCTCTTTCCTTTCTGCCAAAGACCTTCATCGGGCCACTCCACAAGCATATTGATTTGATGCATTAAGCACTTGAAGGACATGAAGGATATGTGTGTGTGTGTCTAGGGTTTTTTATAATGTGTGTATATATCTATATATATATATATATATTTATGTATGTATGTATAGCGTATAAAAGAATATCATATATACTCCTATCTTGGTGTTGAACAAATATATTAGTTGCTCTCTCTACGACTTCTCGTCTACAAGCAACCGCAAAACGGACCCTTCACTATTGTCAAACAAGAAAGTACCACCCTTGATAAATTGTCGAGCAAGAAGCCAAAACATAGAAAGAAACGGATCGAAGTTGTAATTATTACTGTTGGGTTTTCTGTAATGATAATACATATACATTCTAACGATCACTCTTGAGATCAATAATTATAGGGTAAATGTCAATTTTAGAAGAATTGTAATAGTCATCAATTCATATATTTCTGCATTGCAGAATGCATCATGGGAGTATTTACCTTGGTTCAGGCATTAACATCTGAACTACTTATGTGCAGATATGATTGTACATATTTGGTTGAGGATATTGAGCTTAATTAATATATATCATTCGGACGTATCCATTAATATATTTTGGACATAATCTATAGCTAGGCTTCTATCCCTAGGAATAAATATAAAGATTTCAGCTCGTCCAACCAATTTGCTATTAGACAAAATAAGGATGAGAACTTTTGGGGGTGGTGCCATGAAACTAGGGTTCCTGTTCTCCAAGATGACATATATATATGGATTAACACTAATTTCCTACTGAAGAATAAGCATAATGTATCAGTACTAATTATGGATATATATTAACATAAAAGAGCCAAAACACAAGGGAACCAACTACCAAGGGCAAGGGAATCCAGGGGGTTGTGTTTGGTTTGTGCCCTAAACTTTATTCCTCTCCTATTTTTCAGTACTCTTCAAGCATGTGACTCTCTCCGAGGCCTGCCAGTAGACGCCTTTGTTATTGTTTATGCTAATGGTAGGTGGACCAAAATTTTAAATTAAATTTGTAAACTAAATGATGTGTTATTAATAAAAAATAAGCATGTTATATCAACACTTAAGTAATAATTCAATCATCAACAACCACATCATTTGGTTTACAAAATTTGGTATAAAAATTTGGTCTCTCTAGCATTACCCTATGGTTTATACGTACATGTTAGCATCTTATATATGAGAAACAAATTAATGAGATAAAAGTTAATCTGAGAATTGAATAAATCATCGAATATAACATTAGTCTCAGCGTTTGATCAACAAAATTTAGCAAGTACATCTGAAGTCATATTTAGTCGTCGCTCTTGTAACATCCTACATTGTCCAGGGGAGTGGATCATGTAAGCCCTATATGTATATTCTCATCTCTACCTAGCACAAGGCATTTTGGGAGCTCACTGGATTCGGGTTCTATGGAAACTCCGAAGTTAAGCGAGTTCGCGCGAAAGCAAAACCGTGATGGCGTGGTCGGAATCTAAAGCGAACAATATCATGTTACGGTATAATCGAGTTCGGGATGTGGTGGGGGCCTGGGCCGGGATGTGATAATTTGGTATCAGAGCCAATCCTTGGCCGGAAGTGTGCCAACGAGGATTTAGGGCCCCTAAGGGGGGTTAAGGGGGGTGGATTGTAACATCCCACATCGCCCAGATGAGTGGATCATGTAAGTCTTATATGTATATTCTCATCTCTACCTAACACAAGGCATTTTGGGAGCTCACTGGATTCGGGTTCTATGGAAACTCCGAAGTTAAGCGAGTTCGCGCGAGAGCAAAACAGTGATGGCGTGGTCGGAATCTAAAGCGAACAATATCATGCTACGGTATAATCGAGTTCGGGATGTGGTGGGGGCCTGGGCCGGGATGTGACAGCACTGAATCACAGTTAGTCGTCGCGGGCCGATGTAATGACACATGTCATGCACTAATTGGTGAAACCATATTATGTCCAAGTATGACCTAGCTAGCACGCTGGCTGTTTCTATTTGACCTAGCTAGCACGTTGGCTGCTTCTATTTGAAGAAATTTTTAGTTATGACGGGAATATGGATGGTACATCACGTGTTTTTATGTAAGTGGTGAGAAATTTTATTTTTTAAGTTGTTAACTTTTTAACACACATATCTTACCATTTATATAACGACACATGATGTATCACTTCGTATGACGATTACACTAAAAAATCTCTCTTCTATCTTAATGTGAACGCGGTTTACGTGAAGCAGTGGATATATATACAGTGGTCGTCTGCACGTGATTTGTCTTATTTGAATGTAGCTAGTCTCTGTAACTAAGAATTATAATTTAATCTGTTATCATTTGCTTCTTTCAGCAGTACTTGTCTGAGCTTCCAGTCACAATTACAAAAATAACCCTTCAACCTTCACTAGCATTATAGCATATATAGTACATGTACGTACGTATTCGTGATATCACACTTTGAATTAATTTTTATTCCAAAAATATCTAAGAATATAGTTGTAAAATCAAATTCAAACTTCTCATATGTAAGTGGTCATTTACCATAGTGGTATAAAAGTATTATCATTGTATGACGGTATAGATTCAAATCTCATCTGTAACTAATCTAATATATAACTTATTAACGTTATCGTTTAAAACAAAAAAATCAAACTTCTCATATGTATATCCAAAGAGGAAGATCCCAGCTTCATTAACTGTAGGATATATCCTTGAAAACAAAATTGAATGTGTGCGTGGGCCTTATCAATTACAAAGGTAATTTCTGTCAATTCATACTTCATGAGTGCAGGTAGAAAATCATGCAATAATCCCAAAACAAGGATTTCGTCCATGATCTTTGATAATATTAAAACACTAAACCTGGCACCCTTGTATCTCAAGACCCATAGTAGGTGAGAACTTCACCATCACACACAGAGGCCCCCATTTACTTTTCTTCACACCAGCTACTAGAAAGTTTAAATTCCAAATGTTTTGTGCATGCTGAGCAAGAAAAGCCCTAGCTAGCCTCACCCTCTCTCTCTCCCTCTCTTGCACCTTCATTATTCATCCGTTGTACCGCTCGTGCATCGGATCTCTTGATATTTTATGCCCAAAACAAAAAGGTTTTGAAAAGTGTCAAGAAACCTAATCAACATGTATGTACAGATATAGCTTTCTCCATGCAAGGAAGATACCTAGTTGCTTTTTAATTTATTTTTTCCGTTTGGTTTTTAGCTACTTAATTACTAGCTCCTACAAGTCTCCAGTACCCACATAGGGTTTATGTTGTTGAGTATTTTTAGGACATGAAGAAAAATTAGATAGTTTTTTTTTTTCCACCTTAGCAAGTTTCAAAGTGAGCAATTCTCGGTAGTATTCTTGATCATCGATCTCATATAATTATCTTTGTGATATATGCAGAAGCCAAACAATCCGGCCGGAAGGGGAAAACCCTAAAAGGAAATTTGATTTATCTTCACATCATGACAGCAGAACCAAAGGAGGAATTGCCACCAGGATTCAGATTTCATCCTTCAGATGAAGAGCTTATCACCTTCTATCTCATGAACAAGATAAATGATGCCACTTTTACTGGAAGGGCGATTGCCGATGTTGATCTCAACAAATGCGAACCCTGGGAACTTCCTGGTACATATATATAGTTGTTCTAATCTAACCCTTGTTTTCAATTCATGCATCACATGCACAAATTTGATCTATTTCTATATATCCGAAGTTTTGAAGTTTTTGCTGCAGTCAGCTCTTTCTTAGTTTTGTACGTATATGTGATCTGAGGGGTCAGGAAGGGGGGATTCGGATTTGTGAAGAGAAATAGCAATAGAGCAGTAGCTAAATCTTGCTTACTTTTATCAGTTCTTTGTTGGATTTAATTTCTTTTACTTATTGATATTATTTATTAATTTTTAATTGGGACCAAATTTTTTATGAAACGTATTTAACTCGCGTGAACTTTGCATATGAACATTACATATTTCATAGTATGTACTCTTCTTCGATCAAAAGTTTACATTCTTTAAATTAGGTGTACTCACGAGATATTGTTGTGAAAACATTTCTTGTAACATTGATAATGGAAAACAATTAAACATTTTCCCATAAATATAATGGGTATTATATTTCTATCTTCTCACCAGCTTGCATAGACAAATTAGCTTCTTGTCCGATTTAGTAAAGTGATGATGAACTTGTAATTTCTTGGATCAACTATTGTAGCAAAAGCGAAAATGGGAGAAAAGGAGTGGTACTTCTTCAGCCTACGAGATCGGAAGTACCCAACAGGAGTGAGAACAAACCGAGCAACAAGTACAGGTTACTGGAAGACCACAGGGAAAGACAAAGAGATTTTCAACAGTGTCACATCTGAGCTGTTTGGGATGAAAAAGACCCTTGTTTTCTACAGAGGCCGAGCTCCTCGTGGTGAAAAATCCAACTGGGTCATGCATGAATATCGCATTCATTCTAAATCTGGCTTTAGAACATCAAAGGTACCTAATTAAATTGATTAATACCATTCAAGTATAAGTTGAATTAAGGATCTAAAACAACAAGTTTTAAGTTCCATTTTAACTAGTCTTATAATTAGTTGAAATCATCTTTGACATCAATAGAACTAGGGCTGATGAACTTGTGAAACTGAAATTCCAACCTCTCTCTAGCTCTCTCTCTCTCTCTCTCTCTCTCTCTCTCTCTATAGATGGAGCTATGGAGATAAACTTGTGAATACATGCACACATTGAGTTAAGCACAAGTTACATATTTATATATAGCATGATTCCATGCAAGATTTGTGAAACGTTGTTGATAGACGACAGTCCATATATATTCCACGTATATATAATACCTATATAATATCGGGTTTTACAACTAGCTAGTACTTGTACCTTGAACATAATAATATTCCGACCAACTTAGAAGACTAATACAGTAGGCAAGTCGACCCATTGCATGAAGTTAACGATAGAGTATAGTACATGAACCTTAAAACTATTATGTTTCAAGTTATAGTATCATGTTCATTACCGATATTTTGTTGATATTTTAAATAGATCAATCAAATTAATGTCAATAAGATATTCACAAAAACCTAAAGCATACCAAATTAACAAAATATCATACAATATAAAATTAGGGTTAGCTATCCACACATATCTTTTTATCTTTTACACACTCCTTCCAATTTTATTGTTGGATGGAATAAATTGGAGAAGATCAAAAGATAAAAATTAAATGTTTGTGGTAACCACCACCCTAAAATTATGAATTGCTAATAAATGATATCCAAAAATATAGCGAAGAACAAAAAAAAAAAGAACAATAAATCATCTATATGAAAAGTAAAAGAACATAGATATGCATGCCCCCGTGATTTATGTCTTCCACTCCATATTATTCCTTACAACTAGATTTGATATTATGGATCAATTAATGATTAATTAACTGATCTGACTAGATTAATGTTGTATTAGCAGGATGAATGGGTGGTTTGCCGAGTCTTCCAGAAGAGCGCAGGCATAAAAAAGTACCCAACAAACCAATCAAGAGCGGCCAATCCCTACAACCTAGAAATAGGACCAAGTATGGTACCATCACCCCTAATGCAGCTAGGTGATCCAAACCACCATCAGTTCCCCTATGGCAGAAACTACATGACAAGTGCTGAGATGGCCGAGCTTTCAAGAGTCTTCAGAGGTGGCGGTGGTGGCGGTGGTGGATCATCAAGTAGCAATATCAACCTACCAATCCAACACCAATTCAATTACCCAATTGGTGGAGGAGGAGGTGGCGGTGGTGTTGGAGGAGGAGCAGGAGGGTTTACAATGTCTGGGTTGAACTTGAATCTTGGTGGGCCAGCATCACAGCCTATGTTGAGGACAATGCCACCACCACAGATGCATCATCATGGCCCTCCATCTATGAATCATCATCATCAAGTGCAAGATGTTACTATGATGAACGGTCCAGATCATCAAGCTGGATACGGAACAATAGACATGAACAACAGCAACAACGCAAACGGTGGGAGTGGAAACAGGTTTATGAACATGGATACTTGTGTTGATCTTGAGAACTACTGGCCTCCCTACTAGGGTACTTAAGAGTATCCACCAATTAATTCCCAAGGCCAATTAAGTTAGGGGTGTGCTATCCACACACCTCATTTTACTTCTCACACACCTTTTTAATTTTCAACCGTTGGATTGGATGAATTAAAGAAGATCAACGGACAGAAATTATTAAGAGGTGTGTGAGAAGTAAAATGGGGTGTGTGGATAGCACACCCCTTAAGTTAGAGACGAGCTTTCTTATTATTACTTACTGTTATGCTTTAGGTATAAAATCGATTTACTTTTCCTCCCCAGTTAGGGTAATCAAGAACTAAGAACCCAGCAACTAAGGTCAGATATATTATATATAGTCCTATGAATTAGAGTCAAGTGACTACTCTCGTTCAGGAACGTTACATCTATGGTTATTCAATTTACTTCCATCATCTTAATGTCTTTCAACAATTATTAAGCTTATTTATAAAGTTGGTTTTGCCTTAACGCACATTTGCCATCCCTTTTGCATTTTTTTAGTTGCTTATTATTACATTTCAACATGATTCAAAATATCCAAACCGATGCTACGATTATCCACGTAGAAGGAGAAGTTGTGGCTATTGGGTCGTGGCCATGCTATACTGAAATAATGTAAAGTGGTGTAACCAGTATTTAAAATATTCACGAAATTGTAGAATATTTCCGTTGAAATATTCGAAAAATCAAGAATCAATATGGAAATGCAAACTTCACCCTATATCGGCGAGATATAGAAAAATTATTGATTCACTATAAAAAAATTTGCCAAAACTTATTGCAGATTTCAAACTTTTGATTTATTTTTTATTTTTAGAAACTTTTCTTTAATTCTCTGAAAGAGTTGATAAACTTATCCCATTGCAAATTTCTATAATTTCCTTCGAAAACAACCGATATTGAAAATACATATCGATGTTTTAAACAGTGGCTGTAACCAATCTATATATAATATTATATGGGAATACAATTAGTTTTGCTCTGGGGAATAGTTTGATGGACATGCTAGAACATACGATGTATTGTACTATGCATGTGTCCATATTACACAATATCTTGTATCTAATATATAAATCGCCTAATATGTATAGTTTAAGCACTCCACCTTTGTTACACCACCTCCAATCATTGGTCTAAAGACATGCATTGGGAAGTTTTTGTTGGCTAAAAATTCAAATTTTAAGACAAACTGCCAACTAGCGTGCGGAGGGAGGGATAACTCTTACGCTTGTACAAGGAATATCGACGGGTCAAAGAAAGAAAAATGGCAATATCGGCAAAGCGTTGAGGGCAGTTGGTCACAAACCAGCACCAGTTTCCCAAGAAATGCAGCCCAGCAAACCAAACGGGCTTAATGAGGCCTAACGATTTAAAACAGTCTTCCATTTTATGCAAAGTTCAATTCGTGCAGCAACATCACCATTTCGATTATTAGTCTCCGTCACAACCAATGCACGCATCGGCCATCCTGTAAGGCTAGCCGACCCGTGCCATAGGTGTTGAAAGGAGTACCGGTAAAGAAACCATTAACCACCATCACGTATGCTAAAAGGAGCTCACACAAATTAACCACCATCATTAACATTCCAAAGCTTTGATAACCACATAAATCGGTCTTCACTAAAATATTGATTCTCCAGAGTGCTTCAAAGTTCGAAAGAAAAAACGAAGCGCGATATGAAGAAAAAGAAAAGAAAAAAAGAGGAAGAACAAATGTTAGTTTAAAAAACAAGAAAGAGTAGGCACGACAATCCTTTCGGCTGTGACTTTGTAAGAATAAAGACGAAACTAAAATACACCTTTCAACAACATGAGTAAAAACTGCCCACTCTACACACCAACTCCTAGACTTATCTAAACATCAAACTTGCGTATCACAGTTTCTAAAATTTTACGCAGGCGATTCAACCTCCATGAAGAAAGGACATGTAAACAAAGCCAGTAGTCGCTTACTTCTCTGGATGGCCCCTTTTAGCCTTACGTCGTGTATGGTTGGTACCTCGAACGGGTTTTTTAGTCTTTGTGCTGCATAATGACGCACAAAGTCGTAATGAGCAAACAGAAATATGTTAGGATTACTTTTCATTAGAGAATGCGGTGTTCATGCATAAGCACGTATAAGTAACTAACCCGAAAAGTGAGGAGAAAATTCTGAACAGAATTATGATGGGCAGGGCCAACAATGCCGATGCCTGCAACATTTTAATTGTGATTAAATAAGGTGATCAAACCTAAATTTCAAAGAAAGAAAACAGAACAAAGAAAGAAATGCAAGAAGATTGATTTCATTATACGTACCGCAAACCACTCCAACTCCTTTGTAGCAAGAGGTCTTGTCAGTTCATGCCTCTTCAGCAAATCTTTTACTGTCCCTTGAACCTTGAAGAATATTGATCACAAAATTAAATAACACCATAGCTGGTTCAGTGAATGGCTTAGGCTACGGGTGTATCCACCACGGCAAGAACATCCAAAGAAATAAAATAACACACAATTCATTCACAACATGCAGTCAGTCTTCAACAGAATATAACATATGAACTGAAGACCGTTCAACGCGGTCACTATAAGATAGTAGACAAAACATATATGTCATCTTATGTCATGATGAAGTGATTGGTCAAAGCAGTTGATAATTATATGTTAATTATCGTCATCAAATGGAAAAGAAAAAGAAAATAGAAAAACAAGGAATAATAAATGAACTTGCAATCAGCCTTTAAATAATTTGTATCTAACTAACAGTAGCATATTGAATGGAGGTTATTTCGAATTGATGTTGATACCTGATGATGGTATGTTGTTGCAGATTTGAGAAACTTCTCGTAGGCAATAACTGCCTTCTTTGTATAAGGCTTCAATACCACTCGAACCTTATCAACATGAGGTTTTGCCACAGTGGCCACCTGATCAACATACGGCTTGCTGAACCTTTTTGCTTCCTGTCACCCAAAAATACAGCTGTAGGATGCATGTAGGCAACATGAATGGACCAAATTCTTTGTCTAAAGAAATGTATATGTGAAAATATAGATACCTGAAAATAAGGATCAACAACTTCCTGCGCTTTTAGAACATGCGGAGCTAGTGTAGTCTTTGAAACTTCATAAACTTCAATAGTTTTTGCACTTAACGATTTCACATGAGGTTCAACAGTATCCTTCACCACCACCCATTGTTCCTTGATTGCCGGGACCCATTTCTTTAATAGGACAGACATGAAAAGGGGAGAAAATAAAGTTTAGTGAGAAAGGCAAACCATTTCATATAATCAAGGCATAAACCACAACTGAATAGGAGAACATACTAGCATTCATACATGCATACAAGCATACTAACATAAATGTAAACATACTAGCATGCATATGCGTGTGTGTGTGTATCCTGCGTAACATTATTAACGCTATGGAACGATTTTTTAGCTAGAGTCAGTGGAAACAGCAATACCATCAATCTCAGGTTCTCATTTAGTGTTATGAATCAAAGCTCTACATTGTTACACAAAAGTGGAAATCAAAAATAAAATAAATTAGCTTACGGTTTTTAATGTTGCCACATGGGGCTCAGCCCACTTTTCAGCCTGGGCTTTTTTCTCCAGAGCCTGAACAAATTTGAAGGACCTTGTCAGTTGTTGAAGGATAATACTACTCAGTAAATTAAGCATAAACTTGTAAAAGAGAAAATTGTAGGAGTGACGTATCAGATTCTTCAAGTGACCATACAGCAATTAATTGTAATACCTTCTGAATTGCAATATCCACTGCCGGTTTTCCATGAACTTTCCAGTGTGTCTCTAGAAAGGACTGCAAGTTGATAATAACGTCAATTCCTTGAAAAAAAGCTTTTCTTTACTACTGTAAAATGCACTAAGTTTACCTGGCACTGCATAAAATGTACAGCAAGCCATGGTGGAATCCATGCTCCATGCACCTGATTCAAAAAAACAAAATATCCTTTAGGGCTCGCGATCAAAACCTAATCACCATATGATATATAACATAAGGGGAAAGATGTGTGAAATCATATGATATATGGAGACCAGAGAAAAAAAAAAAAAAAAATGGGGGGGCATATGTGCGACTGCAAATTGAAAGAAAATACGCAAACTAAACTTTCGTTTCACTTTCAGATTCCAACTGAGCCATTGACTGATGAGTTATATAAATTACTGAAAAAAATTGAGAAATGAACTTTAAAGAACAAGCTTAAACAAAACCTTCAAATTCTATTTCTTAAGAAACTCACTTGACTGATTTTTTCTTAATTTACAACTAGCTCAGAAAGAATATAGACAAACTTTGAGAGACAGTTAAAATGACAGAGAGAATTCATGCAACTTAATACCTCGTTTAACTCTTTTGCTTTTTGAGTAGCTTCAAACTTTGCCCTTAACATTTCCTCCTGAAGACAAATTTAGAAACATAGACTGAGCATTAGCACCAACCCCCACCTAGAAAAATGCACTTCCGCAGAGACTTAAAAATTACCTCAGCCACTTTAAGAGCACGCTCAGTATTACGGATTTTGGTCTTCTGCTCATCATTAGTCTTTTCAATCTGTAAAAAGATCATCAGACATCATTCTACTATCCCCACGGGATAACATTAAGCAAATCTCTGAGTAGCATTACACCTACTATAAAATGATATGAAGGAAAAAGAAAAAAAGAAGTAGAATTTTTTGTTCATCATTGTATAGAAGTCAAGAAAGTAACACAAAAAACACCACAGCATCCCAAATTGTGTCCACATTGGTTCTAAAGAAGGATGTAAACTAACAATATTGTTTTGCCCACCAACAGCTTACATTCTAATATTCTATACAAAAGACATTCACATTAACAAACTCATTTCTGTGGGAATAAACAGAGGACTCATCACAAAAAGGACACAAAACGTATTGACAATATCTACAGAGTCAAAAAATTCAAACCAAAACAAAACGGTGATCAATTGACAGAGTTGGTTAAAAATAAGACAACTTTTGGTATCCTTTATGTTACTATCATTCTTTACTTAACACTAAAATCCAATGCGAAACAATATTCTTATAATCAGAATCACCAAGGATTTTCACTATGAGCACATTCAGCTACAAAATAACTTATATCCCAAATGAGAAAAAAATAACTCACCTTCCCTATTTTTAAAAGCAAAACATCGATCTTCTTCTCAGCTTCATTTGCCCGGGCTTCCAAGCCCTCTTTCTCCTTACGTTGCGATTGTAATTCCTTTTTAAGTTCATTAACCTGCATAGGAGAATGAATTGGCAATTCAGTGGTATTCTCTCTTTTCGCCAACAAGAATGTAGTGGTTTCCAGAGAGTAAAACAGTCCACTTCACCATATCTAACCTTTTTCTCCAGTTCACCGGCACGTGCATGAGCCTTCCCAACCAGCTGCTCAGCATCTAATGACCCTTTTTTCTAAAAATACAGAAACATAGACAGAAATCAATATGTAGATAAACAAACTGTTACTCGAAAAACAGATTGGGTATTTGGTTTTCTGGCATTTCATGGAAAAACGCCTAACCTGGAGAGACTCGATTTCACTCTGCAACGAAGAAATGCTATCCGAGTTCTCTTGAATGACTTTCTCCTTCTCTTCTATAAGCTCATTCTTCCCTTTTAGTTCCTTAATCTTCTCACCGACCTCGAATTCTTCAACATTCAACAAACACAAACCCGTCAGCCAGGGAAACCCCAAACAGCACTCAAAGCACTTTAAAATGCTCGAAATCGAAATTCAACTAATATCAATGTTGTTTCTACTCACAACGTAACTAAAAAATTAAGCATTTTTACTGCTCTGATTAAAATTATAACAGATTGAAAATCCAAAGCTGTAACTTAGATTCCAAAACACAAACACAAAATTATGAATGGAAAGAAATTAAAACACTTCCCAATTGAAAAACCAAAGGATCTCTAATTTTAGTAACATTGGATGGCGAGAAAACCGTGGGAAACAATCGAAATCTGCAAACACTTGAAAACTCAAAAATTTCATCCCATAAACCCTAGAATTCGCAGAAGATGATAGAAACGAACCTAGGGAGTGGATCTTAGCCCTGAGCTGATCCAACTCGATCTTCAGAGCGGACGAATCAGGGCCATCCGATCGGAGGAGCTTCACTGGCTCGTCTTCCTCCGCCGGGACTGAAGCGTCAGCCCTAATCTGGGAGCAAATTAGGGCAAGAAAGATTGAGAGAATCGCGAGCTTGGAGGCCGCCATGGGAGCATGCAATCACAGCCAACCAAACTCTCAACAGCGACGGTTTATTCGATTTTTTGAGTTCGAGTTCGATTTCTTCCGACTACAAATAGTAAATCTCCCTTTTTCTTTTTTCTTTTTTTGGGATATACACACATTAAATCTTGTTTCGGTACGCCTTGAGGGAAAAATTGGAAACTGAAATTTACATGACACGTGTCGGTTGATAAAGGGCATGTGGACGTGTGGGGATGCGTGGATTTTTGACTCGTGGCAGTTGAGGTACTTGTCAATGAAGGTGGGCGGTTTGGTGCACGTAGCCGGGTGGGTGAGGTTGGTGATGGTATAAATTGGAAAGTCTCATATTATTTCAAACATAAGAGTATCCGTCCACAAACGCAAGTAAGGGCATTCAATCCACGAACACATGGCATTCGTGCATCCATATAAGTAAGTATATCCGTCCGCATACACAAACAAATGACATCCATCCACGAAAATAAGTAAGGGGATCCATCTACAAACACTGTGTGTGCATGCCTCCACAAACATAAGTATGTATACAATGCGGCTCGCTTAAGGTCTTCATTTTGAGAACACGCAAAGTTTTTTTTTTTTTTTTAATGAGCTATCAGATTAATCTTGCAATAGATTAAACTATAAACTTAATTAATCTTTGTTATACCGAAACACAATAATTCTGTAAAGTGATTAAATAAAAAATAATAGTTCTTGCTTGAAACCTTCCATTTTCTTCCCCTTCCGCCTCTCTTCCACATCCCCTTCCTCTCTCCATCTCTCTCTCAATCGCTCACCCACCTTCTCTCCTCCTAAGTTTCTTATCTTTCCCTTTTGCGTATGAAAAAGGGAGAGGAACGTGTTTCAAAATTTCATCGTCGGAAAATTTCATATGAAAAAAAAAGTTCACACGTTTAATAAGAATAGGATCCTAATTTTCAAATCCACACATTCCTTGTTTGTTTTTTTTTTTTTTTGCTGCTTTATAACTAACTGGGTTTGAATATTATGACAAAAGATTAGATGAAATTGGTTGTGTAAAATTATTATGGTTTTATGCAATTGGATTTGATAGGTTTAAATATTCAATGAGAAGATTAAGTTTTGCACATGGACATGATTCATATGACCTTAAACCTTCTTTTCATAGCGTCCAGAACGGTGGACTACCATGGCTTGGCCACCAGCTAGTACCTCTTTTTGAAGGAAAAGAAAAAGAAGGAAACTCACTTCTCTTTACTTATTTTGTTCGTTGTTTTTGGTTTTTGGTTTTATCAATTAGTATTTTGTTTTGGTGTAACATAGATGATTTAAGTTGCTAACTTCATCTACCGTAAGATTAAACTTAAGGATCATATGAAAAAGATATTAATAAGTGTAGAAAGTTACACAATGTCATTTAAAAAAATTAATAAGTGTGTTATAAGAATTAAAAATATTCATTAAATAGTCACTATATTTTTTAATAAAGCAGCTTTTTGCTTTTAAACGGGGCCTAAATCTTTGATATGTAATTGAGACCACGAGTTTAAGTTGATGTTCTTTTTAGGTTTGAACGTGTAGAAGTGTTGAAGTTGTAGAAAGTAGAAGGAATCAAGCGAGAAAGAAAAGTCATAGTTTCAATTTGCAATTTGGGCTTTCGAAGTCCCAGCTAAGGATCCACACTAAAGTGCCGAAGAACAAAGACATGAGAATTTGCCCTTACAATTTGGACTTGCAATTTGGGCTACCTATGTCACAACTTAACTAATTCATACAATCATTCAAAGCATATAAATACAAATTGATACACATTTTAATATGTGAGGGTACAAAATGGCTATAACTTATCTCAAATCGAAAAGACTAAATATAACATTGTCTAGAATTATAGTCCAACAAAAATTATCGCTAAATGAACAATGTCAGACTATACTCATATATTATCTCCGACCGAATGGGCTAAATATAACCCCCTCAATAATTTATTAACTTTAAGTTCATACTTTAAATTTATTGATTAATTTATAAATTTAAGGGTGACTTTGGATGCGGTCCCTATTTATCAACGTTCTTTGATTGAAACCTTGTTAATTTTTAATTTTTGATTTTTGATTGGGGTCCCTGAAATTAATACAATAATGCATTTCTATGTAAGTTATTATAATTTTAAATTAAATTTGATATTTGTAGTTACTTATATTAATGAGATTTTAAATAAAATCCATGATTTGATGGGTTGAAAATTTTAAAATATAAATTATACTTATATAAAAATGTATAATTTATCTTAATGACATGATTTGTCATTAAGATATATTATATTTAAATAAAACCAATTATTTGTCATTACTTATATTAATGACATTTTACATATAAAAAAATTGGTAATTTTTATGCTATACAATTTACATACAAAAAGTTGATACATTTTATACAAAAGAGGTGGTACGTTTTAGATGAAAAAATTCGTACATATTACATATTATATACAAAACAATGGGTACATATTATATAATAAAACAATGGGTACATTTTATATAATAAAACAATGGGTACATTTTATATAATAAAACAATGGGTACATTTTAGAGTAAAAATATAAATACATCTTACATTAAAAAATGGGTACATTTTACATAAAAAAGGGTACTTACAAAAACAAAATTGGTATATTTTACATATAACAAAGTGGAACATTTTTAAAGACAAATTGGTACATTATCAATAAATTATTGGTACAAAAAAATGTTTAAAAAATGTGTAAAAATAAAAGTTTGAAATATATGGACACAAAAAGAAATTAATATATGGGTACAAACTATAACTGAAAAGAAAATTGGTACAATTTAAAAAAAGGGCTGCAAGTTAAAATGGGTACAAACTAAACATAAAAATATATGATACAAAATTTAGCCATAAATATATATATATATATATATATATATATATATGCACACAATATCAAATGTAACGTTTCTAACACTAAATGAATATATTTAGAAATAAAATTTAATTATTTTGCATGTAAAATATTTAATTATGTAAATAATTAATGATGTTTATTAAAAACAAGGGACCTTGATCAAAAATTGAAAATGAATAAGGTTTTAATCAATGGAGTTGAAAAAATAGGGATGTGAATCTAATTTCTCCTTAATTTAATTAGGGTTAAACTCTGTTTACTACCCTTATGTTTCGTGATTTTCAACATTTAGTACATCAAGTTTTTTTCGTCCCAGTCATACCTAAAGTGTTAATTTTGGGACAGTCTTATACATCCGTTAGTCAAACTGTTAGTTCTCCCGTTAAGTGATGATGTGGCGTCTATATGGACAATGACTGGGCGCCACGTGTCATTAAAAATATTAAAATAATTAATTAAATCAAAGTTAAAAAAAAAAACCCTCCTCCACCACCCCCCTTCCCCCCCCCCAATGGCCCCCAATCCCCAACCCAGAAGAAGAAGAAGGGAAAAAAAAAATTGAATCTGCAACCCAGAAGAAGAAAAAGAAGGAAGACAGGTGGGTCACTTTCGCGTTCGTGGTCGTGGGAAGGGGGGGAAGGCAGGTGGGTTGCGGGGGGAGGACGAACTGGGTTTGGGCTGCTGGTTTTTTTTTTTTTTTCTTCTTCCTCCTCCTCCTCCTCCTCCTTCTTCTTCTTCTTCTTCTTCTTCTTCCCAGATTTGGTATTTTTTTTTTCTTCTTCTTCTTCTTCCCAGATTCGTTTTTTTTTTCCTCCTTCTTCTTCTGGGTGGGGGGGGGGGGGAGGGATGAATTTTTTTTTTGTTTCTTCTTCCTCCTCCTCTTTCTTCTCTTCTTCTTCCCAGATTCGGTTTTTTTTTTCTTCTTCTTCCTCTTCCTTTTCTTCTTCTTCTTCCTTCTTCTTCTTCTTATTCTTCTTCCTTCTTCCTCTTCCCATATTCGGTTTTTTTTTCTTCTTCTTCTTCTTCCTCCTCCTTCTTCTCCTCCTCCTCCTTCTTCTTCTACCTTCTTCTTATTCTTCCCAGATTCAGTTTTTTTTTTCTCTTCTTCTTCCCAGTTTTTTTTCTTTTCCTTCTTCTTCCCAGATTTGGTTTTTCTCTGGTTTTTTTTTTCTTTTTCTTCTTCTTCTTCCCAGATTTGGTATTTTTTTTTTCTTCTTCTGGGTTGGGGGCCGGGGGGGGAGGGGAGGAGGATGGTTTTTTTTTTTATAACTTTTATTTAATTAATTATTTTAATATTTTTAATGACACGTGGTGCCCAGTCATTGTCCATATATGTCACATCCCGGCCCGGGGCGGACCACTTCCCGGGCCCGCTCCACCACCGTAGCACAATATTGTCCGCTTTGGGCTTACCATTCCCTCACGGTTTTGTTTTTGAGAACTCACGAGCAACTTCCCAGTGGGTCACCCATCCTGGGAGTGCTTTGGCCTCCTTCTCGCTTAACTTTGGAGTTCCGACAGAACCAGAAGCCAGTGAGCTCCCAAAAGGCCTCGTGCTAGGTAGGGATGTGAATATACATTTAAGGATCACTCCCCTGGGCGATGTGGGATGTCACAATATAGGTGCCACGTCATCACTTAATGGGAGAACTAACAATTTGACTAACGAATGTATGAGACTATCCCAAAATTAACACATTAGGTATGACTTTGGGACGTAAAAAACTTGATGTACTAAATGTTGAAAACCACGAAACATGAGGGTAGTAAACAGAGTTTAACCCATTTAATTATATTGTTGAATATTTTCAAATCTAGCCATTAAATTTAAATAAGTTATTGGAGCTAGGCTAACAAAAAAAAGCTAAGAGGATGGCTACATTTGACCAGCCTGGTGCTCATTTGACTGAGCTCCATACAATTATAGTTCAATCATCGGTTGGATATGAGTTTTTGTGCAAATTAGGCCATTTTTTGTTTTTTGGACTTTTAACCCTCTTCATTGGAGATATCTTAATATCCATGAGGTAAGTGCTTTAGTTTTGGTTGGGTTTACTTATGTATGCTTTAATTCTATTTGTTATACTGGTTTTTTTTTATTATTATTATGCTACTCCGTACTTGGAAGGAGGTTATGAAACCGATCGAAGGAGGTTATGCTGGTCCTCTATGTATCTTGAGTTTGATTACAATCAAGCAAGAGGTGGATAAAATTAGAACTATCTGAAATCCACTTGCAGAAAATTTATTTTATTTTACTTTTTCTTAGGTTTTCTTGTGTCGTGCGTGGGGGTGTTCACAATCAATTGCCTTGAATTGATCCACATGCAATAATTATTGAATTAAAACTTCATGAAACAAAGAACTCGTTTTATGTAACTTAAAACGCTTCAATAACATACCAAAAACGCTTTACTTTCTCCAAAGAAAACTTTCCAACCTTGAATTTAAAATCATTTTTATATGCAGCATTGGTTTTTTGATTTTTTGTTACTTTGTTTCTGTGCCCACTGCGGGATAGCAGTGCAGTCTGCAACCTCTCCACATAAGGCTTCGTTACACATGACTGGCTGCAACTAAGTTCTGCAGTCTCTATTCGTATCTGCATCTTAATAATTTATGTCCTTTTTAGTTCCTACCAAATTATACCATATTTTAAATTCTTAAGTTGACATACACACACTTAAGAATTTGTGATGCGTGAATTCTAACATGCACTTTAGAATTGTTATTTTCTTAAATTAATTTTATAGGTTTTTTTAGCTACGCCTCATAGAACTCGTATTTAATTTCATTTTACTTCCTGTAACTCAAAAGTCATCATTTTATTCTCTAAAACTCGAAGTTCGCTTAACTTTGCCCATTGTCTCTATAAAACTCAAAATTTGCTCCACATTGCCTTAGATATTTTAATTTCTTATGTGAGATTGATTTGGGTGTGCCAGGCTAATCAATTTCTCTTTTATTTTTTGCATCTCTTCAATTTTTTTTTGAAATTTAATATTATCTTATTGTTGAATGTTAACGCATAATGAAGATTTATAATTAAATTAGTTGCACATGTAGCATAGTCTTATTGGGTGTTGGGTCTCACTTATGTTTTAGGAGGCTACCCACTTATGTTTAAGGAGGCTACCTATAAGTTTCAAGAGAAGAGAGAGTCCACACGTTAAAGTGAAACACTTTTTGTGTTTCAGGGAGCAAAGTTGTGACTTTTGAGTTACAGGGGGCAAAGTGGTCGAAGTGAAGTTCCAGATTGCGTAACTAAAAATAAGCCTAACTTATAATACAAATTTCAGTTGGATTGTTAATATTTTTCATGTAATTTCTTACACTTCAGTCATCTAACATTTTCAACATTTTATGCATTGTAGACATGACATGTGCTTACAACAAAACTAGTTGCAACACTGTTTATGACTTGTAATAACCCAAGCAACTTCGCAAAATTGCACAACTTCATGTAATTTCTTACACTTTAGTGACCACGTTGTTGTAAACTAAACCAAAATCCAATCAAGCAATAAACAAAAACACAACAATTTTAGAGTTCCTCCAATATAGGAGTACTTCTCTAACAATGGAAGCTTTACTGATTACCAACAAATATAAGAGAACTCACAAACACAAAGTATTCTCAAGTATACAAACTTATGCCTCTCAAAAACTCTCACACACAAAACCCTATCCCACATCCAACTATTTATACTAATAGATGTCATAGGTTTACACAAAGTCCCTAGAATATAGAAAACCAAATCCTATACTAAAACCAAATCCCAAACCAACTAGGAAACACATCCAAATATCTTGCGTCCAAGATATCCTAATTCTTTTTAGTTTAGGCATGTTGATTTAATGCCAAATCCAACAATTTCCACCTTGGCATGAAATCCATAACGAGGCAGCAAATAACTTCCATTGCTTCACCATATTGCAAGATCAAACTTGCTTCAACAGCACCAAATCTAAGCAGTGCTCGAACTTAGTTGTATTAACAACTTTTGTCAACATATCAGCTGGATTATCTTCTGTAGCAACTTTTTTAGACGAATCTTACCTTCAGCTACCATTTTTCTCACACAATGATATTGTACATCAATGTGCTTAGTCCTAGCCTAATGTACCTGATATCTGGCCTAATAAATGGCACTTTGGCTGTCACAATATACATCCAACTTGTGTTGTTCTACACCTAAATCTCCTAACAACCATAGTCCACATTGCTTATTTGATAGCTTCATCAATCGCCATGTATTATGCTTCTGTGGTTGATAGGGCCACCGTTGGCTGTAATATTGATCTCCAGCATACAAGACCTTTTGCCATAGTAAACACATACCTTGTTGTCGATCTTCTTATGTCTAAGTCTCCAGCAAAGTCTGTGTCCACATACAAGACCTTTTGCCATAATAAACACAGTGATCATAGTGACTTCTTGTATAGTCTTGACCTTTCATAAACTTGTCAAATCTTAAATACCATTACTTGGGTGATTGCTTCAAACCATAAAGAGATTTTCTAAGCTTACAAACCAATCTTTCTTTGCCCTTCACTTGATACCCTTAGGGTTGTCTCATATAAATCTCTTCATCCAAATTACCATGAAAGAATGCAGTCTTTACGTCTAGTTGTACCAATTCAAGGTTGAATTGTGCAACTAGAGCAAACAATATTCGAATAGAGGAGTGCTTAACCACAAGAGAAAAAATCTCATTGTAATCTATTCCCTCATTCTGAGCATATCCTTTAGCCACTAGCCTAGCTTTAAATATTACCAAGCTCTTGTCATCCACTCTATCTTTCTTTGCATAAACCCATTTGTAGGCAATTGTTTTCCTTCCTCTAGGTAGATCCACCAATTCCCAAGTCTTATTCTTGTGAAGGGAGAACATTTCATCATCTATTGCATCATACCATTTACCCTCTTCTTCACTATTTACTACTTCTTCAAAATTGGTGGGAATTTCAGCCTTAATTACTGGCAATGCATATACCATGCAGGCCATGCAATCATCTTGTATCTTTAGTTCTTCTGATGGTGTTTCTTTTTCACGATCACTCTTTTCATGTTCAAATTGATCACCTTATCTTTCTTTTTCCACAACTTTCTTACTTAGCTATGAATTCACAACTACTTGTTCCCCAAACTCCACCATCTGAACATCTTCCTTCAATTTCATGTGACTTTCATCGAATGATACATCTCTACTTACTATAATATTGCTCAACTCGGGACACCAAAGTCTAAAGCCTTTCACACCACTATTGAATCCCATAAAGACAAATTTCTTGTCCCATGAATCCAGTTTGTTTTCCTTTCACATGAAAGTAGGCATTGCATCCAAACACTCGTAGCTTATCGTAGTCCTAAGCTGGTTCTCCAGGCCACACTTCAATGGGTGTTCTACCCTCCAATGTTGTTGATGGTACTCGATTAAGCACATGACATGCCTAACTCAAAGCTTTTGCACAAAATCTCTTTGGCAGCTTAGCTTGAGATAACATGCAATGAACTTTCTTGAGCAAGGTCTTATTTAGCCTATATCCGCAATCCCATTCTGCTATGGAGTGTCTAATTCTAAAATGTCGAGTAATCCCTTCCTTATTACACACTTTAAAGAAATGATCAAAGGTATATTCCCCTCTATTGTTACTTCTCATTATCTTAATCTTCTTTCCAATCTTGTTCTCCATTATCTTCTTCCATTCTAGGAAGATGTCAAAAACCTCATATTTTCGTTTCATCATATATATCCATGATCTGCGAGAGTAGCCATCAATAAAAGATACAAACCATATTTTTCCACCTAAATAAGCATTCTTTGCAGGCCCCCAAACATTAGAGTGAACATAGTCCAAAATTCCTTTCGTTTGATTAACAGCTGAGCCAAATTTCACCTTTGTTTGTTTGTCAAGAACGCAGTGCTCATAGAACTCTATATTTCCAGTTTTTTCTCCTACGTGTCCCAACCTCATGTGCCATAATGCAGACATAGTCACTTTTATCACTTTGCACTTCATCAGCTAACATAGCCACTCCATTTTCCAAAGTTATTCCTTGTAGCATATAAAGTAAGCCATCCGAGGCCCTTTCGTGACAAATGCTCTTTTAGCAACTTTGAGCACATTGTTATCAGTGTAAAATATATAGCCTTGTGACTCGAGAGTGCCTAGTGAGATCAAATTTTTCTTCAGATTTGGGTCGTACCTTACACCATGCAATTCTCGAATCACACCATCATGATGCTTAATCCTGATACTTCCAATTCCTTAAGTTGTACATAGGTTATCATCTCTCATATACAAGGTTCCATTCATAGCTCGACCACTCTTTCATATAATCCATAGTGCTCGATCCAGTTAGGGCATAGACAAATTTCTTATCCTCGACTTCAACCATATTTGCTTCTGAGTCGTCCTTCTTCTTTTTAGTCTTTTCTTTGATTTTAGGGAAGTCATTCTTCCATTGTCATTTTTCATGACAAAAAGCACTTATCTTTGTCCAAGAACTTTCTATTCTTTGAAACTCCTCTAGTACAAGACCTATTTTTTCTATACGAACGTTTCTTTTCTTTCAATTTCACTATCACCATTAAAACTTCAAAGCTATTCCTTTCTTGCCTATGAAGGTGTATCATCTCATGATTCATAAGAGCACTTGAGATTTCATTATACTTAATTGTCTCCTTGCCATAAATCCAAGTAGTCACGAAAGACTCATAGGATTCAGGCAATGAGTTCATCATGATCAAGGCCTTGTCTTCATCTTTGATTATCTCTTCAAGATTTGCTAGTTCAGCTAGAAGCTTGTTAAAACTCTTCTAGATGGCCAATCATCTTCGTGCCCTATTTGTACTAGAACCTATACAACTTGCTCTTGAGATCCAATTGATTCTCTGCACTATCTTCATATATTTTGTCTTCAATGCAGCCCACAATTCCTTTGCAGAAGTTATGTTCATCACATCATACTTCTATTGCTTTCCCAAGCATAGCCGGATTGTAGAACATGCATGAGCATTCAATTTTTCCCATTCTTTTTTTTTTTTTCATAAAAAATGACATATGTCTCCTAACACAACAACCAAACCTTGTTGTATCAGGACATCTCGAACCTCACATTGCCACATAGCAAAGTTGTTTGTTCCATCAAATTTCTCAATTTCAAACCTATCACTCTGAACTGTCATCTTGGTTCTATTAGTGCCAAACTTTTCTTCAACATCATCGCTACTGGTGGAATCACCAGTCTTTGTCATTGCTTGATAGTCACAACCCACATAAGAACCTGGCTCTGATACCACTTGTTGTAAACTAAACCAAAGAACAATCAAGCAATAAACAAAAACACAACGATTTTAGAGTTCCTCCAATATAGGAGTACCTTTCTAACAACGGAAGCTTTATTGATTACCAACAAATACAAGAAAACTCACAAACACAAAGTATTCTTAAGTATACAAACTTATGCCTCTCAAAAACTCGCACACACAAAACTCTATCCAACATCCATCTATTTATACTAATAGATGTCATAGGTTTACACAACGTCCCTAGAATATAGGAAACCAAATCCTATACTAAAACCAAATCTCAAACCAACTAGGAAACACAAATCCAAATATCTTGCATCCAAGATATCCTAATCCTTTTTAGTTTAGGCATGTTGATTTAATGCCAAATCCAACACACATAATATATGTTTGTGTATTGCACAACTTCATCACTCAAATAAACATTCATCTACTAGTAGCATTATATAATACCATTTTTATAGAAGTGTTATTGATTATATGCGGCATCGTGCTTGTAATAGTACTTTTTTTTTTTTTTAAAAGTGAAGAAGTTGAGGTTCCACCGTAAAATTAATTGGAAATATGGGGAGTAGCCCAACAAAGTCTTGCATTGGTTTGTCCGTTGAGGTTCCACCGTAAAATTAATTGGCAATATGGGGAGTAGTCCAACAAAGTCTTGCATTGGTTTGTCCTTCACCAATGTGGGACAAATTGTCCTCATATCATCAACTCTCAACACGCCCCCGCATGTGTGACGAATTTTCAAGTCTATACGTGGACAACAAATTGGTTATGTGTGAGCACGTGTGGCCGTTGGGCTTTAACACGACACTTGGGACAACCTGACTTTAATACTATGAAGGATTTATATGAAGGATTTAAGGTTTCACTATAAAATTAATTGCAAATATGGAAAGTAACCCAACATTTTATAAACCCTTACATTGGCTTGCCCCTCACCCACACATTATCAACTCTCAAGAAAAGAACGTGTACACACTATCTAAAAACACAAATTTTGTTATAAAAATTGAAGCGGGCTTTTGAAACATTTTTCGAGAGAAAAAAATGTGTTGCTCTCTCGCCATCTTAGAGCATCTTCAATACAAACACACTAACATTCTCACAATAAGTTTAAATTTTGTACATGATTAATTCAATTATATACAATTTCTTTTTTATGTATTTGCTGCTCTTTATGAGTTAAATTTTGTCAATGTTATTCTTGATTTCTTTTAAGAAGATTTACACCTGAAACTCTTTAAATTCAGAAAAGAGGAAAAAATATGGATGAGGTCAAGACTCAAATTTAGAATGAAGAGTAGGGTAGTGCTAAAGAGACCAAAATTTAAACCTAATTTGTAAACCAAACGATGTGGTTGTTGAAGATTTGATTGTTGCTTAAGTGACGATTTAAAGTGCTTATTTCATATTGGTGACATATCATTTGGTTTGCAAATTTAGTTTAAAGATTTGGTCTCCCTAGCTTTATCCTGAAGAGTACGTATGAGTTATTTTATAGTCGTTGCCCGCCATTTGCGTGTACAGCTAACGCCCTTTTTGGCACTATTTTTGCCAGGGGTTCCACTGAATCGGGTCTATTTTTTGGGTTGTATTTTTTATCGCTACCTTGAGAGGGTGATAATGCTCACCAATCTACTTATTATCATTGGATGATTTTAAATTTTGATATTTATATCTATCCACTATATACATATCGAATTTAAACTCATTTAAAGGTGATAAATAATGTGGTGAGTATCACCATCACTTGATAGTGGTGAGAAAAATATTCCTTCATGTGCATGTATGACTATCTGAAAATTTTGATAATTCAACACATATTGTAACATAATTTTTGATATGGTACTTGGAATAACAACTTTTGATTGGTGGATATTGAAGTTTGGTTTATGTGTGTATTGGACTTGGTTGGTTATTTGAATATTGAAGTTTGGTTGGTGTGTGTATATTGAAGTTTGGTTGGTGTGTGCATTGAAGTTTGGTTGGTGTGTTTATTGAAATTTGGTTGGTTGGTGTGTTTATAAAAATTTGGTTGGTTGTTTGTATATTGAAGTTTGATTGGTTGGTTGATGTGTTTTATTCGGTTTTGAAAATTTTGTCAAAATTTTGTAAAATTAAATTAATATAACCTAATTCAAAGTTAAAAAAAATTCCTTACTGAAACAATTAGGGTTAAAATCATTGTACAACAATTAATACATTTAGGTCTAAAATTTTGTATTTTAGTGGACTTAAATATTGAATTTTGGTCATAGAGAAAAAACCTAAACCCTAATGGTTGATGGAGTTGGTCATAGAGAGAAAAAACCTAAACCTTAATGGTTGATGGAGTTGGTAATAGTTGTTTGCTACCTGTCATCCAACAGATGCTTTTTAGAGAGAGATAATGTATGTGTAGGACTTTCTTGTATGCATGCATATCACTTTTGACTGTTTTCTTTACCGAAGAAGTATCCCTTTCTCTCTATTTGAACGATTATAATTAAGCTACGTTAATATTTTATAAAGAAAAAAAAAAGATAAAAAGCAAAGTGTGAGAAGAAAGGATGAAAATAGAAAGAGAGAATTCTATTTCTTCTCTACATGCTATTAAAATGCACTAACATTACAGTACATCTATAAAATCTTTGACTGACAAGGCCAAAAGATTTTCTTAAGAAAAGCAACGAGCTCAATGTTCGTAGTTGAAACCATGGCAAACACTGAGGATTAATTATGATAAGGGATTAAGGTGCGAGCAGGATTTCCATATAAAATAATAGGCTTCACCTTCTTCATGTTCTCCACCCACATTCCTTCCTCCGCATTTTAGTCACCATAGTCGAAAGTTATGTGCTAGTTGATGGAGGTTTTTGCCGCCACCATATTTCTTGTTGATTCATCTACAACTACCCAACCCTTTGAGTTTTGTTCCCCTCTCTTTCTTCATATTGTCCTTTGAGTGTTGTTCCTCTCTCTTTCTTCATATTACCTATTCCAAAAAAAATTAGTTTCAAGGGGTAATGACAAAGAAAACTACTACAAAAAATATTAGAAATGGTGCAAACAAAAATAGAGAATACTGACCTCATCATCATACATGGCCGTACTGCTCCTTGTTGTCGTCATCCTTGTCAGTAAATGAAGGGACATATGGTGAAAGTGGTGGATGATTTTATGCCTATTGATGGAGGCTTTTTCTACCACCATATTTCCTCTTGATTCATTTATAACCACCCAGCCCTTTGAGTTTTGTTCCATTCTTCCTCCCTCCATATATTGATGACAACAACGTGGAGCAGTACGGCCACGTACGACGACAAGGTTGGTATTCTCTGTTTTTGTTTGCACCATTTCTTATATATTTTGTAGTAGTTTTCATTGTCATTACCCCTTGAAACTAATTTTTTTAGAATAGGTAAATTAATTTAAATGTAGTTAAATTAGTACAATATTTTATATCAGTAGGCTCTTGAAATTGGGGTGGATTTAATGGCTAAGAATGTTGAAGGGTTGATACAGTGAGATGAGCAACAAAACCAAACTATGCTTAATGATAAATTGACTAAACTAAAAAAAAAAAATGGATGGATGGATTGGAGCGACCGATGATGGAAAAAAGATTATGTTACCTAATGTTTGTCTCTAGTGGCGAAGCCAGGATTTCTTAGGGGGATAGGCGAACTTAAAAGAGTGCAAGGTTAAAAAAAAATGGCAACAACTAAATCTTTTTATATAGTAATGTCTTTCATAATTAATCGATACAAACAAATTACAATTGTTGTCGATGAGGTCTTATGTTATGAAAACGTCGCATAATAGGCTCATTATCAATAAAAGCAAATACATCTTTCTTAATGTAAACAACCATTTTGTTAAGCAATGGTGTTTTCACAATCTTCATAGCAGAAAAAGCTACATCGAAGCGGTTGCAACCGGTGCCATTAATGCTAATGTAAGAAGCTTATACACTAACATATAGTTTTCACACCTCCCGGTCTTCACTAACTCTTTTATAAGATCACTAATTCCTCTTAATGATGACAACTCACTATGCATCTTCATATCATGAATGTAATTGTCAAGTTAAATTGGAAGATTCATGAGGTCCATACGATCAAAATCTTGAAGATAAAGTTGGGCTAAACGAACAATTTTTTCTTTGTCAAAAGATGCAAAATTATTCACCGAACTCAAACATGCCATATAAAGAAGCAACTTGATGTTTACCTCATTGAAGCGATCATTCAATTCCTTTAGTTGCATGTCAATGACTTGAAAATAGAGGTCCATATACAGTAATGGAAGTTTGTGATTTTTGGAGATTTACGCATTGATTTTCCAGGTACGAAATGCAAATCCTCCATGTTGGGAACGATTATATCATTCTCCTCACAAAACTTTTCTACATCATGAAACAAGTCCCCAAAGTCATCATCTCTCAAGGATTGTAGTCTTTGCTTGCATACTTCCACTAACTTCATGGCATTCACAATATCTTGATTTTTTTTTTTTTGCAATGATAACTCATTTGTAATTCCCAATATAAGTCTCATCAAGAAAAGGTGAAACGTAAAATAAAAATTTGTATGTCTTTGAATAACCTAGTTGCTTCATCGAGATTATCTTGGTTGCGATCACTTTTAATCTATTCAACCACCTCCACCATGACTTCAAACATAACAATAATACTAACTATAGTACAATAATACTTTCTTGATTTAACCCTTTACCTATTTGAAGATTACCAAGATCAAGAGCTTTCTAAATTCGTTCTTGTTGTTTCTCTCTAAATGCATCATGATACTTGCACAAAGATCCATTTAGATTCACCAAACTACTAGCATTGATGAAGAAATTGGCAACATCCTCATTTTCCTTTGCCACGAATACAAGGGCTAGTTGGAGTTGGTGTACAAAACAATGAATATAAAATGCTTGAGGGTATTTGTTCAAAATCTTTGTTTTAAAACCATTTAACTCACTTCTCATATTACTAGCTCCATCATAGCCTTGTCCTCGTAACTTAGACATACTCAAATTTGTTGTAGCAAACAATCTCTCAATGACATCTTCAAGCGAGCTACTAGTTGTAGATGAGACATGTTGAACACCAAAAAACTTTTCAATTGCTTCTTTTTTGTTCACATAACGCAATACCACCGTCATTTGCTCCTTAGTGGAAGCATCACGTGATCCATCAACCAAGAGAGAAAAAAAATGTACCTTCCATATCTTTAGTGATTGCAATAATAATTTCAATAGCACAAGCATGAACAAGATCCTTTTGAATATAGGAAGAAGTATACTTGAGATTCTTGGGAGCATTCTCAAACATAACCTTCCTAACTTTCTTATTATGATCGACAAGAAATTGCATAAGCTTTATATAATTACCCCTATTGCTTGATTTCAAAGATTCACCATGCCCACGAAAAGCCAAACCCTGTCGCAATAACCATCTTGTGCAATCAAGTGCTCCACTTAGTAAAATGTGTTAATTAACATGAGCTTCATCAGTTTGCTTGATCACAAATGTCTCAATGTGTTGTTTTTGTGTCATCAAGTTTTTAGCTTGTTGCATAGCTTTATTATGAACACTTCCAACACCTCCCACATGGACTTGAAAATTTTCAGGTCCTTTCCTCCAATTTGTAAACCCTTTTTCAGTGAAGACATCACTTCCATTACCACCCGCTTTATCAAAATCACATTTAAAAAGATAGCAATAATGGCAAAATGCAGCATCTTTTACTATACTATACTCCAACCACTTAAAATTATCAGACCAACATGTGATAAAATATCGATTATTGCTAGCTTTCCGTGGCATGATGTGAGATTTAGGTTGACAAGGTTCATTTTGGAGGTAGTATCTATGAATTGCTTCACGATAATTGAGTGGATAATCAAGCATTCGACGTCTAGTCCAGGGTTCGCAGAAAGATTAGATAATATTTCATCAAACTCAATAACCTCACTTTGTTGTGCACTACCTGGAATACTCGAAGGAGGATTACTTGGAATATTTGAAGGTGGAGGAGGACTACCTGAAATATTTGAAGGAAGAGGAGGACTATCCAGAATATTTGGAGAATGATTTAAGCATTATTTCTTATAGTATTGTTCCATTACGTAACTGTACAACGAAAGAAAAAAAATATCTTAGACTCTTAATCTTAGAGTAGATTACAAATTTAAGAGTAAATTGTAGTAATGATCCCTTAACTTTAATCAAATTGGAGCAATGGTCCCTCAACTAAAAATTCATTACCATTGGTCCTTCAACTTATCAAAATGTGTAGCTATAGTCATTTTCATCAATTTCGTCAAAATTTTGTCAAAATAAGTTATGTTGGAATAACCATTTATTTAATTAGGGTCTCTTAACTCATCAAAGTGTATAATTACGGTCTTTTTCGTCAACTACGTCAAAATTTTTGTCAAAACGAGTTATGTTGGAAGGACCATTGCTACAATTGGGTTAAAGTTAAAGGACTATTTCTCCAATTGAATTAAAGTTGATGGACCAATGGTAATGAATTTTTAGTTAAGGGACCATAGCTGCATGTTTTGATGAGTTGATGGACCAATAGTAATGAATTTTTAGTTGAGGAACCATTGCTCCAATTGAGTTAAAGTTAAGGGACCATAGCTACAATTTACTCCAAATTTAATTAATCAGTACAAACAATCATATGAATAATCAAGAATTCAATTTTTATCCTAGAGCAGAGTCTGTAGACTACGAATGTAATTAATCAGTACCAACAATGCATTTGAACGAGGGTTTTAGTTGGTTGAATTGGGGTTTATTATGTTAATGTAAATATGATGTAAAAGTCTTCACCATGTTCATCTATTTTTTTTCTTGCTAGACCATGTGTGATTCAAGTTCCTATATATAATGTATCAATCGTCTTTTATGTACTTAAAAAAAAAAATCAATAATCATAGTATTCATATGAATAATTTATATACAAAAACCATATAATGTCTAACCCTACAATCCTACATCAATTAAACAAAAATTTGTATTCAATAATCAATTAGGGTTTGAAATAAATTAAAATTTTACCTAAATTGGAGTGGCTGGCGTGGCGTGCGTGGCAAGTTGCGTCTGGACTCTAGGCAATGGTCTTGGTGGCCAACCAACGGAACAAGGTGGCTGCTTTCTTGTGTTCCTGGGATTTGGGACAATTTTGAAAAGTGAAATTTGGGACAGGGAAGGTTTTGCCGTGTGGAGGAAAATGGGAGTAAAGGTTGGGGGACGGGATTTGTTAACTGGGAAAAGGGTGGGGGTTAATTGAAACGGGGTGGGATTGGGATGGGGACTAGTGGTCCCCCCGTTTAATTTTTTTATTTGATCAAATGCAAAATAATGCCGTTTACCAAAAAAAATTATTTTTTTTACAGGCCCAAAACGACTTCGTTTCGGCCTGGATTTTAAAATTTTAAAAAAAAATGCGCACAAGGAGGCGCAGGTTTCTTGTTTTAGAATCACCACGGTGCTTCCCAAATTCTGGCCGAACCAGGGGGTTCAAGTGTCGCTCCTGCTTTTGTTTTCCGGCGAGCGGGAGGGGCGGCTGTCCCCCTTCGCTCCTATGCAGCTTCGCCCTTGTCTGTCTCTTAATTTTTATCCAATGTCTTTTTTTTGTTTTTCTCAACTTTTTATATTCTTCTTCTTTCCAAAATATTATGAATTACACAATACATCTAAATTGACCTATGTATTAGTTACATGATACATATCACAAACACAAAATTAATTTATCAAGAAGAAATTACGAGTTACACAATACATATGGATGGACAATAAATTATGGCGGGCGGGTAACTGCGGTTATTTATCCATAACCATTTATATTCATACCCGCATAATCGTTTACCCGTTGGGTAATTGCATAAACGGTTATACCCATACCCATAACCGTTTATAAACGATTAACTATACCCATAACCATGTACCCATTTAACCATAACCGTTTACCGATTTACCTGTTTATCCTTTTTTTACCCATTTACCCATTTTTCACCCGTCTACATGCTTTTTTCTTTTTAAACAACTTGAAAATTACAAAAGAAAATTTTGTCATAAGTTTCATTTTGTGACAATTAAACACCGTTATAGGTACATTTTAGCATGTATTTTCTTATTTTAATCATTTAAGTTCTCATACAATTTCAATAATTAAAATAATAGTTTACAAACCGCTGTATGTGATGCCTTTGCAAAGTGGCGGGGAAGTTCCATCCATGCAAAGAACTCCGCATGGTTTGGTGCGTCGGTGCAGGATGTTTGGCTTCAAAATGGCCTGCTAAGTTTTAAGCATCATGAATTCAAGGAAGAGTACGAGTGTCCTTTTGCAGTTGCCAAGAACCCTGTTATTTGAGCTGTATAGATTTGCATGGAAGAGACACTTTAATCGGGGCAAAGAGTTCAGCAAGAGATTGAAAATTAAGGGTTTTTAATTTTTTTTTTTAAATTTTACATATATTAAATTAAATAAGTAAATGGATACCCGTTATAACCACGGGTGATATCCATAACCGTCCATTTGTATTTCACGGATAAACAGTTATATTCATAACCATTTGTTCGTCTAAACGATTTTCCATAACCGTAACCGTGAAATTTAAATGAGCGGGTAACCGCAGTTACCCAAATCTATGAGTATTTTGCCTATACCTAAATACATCCAACTGTTTGAGGTTCACTGTTTAGACAAAAGTCCTCATTTTTTTTGTGTTTGCATATATAGATAGGATCTGGAATCCGGTGACACAACAAACATGGTTTGATCTATGGCAAACATGCATGCATGTGATACTGGCGGCCGACTCCAGGGCGAATAAATATGGCATTTTCAGTAAGTTTATTTATTGTTTTATTTTTTTTATCTTGTTTTAAGGTTTTTAAGGTTTCATTTCTTTGTATTTTCTATTATAAGAGAAACGACAAATAAAAGATGCTTAATTAATGGAGACTTACACATGGAAGATATTTCCACGGGAGGGAAATTACATGGTGATTTTCGGTTAATTGTTTAGGTACTCACTGTTTTATAAATTAGTAAATATACTACTGATCTTTTCTGTTGACAATTTTACACATGTCACCGACAGTTGGGGTTCAACGGACGGTTAGCACCGTCCTTGAATTTTATAAATGATTTTTAATTGTTTGAGCGCTACTAACGAAACGTAGCGATCTATAAAGTAAATCAAGTTTCGAAGGAATAAGTTAGTGACTTTTGCTAATATGGAACTATAATCTTTAAAGGTCGTCTCTTACCCAAACGTAACGAGCATTATACTCAACGAGTGGTCTTTAGAGAATAATCCTCTGTTGATACCTTGATTCAAGTGGAAGAAGACGATCGTGGACAAACTCGAGATCGGTTTTCAAATGAGCGTGGATTGATATATCTTTCGCTACGAAAAGACTATGAAGAATAGAAGATTTATGTTGGCTATAAAGAATATAAGATTTATGTTGAAACAAAAGTTTTAAGTTGCCCTTGAACTTTTGTTGCCACATAAATCTTATATTCATAACCTTTTCACTGCAAAAGATACTTAGGGGGTGTATTCAATTAGGATTTCGAGAGAGTTTCAGGGAATTAATAATTCCAGGTGTATTCAATTGGGAATTTAAAAGACTTTATAAAAGTCTTGGTGTATTCAATTGAGATTCTTAAAGACTTCTTACAATTCCCTATAAATTTAGGCGTATTCAATCATAACTTTTAGATAGTCTCTAAAAGTTTAGGTGTATTGAAAAAGAAAGTGGATTTGAACGGATTTGTGATTTGGTGGATTATGGAGGATTTCAAGGTGATATGTATAAATACCAAAGAGCTTGGCAAATCTCCCCTCAACCCTAGAAACTTTGAGAGATTTTGAGTGTGCTGCTCTTTCCTCCAGAGACCGTCTTCTCCTCTCCAGAAACATCAGGCTCCAAGGTAAAAAATTTCTCACCTTGTACATGTTATCTTTTTTTCTCTCCTTCAAGCTTCATGATTTTTCTTGTTTTGATAGTGTTGTTCTAGGGTTAGGGTTTTTCTGGTTACTTTGGAGTTAAGGTTTTTCTTGTTAGGGTTAGGGTTTTTCTGACCATCAAACTTTTTGAAATTCATGTATATTGTGAAGATACAAGTATTGATTTTACTGTTTTGATCGAAAAGTAATTGAGTTTCTGGTTTGATTACTTTGGAATACAAGTATAGACGTGTTTGATTTTACTGTTTGGAATTCAAGTTTGTATAGGTTGTCTCCCTTCTGCATCCCATGCCAAAAAAGTTTTCTACTTGTGCAGCATACTATTTGCAGTCAGAATCTTGATTTACTAGAAGGGTCTTGCAATCACTAATCTTTTTCTTTTCAAGTGCAGCACTTTTGCAACCTCATTTTTTTTCTTTTTATCTTAAATAATAAAAAATTATTTCATGCCTCAAAGTTTTTTTTTTTTAGCCGAAACATGGTAGGGTGAAGTTGTTTCCTTGATTTTTCAACCTTTGTATCTAGTCCATTCCTGATCAGCTTGTACTTGGATCGTTCTTCTTGGCATTCTTTACGGTATCATAAATCAAATCGAAACCAGTGGACTTCCCCCTCCAAAATGGGTGCGGAACTTGAATACGAAGATGGAATTTGGGTCCCTCACCTCTGAAAACATTGTCTATACAAATAATTTGTCACTCAAAAAGTTGTTGAGTTTCTGCTTTCTCTATTCTTTTAAAATATGACTAATTAATCTTTTATTATCTTATAGGGAGTTCTTCGCAAGGAATGCCGTTCTGATGAATTCCCAATTGAACTAGAAGATGATTAGTCTGAAGATGAAGAAAATGATGATAAACTAGGTAATCAAACTCAAGAGAAACAACGACAGATTGCTTATGCATGGAGAGCTGGCATAGCTACAAATATGTGGACAGATGTTGTGAGTGATAGCAATCAAAGATGAGAAATAGAATTAATTGTTTTTATGGATTGGAGTATGCAATTTGTGTTTGAAAAACTTTGATAGCTAGTTTATTTTGTAAGCCTTTAACTTTCAAGATTTTGGATGCCAATGTTTAATTTCACTTTGATAGCTACTTAACATTGCATGTGAACTTGGTATTGCGATTTGTATTAGTAGGATGAAAATGATTTTGGCTTGTAAAGGGAAGGAAATTGTTGATCAAATTCTTTGAAATTCTCTAACCCCATATAAAAAATTCTCTCACAATTCATGTGAATTCTCTGGAAATTATAATTTAATTCACTCAATATCTCTGGGAATTCATTTTTTTTCTCTCAAACTCTCTTAAATTCCGTAGATTTAAATTCCCTGAAACTCTCTCAAAATCCTAATTGAATACACCCTCCTTAAATTCACGTTCATTCGAAAGCCAATCTGGAGTTTGTCTACGATTGTCTTCTACCACAAAAATCAAGGAATCAATAGATGATTCTTCTTTAAATATCACTCGCTGAATATAGTAATCGTCACGTAGTTTGGCTAAAGGATGACCTTTAGGGCACGTTTGTTTGACAGGATTCGCTGGGACTGGACTGGACTAGACTATAGTCCGGTGTTTGGTGGGCACCGGGATTAGCTTTAATGAGCTTAGGTGGGATTCGCTAGGACTAAGGGGGGGCTTAGCCGTTCTTCACGAGGGATCCCAATTTCGGGCGGACTCGTAAGCCAGAGAAACCATCGACAGATTTTCTGCGTCTTCCCACATCCCACATCCCACATCGTCCTCATCTCTGCGTCTGCCCTCGTCGTCGTCCTTGCCGTGCTCCCACATCGTCCTCACGCTCATCGTCGTCCTTACAGCATCTAGTCGCTGTCATCTGCCTCAAGTTGGTAAGCTTCGAATCTTCGATTTTTTTCGTCGATTTGTGTGGATTTGTTTGTGATATTAACTGAGGTTTATTTGATTTTGTTGGTTTGGGTTTGAGAAATTCATAATATACAAGTGGATTTGCAATTGAACAAATTAGGGTTTTGATATTTAGGTGAAATTGAGATTAGAATTTGGGGTTTTCATAAGATGAAATTGAGATTAGTCTCAGGTGTGTGCTCTCTGTGTGTGTGTTTGTGTGTATTGTGTGTAATTTGTCTGTGTGTTTGTGTGTGTGTGAGTGTGTTTGTGTGTGTGTGTGTGTGTAATCTGTGTGTAACATGTGTAATCTCTGTGTGTGTGTGTGAGTTGTGTGTGTAAAATGTGTGTGTAATCTATCCGTGTGTGTGTGTGTGTAATTTTTGTGTAACCTGTGTAATCTATGTGTGTGTGTGTAACCTGCGTGTGAGTTGTGTGTGTAAAATGTGTGTGTAATCTGTCCGTGTGTGTGTGTGTGTAATCTGTGTTTGTGTGTATGTGTGTGAGTTGTGTGTGTAACCTGTGTGTGTAAAATATGTGTGTGTGAGTTGTGTGTGTAAAATGTGTGTGTGTGTGTAATATGTCCGTGTATGTGTGTGTAATCTGTGTTTGTGTGTGTATGTGAGTGTGTGTGTGTGTGTGTGAGTGTGTTTGTGTGTGTGTAACCTGTGTGGGTGTGAGTGTGTAACCTGTGTGAGTGTGAGTGTGAGTGTATGAGTGTGTTGCACTATGTCCGTGTGTGTGTGTGTGTGTGACTGTGTTTGTGTGTGTGAGTGTGTGTGTGTGTGTGTGTGTGTGTGAGTATAAAAACGGAGTGTGTGTGTGAGGGTAAGAGTGTGTTGCACTATGTCCCCGTGTGTGTGTGTGTGTGACTGTGTTTGTGTGTGAGTGTGAGTGTGTGTGAGTGTGAGTGTGTGAGTGTGTGTGTGTGTGTGTGTGTGAGTGTATGAGTGTGTTGCACTCTGTCCCCGTGTGTGTGTGTGTGTGACTGTGTTTGTGTGTGTGAGTGTGTGTGTGTGTGTGTGAGGGTAAGAGTGTGTTGCATTCTGTCCCCGTGTGTGTGTGTGTGTGACTGTGTTTGTGTGTGAGTGTGAGTATGAGTGTGTGTGTGTGACTGTAAAAACGGAGTGTGTGTGTGAGTGTATGAGTGTGTTGCACTTTGTCCCCGTGTGTGTGTGTGTGTGTGACTGTGTTTGTGTGTGAGTGTGAGTGTGAGTGTGAGTGTGTGTGTGTGTGTGTGTGTGTGTGTGTGTGTGTGTGTGTGTGTGTGTGTGTGTGTGTGTGTGAGTGTAAAAACGGAGTGTGTGTGTGAGTGTATGAGTGTGTTGCACTCTGTCCCCGTGTGTGTGTGTGTGACTGTGTTTGTGTGTGAGTGTGTGTGTGTGTGTGTGAGTATAAAAATGGAGTGTGTGTGAGAGGATAAAGTTTAGGATTACTCTATTACACAAGTATCTTCTCATGACATTTATAGCATTACTTTATTACACAATGGCAAAAATTTGTAGTTCTAGTGTAAGCAAACACAAATCTGATGAACAGTACTGTTTTTATTATCCTGCTTCTTAGTCCGACACTGTACCAAACGCTTCACTAAGTTGGTCCAGCTTAGTTTAGTCTAAGCCAGTCCAGCTTAGTCCCTGCAGCTAGTCCAGTCCGAGACAGTCCGGCGCAACAAACGCCCCCTTAAAGGTTACAGTTACATATCTAGAACAAATGTTACTAACTTCTTCTTTCGAAACTTAATTCACTTTATAGATTGCTAACACCGATCATTGAGTTGTACAGACGATTTTTTTTGTCATTTGAGCATTACTAGCATATCTATTTATCTATAAATCAACAAACACTTAAACAATTAAGTGACAACTACAATGTAACTTTCCTCCGGTGTAACTATCTTCCAAGCCGCCTTTAACAATGAAAATGCAACTTCCTCCTTTACTTCATCCATGGACATGCGGCCACCATGTTTAGCTATTGCCTTTTTGAATGCTGGTCTAGCGTAAGTCTTACCGGATACCATAGTATTAAATGTTTTGATCTCCTCTTTTAATCATTCATCCATTTTTTCTATCTTATTGTAAGTATAACCGATAGAGTATAATTTGGAAACCTGCAATATTAACAATTTAAACTTCTAAGATGATGCAAGGCTACTTGCTAAAATTGATTGGAGATTGTATAGTAGAGATTAAAGTTTTTGGGCTGAATTTTATGATTAAAAATATTTGACCTCGACAATTGATAAAAATAAATAATAACCTCTACAATTACGAGTCCCTCTATCCTAATGAAACATTTTTCAAAAGCTTATTCTCTAATTGTATTTGCAAATTCTTTTCCACTATCCGCAAGCTGTGTAATAGTTCAACCTCTATTGTTTCTTAGTTCTCCTAGTAGGTGCCTCCATATAGCTCTGGATACTTTAAATTAATCGTAGTCAAAACTATGGATTGACTCAATTCAAGCATCTTTTCTTTGCCGTCTCTTTTATAATATTAAATATAAAAACATTGAAAAAAAAAAAACCCTCACCATAAAAGAAGAAAATAAAAACATAAATAAACTTACCGAAGACCCATCTTATTCGCCCTGGAATCGGCCGCTAGTATTACATGTTTGCCACCTGAGCAAAAGCAACCTATCACTTCATAATGCTTGGACAAATTTCGTTGCCATTCACATTTTAGTCATGTGGACTAGGAGTTTGTAGTAAATAGCAATTCAACCACTTGCCAATGCTTTTGAACTTGAGAGTTGGTGTTTCCATATTATGAAATTTTCCTTTTATTGGGCGATGATCTTTTGCACTTTACGACACTTATCTGTTTTTTTGTTTTACTTAGACCTTGTTTGACAGACCATATTAAGCATTGGATATGATTACAAATACAGAGGCAGGTGTTTGAAGACTTGTACTAAATAGTCGTCGAATTAATGAATTCGGGCCAAGTTGATTAGTACGCCTCGTACCCTCTAGTTAGTAGGCTAAAAAAGCTCGGTATAATTAGTCGGCTTCAAAACTGAAAAACACGTCTCGCACCCCTCTCGCATCTGCTTCGTCGTCTCGCGTCTGCTGCTGGAGATTCAGACCTAAAATCAAAGAACCACTCCTGCTCACACCTGATTGCATCATCTTCCTCATGGGTGTTTTCTCGTTTTATCTTCATTGTCTTCCTCTTCCTGCAATTTTCCATTTTTTTCTTCTTTTATTTTTTCTTTTTCTCTCCCTGTCTTGTATCCTTTAGTTTGTGATTTTTTTTCTATTTAATGTTAGGAAAGCTGAATTTCATTTTAATGAATTATAAAGTTACACTATTGTTGTTTATATACAACTCTTCACTCTCTCACATAACTCCAACCTTCTAACTAATTTGCCACCTATTACAACAAACCCAACAAATTAACCAACTTTAAGTTTTATCACAAACTGAGTCTTTTACAATACTATCCTTTACATCCCCCCTCAAACTGAACTGAGGAGCACGAAGAGATAGCTTGGATCGTAAGAGATGAAATATGTCTTTGGATAGTGATTTGGTGCAAATATCTGCAATCTGATCGTTGGTGCAGACAAAATGAACTGAAATAGCCTTTGACAACACTTTTTCCCGGATGTAATGGTAATCAACCTCAACATGCTTTGTTCGATCATGAAACAAAGGATTCTTAGCAAGAGAGATTGCAGATTGATTGTCATACCAAAGTTGTGGAGTAAAAGGAAGAGAGAAACCAATATCAGTAATCAATTGACATATCCATGTGATTTCAGCTGCACTATTTGCTAGAGACTGGTACTTTGCCTCTGTGGAAGAACGAGCAACTGTTTGTTGCTTCTTAGCACTCCAACTAATGAGAGAAGATCCCAGAAAAATGCAGTAACCACCAGTTGATCTTCTATCAATTGTACAACCGGCCCAATTTGCATCAGAGAAGGCTTTTAGACCTGGAACATATGAGGATTTGGAAAACCAAAGATCAATGTCAATAGATCCCTTGAGATATCTGATAATGCGTTTGATAGCCTGAAAATGGGATTGCCTTGGACTGTGCATAAACTGACATACAAGATTGATTGCAAAAGATAAATCTGGCTAGGTCCAAGTTAGATACTGGAAAGCACTAACTAAAGTTTGATATTCTACAGGATTTTCAAGCAATGGAGATGAGTGATCCAACTTAGATGTACTAAGAGGAGTAACAAATGGTTTTGATCCATCCATATGAGCCTTCTTCAAAAGATCCAAGATATACTTGGTTTTTGAAATCAAGATACCTTTGGAAGATCTCTTAACTTCAATACCTAGGAAATAGTGAAGAGAACCAAGGTATTTGGTGGGAAAGAGGGAGCTGAGTTGAGAAAGAACTTGCTTGCAGGCTGCAGTGGATGGTTTTGTGACAATGATGTCATCAACATAAACTAAGACAAAGACCATGAGGTCATTTTTGACAAACAATAAGTGGTCAGACTGAGATCTAGTAAATCCAAGATGTTTCAATGCACCATGTAGGTTTTTATACCAGGCTCTACGGGCTTGTTTAAGTCCATATAGGGACTTGTGTAACTGACACACATGAGTGGATTGAGTTGCATTCTCAAAGCCAAAGGCTGTTGCATAAAGACAGATTCAGAGAGAGTTCCATGCAAGAATGCACTACTTACATTAAGTTGACTGAGACTCCAATCAAACTGAGCAGCAAGAGTGAGTAGTAGTCGAATGGTCACAAGCTTAGCCACAGGGCTAAAGGTTTTAGTATAATCCAACCCTTCTTATTGATGGAAACCTTTAGCAACTAAGCAAGCCTTGTACCTATCTATGGTACCATCATGTTTTCTTTTAATTCTGAAAACCCACTTACATCCCACAATGTTTTGATGATCAGTTTTGGGTACTAAGGACCAAGTACCAGTATGTTGCAAGGCATGAAACTCCTCTTGCATTGCCTGAACCCAATATGGATACCTTGAAGCTTGGAGATAGGTAGTGGGGACAAAATCATGGGAAAGATGAGAAGGAAGAGGATACTTGGTTGCATAATAGGCTTTTGGTTTGTAAATACTAGATTTGGACCTAGTTTGCATGGGATGGGTAGAGGAAGGTAGAGATAATGAAGTAGCCGTAGGGATTGGAATAGACGAAGTTAATGGAGAAGATGAATTTGGTATGGTATGAGGTTATAAGGACTGTGAAAATAAAGGTGTAGAACTGGAATAAGGTTGAGTAAAAGTGAGGTGAGTAGGAATGGTATTTTGAGATGAAGATACACTTGGGAGAGTAGGACATTGAGAAACTGCAATATTATGAAAGGGAAAATTGCTTTCCTCAAATATTACATGCTTGGAAATATGTAGCTGATTTGTAGTAAGATCCAGACATTTGTAACCTTTGTGATTGAGGCTATAGCCTAAAAACACACAGAGCTTGCTCTTGGGATCTAGCTTAGATTTGGAATAGGGTTGTAACCATGGAAAACAACTGCACCCAAAAGTTTTTTTAGTGGTATAGATAGGTGATATGTGAAATAAACGTTCACATGGAGATGATCCAGAGGCAGTAGGTAATCAATTAATAAGAAACACAGCAGTGGAAAAGGCATGATCCCAATAGGTATGAGGAACTTTGGAAACTATTAGCAGTGTTCTAGCAGTCTCAACTAGATGTCTATGCTTGGGCTCAGCACAACCATTTTGTTGAAGAGTGTGAGGGCAACTTAGTTGATGACTTATACCATTCTCAACAAGAAAGTTTGAGAATTGAATGTTGAGATATTCACCTCCAGAGTCTGATCTGAGAGTAACAATTTTGGTATGGAGTAGATTCTCAACAAGGCATTTGAATTTAACAAAGGTAGGAAACACATCAGATTTATATAGCAAAGGATAGAACCAACAATATTTTGTAAAGTCATCAACAAAGATGACATAGTATCTGAAATTTTTCACAGAGGTAACAAATGTTGGCCCCCAAACATCTATGTGAAGTAGCTTTAATGGTTTACTTGTATGACAAGAGACATGAGTATATGGCAATCTGAACTTTTAATTAAAGCACAACTATGACAAATAGACTTGTTTGAACCACTAGACGCAAAGATACAAAACTTATCACCCAATTTATTTAATATCTTCAGAGAAAGATGACCAAGTCTTTAATGCCAGAGATCTCTAGAAGCATGAACAGAACTAGGAAGAGCATTATGAGGATGGAACATAAAGCTAGAAGATTGTGGCTACAGGACCTTTAAAAAGCATATTCCCCAAAGAAATATCCTTCACATCAAAGTGAAAGGGATAAAGATGCATAGAACACCAATTATCAACAAGAACCTGATTTGCAGAAAGCAGATTGTGTTTCAAACCAGGAACATGTAACACATTACTAAGTTGAAATTTGTGATGAGGAGAAAACAATGTAGAGGAACCAGAGTGAAGAATACACAAACCTTTGCCATCTCCAATGTAAACTTGCTCAGATCCGGAGTAAGGCTCTGAATTTTGCAAAGTCTTGTAGGAATTGACCATAAGATTGCTAGCACCAAAATCAACAATCCAAGTAGATTGAGTAGATTGTGTGCTTGCAGTGATAGCAGAATGTGTGCTTGCAGCCATAGCAGATGGAGAAACATTGTTGGAGTTACTGGAATAATGTGGATTCATGCGCTAAGGGCACTCAATTGCATCATGCTCAAATTGACGACAAATTTGGCATGAAATCTTTCTTCCAGAGAAATTGGAATTGGATCAACCATCACGATTGTACCTCTGATAGTTGTTACAAGATGAATTTGAGCAATAGTTATTGGATCTGAAATTACCTTGTCCCTGAAAATTTCTAGGGTTTGAGAAATTGTGATCACCACCACGGTCTTGAGAGGTATGTTGAACAACAAAAGCCTAAGATGGTGGAGTAGGAAGAATGCCAGCGGTGGAATTGAAGGCTTGAATTTGCATAGATGAAGATTTGCACATATGAAGTAACTTTCTTCTGATTTGTCACTTGAATCTCTTTATTGAGAATAAGGTTGTGTAGTTCATCAAAAGTGGTGGAGCCAAGCTGGAATGGAATCGCATCAATAAACGACTTAGATTTTGGTGGTAAACCATAAAGCGTAACAGAGCTCATTGATGTACGATTGAGAGGCCATGACAATGCGCGACTCCAATTTTGCCAGAGCTCTTTGGATGTGGTGACTCCAACATTGTAAGGAATGATCGATTCAGATAGTGTGGAATTGATCCAGATCAGGATGTTCTGATCATTTTCGAATCAAGAAATATATTCTGGATTCAAATTTTGAGCACAAAGGGGTTCGAACCCCTCCCACATTAAATCCTTAGCGCCTTAACCTCTATACCACCTATGTTGTTGTGATAATATGCTACAATTATTATATATATGCTTTTGTTTTGAATTCTTTTTACAACAAACAAATTTGCACATTTTCCAAATTTTTTGTGGTATTATATTTTAAATTGTGTCAATTAATTACTTAGTCAATGGCATGTGGTTTTTAATTTTTCTATTTTTTATTTGGTCACTTACATGGTAGGGCTGGAAAAAATTCCGAAAAATCCCAAACCAAACCGAAAAAGTCCCAAACCTAAACCGAAAAATCCCAAACCAAAACCATCCTGAAGTTCAAGAATCCCATCCCGAAAAATACCAAAATTTTCGATATGGGATTGGTTTCCAAATCCCATTTGTTTGGTAATCCTGAAAAATACCGAAGTATTCGGTTTCCTATTGACTTTTGGGTTTTGGTTCTTGAAAACCATTGCCATGGTTGCTAACTACTCTTCAAAATACACTCACTCTACACATAGAGATGATGAAGATAGTGAAAATTTTGAACCTCATAGGAACTCTATGTGGTACTAAGTCACTCATGTATCTTACCATGCAATGTATAAAGTGTAAAATATTGTACTAATTCATTATATATAAATGATTATGGTGTGTTTAGACTTCTTTCATTAATTTCTACATATTTTCTACACTCACAATGTTTGTCAGCTCACTATATAATCAACTTGATAATGTTAAATCCATCATGCAATGCATTTCCTTCCAATTTTTTGTGATAAACTAATAGATAATTGACTAAATAAACATCCTGCAAAGTTTCAATAAAAATTTCCAAGTTTTTCTTACAATTTCCGTGGTTTCCATGTAATTTTTATCGATATCGATATTATCCCGATATTTCCATCGATATTTCCGTGTTTTCGGACTACCGATATTTCCGATATTACCGATATTTTTTTCCTTGATCGTAACTGAAGGTATAGAGAGAGAATAACTGGAATTTGAGAGAAGAGAAAGATGAATCTGTGTCGCCGACTCAAATGAGGGAGAAGCAGAGGTGGCCATGTAAAAAGATTAGGGTTTTGGTGAAAGCTTAGTGAAGAAGCTTTGAGCGAGAAAGCTTAGCGAAGAAGCGTTGAGCGGGAAAGCGTGGGATTTGGATCAAGTCGGTGGACAAATGGCGGGTGATACCATGTTAGAAAAGCTAAATTTCATTTTAATGAATTATAAAGTTACAATATTGTTGTTTATATACAACTCTGCACTCTCTCACATAACTCTAACCTTCTAACTAATTTGCCACCTATTACAATAAACCCAACAAATTAACCAACTTAAGTTTTATCACTAACTGAGTTTTTTACAATACTATCCTTTACATTTAATGGATCTGTGATTCTTATAATTTGTTATTTTTTCTATTTGATGGATCAGTTTGTGATTTTTGTTTGGTATGGGTTTCAAAAGGATCTACAATCTTTGAGCACTTCGTCTTCCTTATTCATCTTTCTCTGGGCTTCTTTTGTTTTGGTTTTTATTTTTGTTGAATTTTATTTTTTAATTTGAATAATCATCCAAAAATATTAGTGGTTTCCAATAGGTGTAAATATGAGAAAAGTTCAACAAACAAATAAAGATTTGTCATTTTTTTTATTCCCTTTTTTTATCCGGTTCAGTACCAAACACAGTATAAATAATACGGTCATTAGTCTGACAGTGCACCAAACGCCCAACTTATTTAGTTAGTATTATCCGGTGACTATTTATCATATTCGACATAAATAGTCAGTACAATCCGAGCTGCCAAACGAGGCCTTACATACCTGATGTTTGATTTACTGCTACTTTCATACTTCCGTTAATCAGTCTATTAATTGATGATGTGGCATAGTTTTGGCTTCCAAAACCTATGCATGTGGAATTTGGAATTAAAATAATATTACAAATTAACTAATAAAATTTTGAAAATGAAAAAAAAAAATTAAATAAATCTCCCCTCCGTTCGATTCCATTGCAACCCGAAACCACCCTACTCTAAGTTTTCCCAAAACCACCACTCCAACTTCCACAAAAAATTCAAACAATACAAACTATGAAAAAAATGAAGAAATACCTCACCTCGCCAGTAAATCAAATATAACGGGGCAAGAAGACGTCCCCATTCCGGCGAACAAAGCGAGTCTCTCGTCGTGGGTCAAATTAAATTTGCGGTCAGCCACTGTGCATCGCGCATCCGTTGCGGGTCTAATTGATTCATTTCAGACATCGCGGTCACGTCGTGGATTCTCGATCTATTGTGCTCAACTACGTTCATACCCATTTGTTCGATCTGCACCACCAGGTCCAATCTGCTCGAATTAAGCTAACAAAAAGCCAAATCCAGCCCCATTCCCGATTTTCAGCTCCAACAGTCTAACAGCTCTCAATTTGTTTCCATCTTCAATCTCCTCCTCATCTCTCTCCCAATGGGATCTCTCTCTCTCTCTCTCTCTCTCTCTCTCTCTCTCTCTCTCGGGATCAAAGTAGGAGGGGGTCGAGGGAATGAGGACGGGGTTGGTGTGGGGGAATGAGGACCGGGTTTTCTTTGGCGCGGTGAGGGTGGCACAAACTGGGAGTTTTATTTTCTAAGAATAAACTTACAAAGTTCACACTTAAACGCACTTATTCGTGAATAGTAATCGCCCTTACTCAAGCCTAACGAGTGGAATTGCATAAAAGCAATGACATTTCACTTTTCAAAAGACAATTTACCTACATGCATCTATACCTTTGCCTTGTCTTTGCGCTCTAAAATGAGTGGACTTGTTCTTAAGAATGCCTCGGTAATATATCGGCTCTGGGTCTTGACTTAACATTGTGTGAGAGATCATTTTGGAGTCTCGTTACTGGCTCATTTGTTAAGACCTGTCTTACTGAGTTTTTCAGTAGTGATCACCATTGGTTTCTTACATTGAGTAGGTTAATCGAGCATGAGCCGTTTGGACCTTTTCGTAAAGTCCCTTGAATTTTGTTGAGGGAACTTGAGGGCTAGGGTCATGCGTGAGGCTTGTTGGAACATCACTTTCTTCTTTCATAGAAGCCACGGTTAAAGACTCGATAGTGATCAAGTTGAACAGATTAGATCCCATCAATATTTGACCAATGGAGTTGATCATAGTAGCCAAGAATGCTACAGCCTTAGTGACTTCGTGAGCTTTGATAGCTTCTGCTTCTTTATTTTGTTGGACATGGTCTTCTTCATTTGAGTCCTAGAGACACGAGGCCCGTTTTGAATGTCCCCCTTTTCTTTTACTTCAGCTTCTGAAAAACTTGTGGAAGCAAAGTACAACATTAGTTCCCGTATTATGGAGATGAAAGGGAGAATATGGATCCCACCGGGTGTGCCAATAACATATAGAAACGTAATGGGGAGATGGTTGGTTGTTTGATTTTGAAGTTGCATTGAGATTGAGCCTCGAGTTGCCTACATATTTTTAGAGAGGAATCAAGCTAGTCATAATTCAAAGAATATTAATGGGTGAAAGACCCATTCAAATAAAAGAAAAGCGTTTGGGATTTTGGTTTTTGAGTGAATTTGGTTTTGGAATGAACAAGAAATTCAGATTTGATCGTGTTGCATCCAAATAAAATTCAAATTTATTTGGAGTGTTGCGGTTGCATCTAGAATTTAATACTAGATTCCTTACACACTCTTTTTGTGAGAGATCAAACCAAATGTAGCTCCAAAAAGAATTTGGATAATTAATAGGTGAATGACCTACGAATGAGAATTTTTGTTTGCTAATTCGGAAGGGTTTAGTCTTGAGAGTAATTGAGGGCAATTCAGTATTGAGAGCATTGCTCCTTTTTTATGTGCTGGATGTGATTGACATAAGTGCGTGACTTGGTTCCCTTGTCATGTTAATTTGATAGCCTAATTATGTTTGGACGAGAGTAATAAACTGAAATTTTGGATAAAATTTAGAATTTAAAAATTAATTTACTGCAGCAATTATCTTGTTTACATAAACATAGAAATTTAGAATTTCCGTATAGAAAAAAGACTTGGAATTTGAAACCTCCAATTCTTAAGGTTGAATTACATGTAAGTAGGTGAAATTAAAAAATAAAAATAAAATAAAACTCAACCATGAGTGGACACCACCACCTACCACCACCCACCATCATCATCACCATCACGACTGCCGCCGTCACCACATGCTGTTATGGCCCCTGTTGTTGTAATCGTTATCACCCTAGTCGCCACCACCCACCATCATCATCGCTGTCGTCACCACCACTACTAGCACATTTCATAATTATTATTTTTAATATATATTAATTGACTCTACACTCATTGAATTCCGTTAAATCCGTATTTAAGTTCCATTAATCGTTTAGGTTAACCAAACAAGAAAATTCACAAATTCCTATTACGATATTTTTTTTAATATTATTGAGTCTTCCTCTCTTATATCAATACTACCAAAAAAATAAGCTATTATTACAATATTTTTTTTTAAATATTATTGAATCTTCATCTCGAGTATATATAGCTTGTTTTATATGAACTAACAAAAAAATAATTGGTTTAAAAGAAATTAGAATGTTGGCAAAAGGGTAGTTATATATGGTAATTGGTAAAAAAAATACCAAAAAAAATAATTGGTTTAAAAGAAATTAGAATTTTGGCAAAAGGGTAGTTATATATGGTAATTGGTAAAAAAAATACCAAAAAGTAGTTTTCCGTCAGCAGGCATTGACCCCAGGACCTAATGAAACCTCTAAAACCTAATCTACCAACACACCACATGCACATTATTGCAAAAATTACTACACAATCGGTATAAATTTAATTCCATGATGGGCCCTGGACTACCCTAATCTGCATGTGGCTCCGCCATTGCCACCACCCACCATCATCATCGTTGTCATCACCACCACTACTAGAACATTTCATAATTATTATTTTTAATATATATTAATAGACTCTACACTCATTGAATTCCGTTAAATCCATATTTAAGTTCCATTAATCGTTTAGGTTAACCAAATAAGAAAATTCACAAATTTTTGAAAATAAAATATCGTCATTTCCACTTCCGTCATTTTTTTGTAATCTTAAATCTTTTCATCTTAAACAAAGTGTAAAGAACAGTTGACCAAATTGAGAACGTTTTGTTTCATAAATGATGAATGAAACGGCAGCTTTCGTCCCTTTTTGTCAATTTGGTTCATGGGAAAATTGATTCAGCAACTTGAAATATTTGAGCAGTGATCTTCCTTTTTGGACAAGTTCAACCGTAGGTTGAAGTAATTATGGGAGCCATCGATTTGATTTCTTTCTTTTGTTTTAAACAAAAAGAAAAACAATATGCTTTTCGTTTTGTTTCCTCATTTCTTCAGTTGATATGCTAACTTGTGAATCACGGCAGGGAGAGATATTTCGCGTCTCTTTTTTAGGGTTTTGAGATGGAGGTGAAAACTAAGGAAATGACTTGTTGCTATTGAATCTTGGACCATATATAGTTTGTTACTAAATCGACCTTTCCCACCATTTGTGGACAGAAATGGTAGTTGGTATGCACTATTTGAATTTGTAACCATACCATGACATCCAACAGTATTCCCATAGCTTGACTGACATTGTTACCAACATTAGTGTATACAGCAACAAACGGTATGAGGTATACAGCAAGGGAGGGACGATGTGTGTGAGAGAATCAGTTTTAGGGAGTGGGAGACTGGTAGAATCAAGGTTCTAAAAGTCGCTAGGCGCTAGTCGGGCGGTAGGCTGGGGCCTAGCGCCTAGGCGGCTAGGCGGGTGCCTAGGCGGACTAGGCGGATTTAAGTAAATCTATCATATTTCAGGTAAATAAGTGTCTGCTTCTACTTAAAATATATATAATTTCATCATAAACTACAAAATATAATGCATATATATCATGAAGTATTGGAACATAATGAAAACATGTGAAATAAGGATATAATGTTTGTTCATTCAAGTATGTAACAAGTCTCTTACAATTTATTGGAAAAAAACAAAATGCAAAATGAAAGTTACGTATTTTCTGTCTAAGTGAGTTGCAACCTAGGCGGGTCTAGGCGGGCTAGGCGGGTGCCTAGGTGGTCTAGGCGGTGGGCTGGGGCCTAGCGCCTAGGCGGCACTAGGCGGGGATTTTTAGAACATTGGGTAGAATACATTAATTGTGATTTTATTCAGAAGTAGGTTAGTTCTGTTTATTTTATTTCCTTTTGTTGGATATGTAATATTAAAAAAGAAGGGTTTTATTTAAAAAAGAAAAAGGGTTTTTGTTTGATATGTTGAGCATCTCCGCGAGTTTCTTTAAATTTTTGCTAAATTAGCTAGTGAACAGTGCCAAAAAACTATTTTAGCTAATCATTTTAGTTTAGCATCTCCAACAATACTTAAGGTAATGAATAGTAAACAGCTAGTAGAGACAGTGCACACTTCAAGTTCCTATTTGTAGTTACAGGTGGAAGGCATGACGGAAGTAGACGGTATTGGAAACTTTGATGACCAAAACAATAGATCAACCAAACTGATGAGTTGCCAAAGCATAAAAGATCATTTGTTGCAAAAACTAAATATATGAGAAGATACTTCAATCTTGACCGTTCAATATAGAATAAACGGTAAGGGATTATGACTTTTTATCTTTTCTTTACGAAACAAAGCACTTGCTTACTCAAATTTGCGACATATTTCTCACTACCCATCATTTCTTACTCAAATTTGCGACATATTTCTCAATGAACATCAATCTCATAACTTAAAAACTAAACATTTATGAAGTTCCATTTAACTTTCTGCAACTACCCATCATTTGTTACTCAAATTTGCGACATATTTCTCAATGAACATCAATCTCATAACTTAAAACACTTTCCCTAAATCACATCGTAGTAAAATGTATGCAAAATTGCAACCTAAACCCAATTCACAAACTCTTACAACATCCACCTAAACCCTCAGAGCAAACACAACAACCTAAGTGCACAATCAAACAACAATCCCATATATACAACGAAACCGTAAGCATTACCTCATGGAAGCTGCAGACTCCAGAGCTCTGCCGGTCGCCGGCCTCCTGCGAATGCCTGATGTCCCTCGAACCACCCGGTACAACTATCTCATCATATAGGCAGATATCCCTGGTGTACTCCTCGTCAAGCTCCAGAATCCTCGTACCCGCAGCTCCCTTACAGACAGTATAGCAACCTTGTATCGAAGTTCACGTCGAAACCTCTTCCATCAACATCTCGATTTAACACTAAAACCCTAAAATTCGATTTAACACTAAAACCCCCAATTTCTAATTTAATTTTCCAAATTGAATGTAATTACAATACCAAAATCTTCATATTAAGGCATTAAAACTTGATTCTGAACTTAGAAAGAAGAAAAATAAAGAATTAAGAAAAGATAGATACCTGGGTCAATACCTGCTGGCTGGGTGCAGTCGGGAGGGATGGAAAGAAGATGAGGAGGAAGGCAAAGGGAGAGGATGAGGTGGATGAGGAGGATGAGGATAATACCAGAAAAAATCTTGTCCAAACTTTTGAAGGATGAGGAGGATGAAGAATGAGGAAGGCTGCGGGAAGAGAGAGACCGAGTGAGAGAGAGATCGGGTCTTGTATCCAGTAGTAAAAATTAAAAAACAGTGCCTAATTTTTTACAATTACACCGCCAAAATTATCACAAATGGTGCGACATAGGTTTATATTTTGACGTGGCGCAAAATGTTTTTGCACAATGACCACATTGTGACGTCGCGCAAGGTATTTAAAAAAAAAAATTATTATAAAATTTACTTAAAATATGACTTTACTCCTTTCAAATTCAATTTTTTTTTACATAAAACCCACAATAATCTATTTTTCTAACAAAAATCCGACCCGAACTACAATAAATTTAAAGCTATTTAACAAATATACATACCATTCAATTTCTTAAGTGTTATATGTACAAAATAAATAAATTTAAATCTACTTAATAAATATATATACCATTGAAATTGATGGGATATGCATTGTACGAAACTAGTTTCAACAATCCAACCGTCAAACTTGTTTGTATATACTTCGAGATCGTATACACCAAAAATCGCAAAAAACAAACATTCAGAGATCAAGTAACAGGACAAAACTTTTCGACGGTTATAAATGAAAAATCACGATTTAACGGTTAATTTAACTCCGATTTTGATGATTTTTTATAGCTACACTCCTTGATCCTATATGAATACAATGAACTAATTTGATTGTCAATTTAAAATATTTACACTAGTGGATACCACAAAATCTTATGCTATACTTAATGAAAGTATAAATAAACTCTAAGTGTTAATGAATCTATCGTTTTGATGGAATACGCATTGTACAAAATTAGTTTCAACGATCCAACCGTCAGACTTGTTTTTATAGCTACACTTTAACCGTTTTTTTCCCAATTTTGCGCGACGTATGCGCACTTTCGTCGCTCAAAACTAGGGAAAAAAGCGGTTGAAGTCTTTGTTTGGTGCCAAGAACTAGCCCGATGCATATACAACGTGGCACAAACAGTCTTTGCACGACGGTGAAACAAGACTTCACGCAATGATTATTTGTGCGACGCCATATATGTGTCGCGCTAGTTCTTGGCGCCAAACAAAGACTTTTACTGCTTTTTTCCAACATTGCGCGACGAAGGTGTGCATTCGTCGTGCAAAGCTGTTTTGTGCGACATCAGCATTCGTTCGTTGTGTAAAATGGCTTTGCGTGACGTTTTGTTGTCATCGTCGCGTAAACATACTTTGTGTGACGCAATTGTTGGAAATGTGCCCTAAAACCAATCATATGATGATACTTTACGGAAATTTCACGTGTTAAACTAATATAGTTTAATATAAAGGGCAAAGATTATTGTTTTAAGCCGTCTCATATAAATGTTATATGCTTAAACAATAAGTCCAAGGAATATGCAATTGGAAGAATGTGATCTAAATAAGTTAGATTCATGAGACCATTCTCTTTCGTATACATATCCTAAACGTTCATGATCATAGGATTGCCAATTGGGCATTGACAATCCGATAAGATCAGTACGTGCTATGTCTTCTCTTAGGGAGAGTGACTTGTCTCGAGTCAATGGTGTGACTGACACCAAGACAAGCATGTAGGTGCTCAATACAGAATGAGTTCACTGAACACGATCAACAAGAAGTTCTCATACTCATGTCACATGAGAACTTATGGTTGGGATAATGCAAAGTAATCCTTTGACTTAAGGCATCATAGTTGTCTTGTGGTTAGGTCCTTGATCTTTGACTATGTCAAAGTCACTCCGTCAGAGGGTGTCCACGACATAGTTGAGGTTAAGTCGCTTAGCCATAAAGGCAAGTGAATACGCAACAAGGGATCTCTAACTTTCAAACCATTTGAAGGAGAATACTCTATGATATGATTAAGAATCTCTGGCCAGAGTATGAATGGGATTTAGGAAGTCGTTCCAAATCACTTTCAAGATAATCATATAAGTAAGTGAATCACATTGGATAGTAGACATGAATAAACTATCACACCAAACAATGTGGTCAAGAGTATTGTATTAGAGAAAGACCGTATTGCATTGTAATCCTAAACTGAATAGGTTTTCCACCTCTTCTGATTAGCTTGGTTAGCCATGACATACTGCTAGGTGTCACTCATAGTTTATGGAAGCCCTAAAGGTGAGTAATCACTAAAGGGAGAATTGAAAGTAAGTTTCAATTCACAATCGATCGTTAAGAGTAACAATCGCCAACTGCCTCGCTAAAAGGAACCTAATGGATCGTACACCGTATAAGGTAGAGATTGAAGAAACAACGGATATGAGTAAGGATAATTAAATTGTTTAATTATTTATGGCTAGGATTAATTAATATGTTAATTAATCAAACGAATAAGTTCGTTATAGATCTCGAGTTAGTTTTGGGCCGCAAGGCCCAATGGGATTTGAATGTCAAGCCCATTAACTCAAGTTGTATGACAACTTGAATACACAAAGGGCTTGAAAGCCCAATGAACCCTTAATGGCCGGCCATATAGAGAGGGGTAATGGACTTGCCTTAATTGCAAGTTTGGCATTCCATTGTGAGGTGGTATAAAGGCAACTTTATAGCCATTTCATCTTTAGGGTTTCTTTTGGAGAAAATTGGATGAGAACACGTCTCTCCCTTTTCTCTCTAGGAGGCCGGTCCCTTTGGAGGAGATTAGCTAGCAATCTTCCCTTCTTCAATGTCACTCATCTCTTTTTCAAGTCCTTCCTTGGTGTGGAGACTTAGAGGTTCTCAACTTTGGGAACTTGGAGAATCCTTTCAACCATCCTCATCCAAGAAATCCATGGAGCTAAGAAGCAAGGAATGAAGGCCCTCTCCTTGGGTGATTAGCCTTTACTTATGCAAAGAGGAATCAACAAAGGTATAAGATTTCTCAACTCACTTTGTTCTTGAGTTGAGTCTTGGTTCACCCTTCTACTAGGCTTTGAATTTCATGGGTAATGTTTTGTTTTTGAGTGCATACAAGCATGATTCCGTCTTTAATTGTCAATTGCATGTCATAGATGTTGCTCAAATGAACATGTTTTTCACAAAATTTCCTTCAAGTGGTATCAAGAGCCTAGGTCTAGTAGTTGGTGAATCCTTTTGGTTTTTGTATTTTCATAGTTTATGATTTGAATGTTGTAATTGTTACAAGCTTTATTCTTGCTTCTTTGAATGTAAATTTTGTTAGAAAATTTGCTATCTCAAATGTTGTAGATGTAGTTCATATGAGCATGAATTTTAAAGCTAAAATTTGGTGCCATGTTTTTGGGGAAATTCGGTCAAATCCAAAGGGTGGATTTTTAGGTTCATGTTTGTCTTGTTAAAAGTGTTTTAAAGTGACATTAGGAACCCCTAAGTACCCTAGTATGGTAATATGTTTTTTCCCTTAAGTTTGAGAGTTTTTGGGGTGTCTTTGGGTGAAAAATGTTCATAGAGCTCTTATGGGTTTTCATGGATGTTCTTCATTGTTCTTGTTATGTTTTTGGCAAGAACAAAAAAGTTGGGTATTTTGATTCAAAGTTTTTGGTTGTTTACATAAAGTTTTTATTAGTGATGGATGGTTTGAATTTTCAATCAATACTCATACATTTTCTACTATTCACACCATACCAATCACTTACACCTTTTCCTTGTTTCAAGGAACCATGTTTTATGGAAATCACTTTTTCAAACCTACTCATCACCTTTCACTTTTGTGGAAAAATTCAAAAGTTTTATGACACCATCTCTCATCCAAAACCGGCCACCCTATTAAATATGATACTTTTGGGGCTTTTATGCAACTACATAAAGTTTTGATACTTTTGTGTATTTGTACTTTGACCTGAAAGTTTACGTTTTTACGTAAATGCCCAAAATCACTAAAGGACAAAATGTTTTGCTCCTTTAATGAAGTTTTTGTATTTTGATGAAAGTTTTGGGTTCCAATTGTAATTACATGAAGTAGTGGACTTTTGTGTTTTTACAAAGTGACCTCAAAAGTTTGTGTTTTGCAAAATAGCCCGATGGTTGAGGTTATTGTTTTTTCGGCCTAAATTAGTTGAGAACAAAATAGTTTTGTATCTTTAAATGAGAATTGGATTTTCATTTCATTTAGCTCAATTTAAATCAATTCTATGGTTACAAAAACCAAATGAAAATGTTGCATTCAAGTTTAATTAGTTAAAACGTTAATTAATTAAAGAAATGGTGATTATGAACTTAAGCCTACGATAATTGAGCTACATGAAAGGCCGTCTCAAATTTGTTTGAACCATGGGAATGTGTAAATTAGATTTTGGTTGTAATTTGATATGATCAAATATTGTAAAAGAGCATAAGCTCTTCTTTACTTTAAAGTAATTTGTTTTGATCAAATGTTGTAAAAGAGCATAAGCTCTTCTTTACTTTGAAGTACTTCTTTCTTGCTTTATTTGATATGCATGAAAATGAAGTAGATGATCCAACGCCCAAAAAGAAAACACGCCTTAATGTGATTAAACACGTAACTAAAATCAATCACCATCCCTAGACCGAGATTCAACACTAGGCTTGTGTTGGACAGAATCAAAGGTTCATAGTCATCCTAAGGCCTTAAGGCAACTATATAGTCCATCAATGAATGCAAGCCTTATGTTAGTAATACCATATACTCTTACTTTAAAAACCGTTTTATAAGCATAGTGGGAGTATCATATACAACTAAATCAATCACATGGACCAATAGTTGTAATAGGACCAAATTGTTTTAATAAGATTAAAATGCATGCTTATATGTGATGAGACCTAAAACCCTCAACCAAACCATTATTAAGTTGATAAGCGTGAGAGTGCTTTGAACACTTTTTCGTGGCCTTCCACAGTGGTAGGCTCCGATCTTTTGTGACTCATACACCAACTTCACCCTATCATGAGGGGGTACAAAGTGCATGCTTACACTTATGAGGAGTTCTATATGCATACATGATGTTGTGAAGGTAGGTAACGAGAATGATCAACATCATATCATTGTGAGGTTGTTCTTGAACCCCTACTCGAACTTACATGGTGGGAATGACTTAACTAAGTGCAATGGAGTCAACATCATATCATTGTGAGGCTTCATTCTCTAGAGGCCAAATAAGATGGGTACTTGCAAGAGATGCAAATGAGTAAGGGTACTCTCTCATTATTATTGATGCTAGCCAACATAATATCATTGTGAGGTGGGTTTGGTAATGATGAGTCTCCCATACCCTATTAAGAGTTTCCTCCAAAACTCTCGAATTCTGATAAGGGATATGGAATTTGCCAAAAATAGTGGGTGGTGCTATTTGATTTAAAGACCCGGATCAAATGGCTTAAAATCAATCAATTTATATTCGTTATGTATTTGTTTACCAATATATTTGCAAACGCTATCCAAAACTTGACAAAGAAAAAGTCGAAAGCTTCAGTTTCCGGACTTGGTACTACAATCCCATAAATTGTCTTTAATGGGTTGTATATGTACCTAAGTAGTCTCATCCTTACAATCTTCCTATTGATAATGTATCATTGGAAGAACATGTTAGATAAGTTTTTCATAAAGAGGACAACACTTTTAATGTCATAATTCTTTAATTACAAATTGTTGTATGAAGAAATAAGAGTTTCTTTGAACAACTCTTAGTTAACGCAAACATTAGTGCTTGTTTCTTTGTTACATGAACAAGGAACTGGAGAAGTAAGCACAAGGGCATTGACACTTTATGTGCCATGATTCTTCACTTACAAATTGTTGTATGAAGAAATGAGAGTTGCCTTGAACAACTCGTGAAAGTTTATAATTATGTTTAGAACATAATGGTTGGTTGACAAAAATAGTCCATCAACATGGACTTATGATGATTTTGAATTATTGAGTGATGAAGTGTTAAACCACTTCACGAGACGAAAACTAGGCAATGACTTCACTTTTGTTTTCCTATCCAAATGGTTCACTAAGTTTATTGTAAACTATATAGTGAACAATAAGCACACGCTCTCCAAATTGTTTGATGTGTATAACACAATTGAAATAAGTTTCAAGAGAGATAGTGGGAGTTTAGGGACCATGACTATTGTAGTCAAGTGAGAAGTCAAATGAAGAAGGCGAAATAACTCCAAGGGAACAAACTTTCTTTATGAAATGATGGACATTGGAAGGGGTATTTGCAAGAAATGTCTTGCAAGTGTCAAGAACACACCTTTCGAAGGTGTTGTAAATTGTTCTTAAATAGTTCAAAACAGTTGGTTCTTCTACTTGAATGCTTGATTCCGTATTAGTAACTATGTTTTACAATCGTTGTAAAAGTGTGGCTAATAAGAAGTAGAAGATTAATGAGAGAAGATAAAGTACTTCACATTCGGAACGTGAATCAAATGTAGATCTCTGCAAAAGCAAGTAGTACTTACTTCCTCATATGAACTACCAAAGAAAATGGAAAAACAAAGATTGCCTTTACATTCCAATTTAAATAATTTCGTATGAGAAATGGATGAATGTTTTGTTTGACAAAACATTGTTCTTTATTAATGAATGATTAGATTATTGTAATCCAATTGATTATCTCTATAGTAAAGATGATATGGTAGTGTTAACTGTTTAGAATATAACGATGCTTAAAACCCAAAAGGTTGCAAGGTAGTGACTAATCCCAACTGAGTTGTGATACCTCTAAAACATAAATTACGAGTTGGTCATAGATGGATGCTTTGGATCGTTAGATCCGGATCCAATGCCTTCTTGTTAAAATTGTATAGAGGCAAAATGTTTGAATCTTTATTCTTTTGGAAAGGAAGAAAGAATCACAAAGTTGTTGAGGTTAATTAACTTAGATGTTAGTGACACTTGTCCACAACATAATACTACTCATGTTGTATGACATTCACCAAAGATCGCTCTCAGTTGGACTATCATTTATTTTGAATAAACACAAGTCTGAATACTTTGCAAAAGGTTTCAAAGAATTCAAGAATGTAAGTTGATGAGTAAGACGTCTAAAGTATTTACCTCCTTAGATTTGATCCAAGGAAAGGTAACACTTTAGAACAGTTTCCTTGAAAGATATCAAGGAAAGAAGCATCGTAAGATAATGGATTTCTCCATTAGGAGAAGAACGAACTTGAATAAGATTTAGTTCATTGGATGTTATCAATTTACCGATATATAGGATATATACTTGAATAAGATTTAGTTCATTGGATGTTATCAATTAGAAGATCTTCCAAAATTTTCATGACTCCATAGGATGTAGTTGGAAAGAAAGATAAGTCTTAATCGTGAAAAGATTTGGGGTTGTGTGCTAATAAGCAATATTTGTTTTAGAACAATCTTGTGGGATATCCTTAAATTAACTTTTGGATATCACTTCTATAAACCAACTAACAAATGTTGATTGTTGGATAGTTCATTATAATCCTACCATAGGATTTGCCTAAGATAGAGCAAATGAGCAAGAGATAGAACTCAAAGAATGAGTTCTTTGAGAGACAAGATGGTGATCAACAAATATAACAACCTAGTTCCTACACCACTAGCTCCAAGGTAGTCGAGAAGGATTTATAAACCATCTCAGTTGAATGGTTTGAACTTTATAACTATGTCATAGAGTTACACCTCTTAATTCGAAAGAAATAAGAATGAAAAGCCTTATGACTACATTGAGTGTACATACGACATATACTCAAGGAAATGGTAAAGTACCATTTGACCCGAAATAGTGAAACCTTTAATAGCTAATTGATAGCTTAAGAAGACTACAATAAAAGAGAATGGTTGACTTGGAAGAAACCATCTTTGATATAGTCTTGGTTTCAATTAATTCAAAGATTGCTAGCTACAACTAAATGGTGATTCAATGTTTGGACATAATATGGGCTTCCGAAACCATTATTAAGATAGTCTTGATAATATATGTCTAAAACTATGAATCACAAGACATGTAAGTTGTAGAGATCCATCCATCATGAATCTTAGCAAGCTAGTGTGAGCTATAAGCGTCTTATTAGAGAAAGATCAAATCGTTTGATTTCTCATGAAGATGTAAATGAATCTTTTGTTTACTAGGTTTACAAAAGATTAGTGGGAGTTAATCATATTCCTAAATTTGAACATATATATGATATACTAATTTTGGAAATTAAAGGAACTCTTGTTCATTAAAGTTATGACTTTAAACATTTTATAACGATAGAATGTATATGGGAGACAGAGTCTATATACATGGGATGGAAATCTATAATGATAGATTTCAGGATATAATTGGATTATATCAAGCCCTAATGATAGACAAAAGATGCTAGGAAGTTTCTCATATGATGATAAACTTCAATCAAAAGGACAACTCTAGTGAGACTAGGAAGTTGCTATTCTCAAAGAGAACGTACCCTTTTGACTCCTAAAGAAACACAATGCGTAAATAGAATCCTTTATGCATACGCAGAAAGGTGATTTACGTATTTCATATTGAAAAACATTGATATGAGTTGTACCTAGAACGGTACAAGACGATATCAGTGCAAACTCAGGATCAGAACCATGACAATTGTCAAGTGAGTCCTTAAGTATTTAAGAAATACTAAAGGATAGATTCCTCAAAGAATGAGGAAGAATTAGAGTAACGTATACTAAATGTTATATGCTTAAACAATAAGTCCAAGGAATATGCAATTGGGAGAATGTGATCTAAAGAAGTTAGATTCATGAGACCATTCTCTTTCGTATACATATACTAAACGTTCCTGATCATAGGATTGCCAATTGGGCATTGACAGTCTGATAAGATCAGTACGTGCTATGTCTTCTCTTAGGGAGAGTGACTTATCTCGAGTCAATGGTGTGACTGACACCAAGACAAGCATGTAGGTGCTCAATAGAGAATGAGTCCACTGAAAATGATCAACAAGGAGTTCTCATACTCATGTCACATGAGAACTCATGGTTAGGATAATGCAAAGTAGTCTTTTAACCTGAGACATCATAGTTGTCTTGTGGTTAGGTCCTTGATCTTTGACTATGTCAAAGTCACTCCGTCAGAGGGTATCCACGGCATAGTTGGGGTTAAGCCGCATAGCCATGGAGGCAAGTGAATGCGCAACAAGGGATCTCTAACTTTCAAACCGTTTGAGGGAGAATACTTTATGATATGATTAAGAATCTCTGGCCAGAGTATGAATGAAATTTAGGAAGTCGTTCCAAATCACATTCAAGATAATCATATAAGTAAGTGAATCACATTGGATAGTAGACATGAATAAACTATCAAACCAAACAATGTGGTCAAGAGTATTGTATTAGAGAAAGACCGTATTGCATTGTAATCCTAAACTGAATAGGTTCTCCACCTCTTCTGATTAGCTTGGTTAGCCATGACATACTGCTAGGTGTCACTCATGGTTTGTGGAAGCCCTAAAGGTGAGTAATCATTAAAGGGAAAATTGAAATTAAGTTTCAATTCACAATCGATCGTTAAGAGTAACAATCGCCCACTGCCTCGCTAAAAGGAACCTAATGGATCATACACCATGTAAGGTAGAGATTGAAGAAACAACGGATATGAGTAAGGATAATTAAATTGTTTAATTATTTATGGCTAGGATTAATTAATATGTTAATTAATCAAACGAATAAGTTCGTTATAGATCTCGGGTTAGTTTTGGGCTGCAAGGCCCAATGAGATTTAAATGTCAAGCCTATTAACTCAAGTTTTATGACAACTTGAATACACAAAGGGCTTGAAAGCCCAATGAACCTTTAATGGCCGGCCATATAGAGAGGGGTAATGGACTTGCCTTAATTGCAAGTTTGGCACTCCATTGTGAGGTGGTATAAAGGCAACTTTATAGCCATTTCATCTTTAGGGTTTCTTTTGGAGAAAATTGGATGAGAACATGTCTCTCCATTTTCTCTCTAGGAGACCAGCCCCCTTGGAGGAGATTAGCTAGCAATCTTCCCTCCTTCAAGGTCACTCATCTCTTTTTCAAGTCCTTCCTTGGTGTGGAGACTTAGAAGTTCTCAACTTTGGGAACTTGAAGAATCCTTTCAACCATCCTCATCCAAGAAATCCATGGAGCTAAGAAGCAAGGAATGAAGGCCCTCTCCTTGGGTGATTAGCCTTTGCTTATGCAAAGAGGAATCAACAAAGGTATAAGATTTCTCAACTAACTTTGTTCTTGAGTTGAGTCTTGGTTCACCCTTCTACTAGGCTTTGAATTTCATGGGTAATGTTTTGTTTTTTAGTGCATACAGCATGATTCCGCCTTTAATTGTCAATTGCATGTCATAGATGTTGCTCAAATGAACATGTTTTTCACAAAATTTCCTTTAGCAATTTGCTTCGTCGCGCAAGTATGTTTTTTAACTAGTGAGGACCAAACTGATGAGTTGCCAAAGCATAAAAGATAATTTGTTGTAAAAACTAAATATATGAGATGATACTTCAATCTTGACTGTCCAATACATAATAAACGATAAGGGATTATGACTTTTTATCTTTTCTTGACGAAACAATGCACTTGCTTCCTTCTCGCATATTCACTTTCTTTCATTTATCTCTGAATCTCCAACTTCTTTTCATCACATCTCCATGTCAACAATATTTGTAGGTTTTTAGTTAAAAAAAATTCACGTAAACAAGATGTTAAAAGCTTTAATTACAGCTGTTGGATTCCCAAAACTTTTGGACCCTTAACTCACTCACCTCATCGTTCGCGCGTGTTGTCCTCCCTCCCACTCCTTCCTCATTGTAGATGTGCCGCCACCGCCGCCAGTCCACCGCCTTTTTGTGCGTCCACCAGCCTCACCCACAAGGGGTTCAACCCAATCACAATTGAAGCCCCATATCAGTTTTCCTCTTTTTTATCACTACTAGAAAATGTGCTATAGGGCACTGATTTGAGGGCACCATTCTTTATTAATGGCTTTGTAAATGTATGTCACTATTATTTGAATTTGATGCCTTAAACCTTTTCAACACCATTCATTGGTGTTAATTGTAAAAATTTTGACACCAACGTCATATTATTTATTATTTTTCAAATACTTATGGCCCACACACACTTCATTTTCTCTCTCTCTCACTCTCTCTCAGTTAACCCACCCACACCCCACTTTCCTCCTTAACCCACCCAGACGCCACACCCCACTTTCCTTTCTCTCCCTTTAACCCCTCCATCTGTCTCTCTCTACCCAAATTCTCTCTTTCTCAACCAAACAAAATCTATGCATCTCTCTCTACCTCTCTCACTTCTCTCAGATCTGCGATTTGCTTTCCTTTTTTTTCTTGTAAAAACAACAACACTACCTGTGCATCAGATTTGAGAAACACCAACGCCTCCGCATCTCTCTCTATCTCAATCGATCTGTCTCTCCCTCTCTTTGCATCTCACGCTCAGATCCCAACTGTCTATCGTTCGAGAAAGAACTTGAAGAAATGCAAGAGAAGCTTCAGGCAACGAGGCTTTAGAAGGAGAACCCGAGAAGCTCCTGAAGAAGAATGAGGAGATCTTGAAGATCAATAAGAAAGAGCTCCAAACAAAGGGCCAAGAGCAAGACAAGCTTCAGATGGAGTTGAAGAAACTGCAGGAGTTCCAACTCGTTGAGTCGGTGAAGTCTGAGATCGGATCTGAGATTCTGAGGAAGCACCATCGTCTTCACTGTTCCTCAGATCAATGCTATAAGGAGGTAGTTGTTTTATATTTTTCCTAATTCGCAATGAAGTTTTACTTTTTTTGTTTGTTTAATTTCTCAGATTTATCGTAATTTTTTGGGATTCCTCAGTATTTATTTATGACTTTGGAGCAAATTGTGTAAAATTTGTAGTTTAGGGATTTTTGGAGGCAAAAGGGTTTAGATGGTTAATGGGTTTGTTTTTGACCTTTGATGCCTTGTGATCGATCAACTGGAATTTCAAAATTGGATAGTCTGTATTTTTGTTAGCTAGCTGTAGAGTTGTATGATAAGCTTGGAGGTATTTGAGCTGGTCTCAGTTAAATTTATAAGTGTTGAAAACCTGAGAGAGACAGAGTTCATACCCTTCGGTTATTTTTACCTTTTTCTTTAATTGTGGTAGGAACTGGGCATGGCGTGGGAGCTGCATTAAATGTTCGTGAGGGACCTCAAAGTTTTAGCTTTCGATTTGGAAATATGACTCCGTTGCAGAAGGGCATGATTGTTATATGAACCTGGCTATTACGAAGACCATACCTTTGGCATTCGGATTGAGGTATGCGCCCCCACACCACCCCAGCCGCCCCCCTTCTCCCCCCTCCCACACATTATTTGTTGCTTAACAATGTTAAGCGATCTCATTTATCTTCCACTCTTGTTCATAACATTCCACATGTTCATCTTCATACAAAATCTCCTTGTTGTGAAAGAAGTCGATACGCCAAATCGTTTTGGAGGAATTGGCTACCTGGGATTTGAAAAACTCACATTTGTCCCGATTCAGGTATGCATTTGGTTACCTAGTAGTTCAACTGGTTACGAGCGTGACCTTTTTCAGCGAGTGCTTAACACCGATACATTGGTGCTGGAATACCAAATTTATCTTAACAAAATTATCTTATTACTTAATTTTCAGAGCCACCAAGTCTATCTATATTCACCAAGTCCATCTCCATTTCCAGTGCCTAGTTTCCAAAGGCGAAGTTGAGCTAGGTTGGGAACTCTCTCTTGCTCTCTTTACCTTTTGTTTTGTTTCTCAAGGAAGTTGATTGGGTTGAACAAAAAGGAATAAAAACAAATGAAAACAAATTGAAATTTGTTGGTGCTTGTGTTGATGTTGAATTTGTAATATATTAAGACCCAAAAATTAGATAAATGGTTCACTTTGATGTAAATTGATAATATCAAGCCACTAGTTCAAAACAGTGAGCCTTACCTTTAGAATGCTTTTGGGATGTCATAATTGATAACCATATCCACTGATAAAAAATTTATCTACTCGCAAGTATATCACTTGTGAAATGTTGAGACTCGTAAATTTATCTGCTGAAAAATTGATCTACTTGCCACATCAGTTTTTCGTGTGGAATGTTAGAGACTCATACTCGCAAGTATATGCTTTTTATGCAGGTTGTAGGAAACAATAAAACTGTAAAGGCATACTTTTGTGTATGTTTTAGTCATTTGATCCATGTGCTTATGTGTTTACTGGTAGAGATAGCAATTACTGAGGTTCGAGCATTACGAGGAGCATGTCACTCTTAAAAAACATGTTTGGAGGTGTTCAAGAAAATGTGAAGTCTTTTAAGTGGCAATTTCCTTCAAATTTGGTATCTGTTTCGTACTTTGACGGATAGTTTCATATTTTTTAGTATAGCTCATTGTTTTTAGACCTGATTTTTTGAATATGTGATTAGTTATGGAAGACAGCAAACAAGCAATTTTGTGTAGTCTATTAACTATATATATATATATGTCAATGTTTTAAAAAACTAGCCTCGAGGTGCGCCTAGGCCGCCTTGAAGGCTGGGCGCGAAAGCTAACGCATCTGTTTTGTTGGAGTGGGCAGAAGGCGTCGCCGGAGCCGCCTAGGCTCGCCTCATGGGATATATTTTTTTTTTTAACTCCCAAACCCAAATTTTGGGGAGGGTTTTAACTGCCTCATACCTCTTCTTTGCACTCTCTCTGCCTTTTTTCTGATTTTTATTTTTTTATATAATGGATGGGTATGTGTGCTCATTATGCTTTTCATCCTCTATTATATATATATATATATATATATATATATATATATTTATAATATATGTGTGTGCTTAGGGTGATTATTGCTTAATAATCTTCCTTTTTTAATATAATATATGTGTACGCTCAGTGTATATCAAACAACAACAACAACAACAAAGCCTTTTCCCACTAAGTGGGGTCGGCTATATGAATCCTAGAACGCCATTGCGCTCATTTGTGTCATGTCCTCCGTTAGATCCAAGTACTCAAGTCTTTTCTTAGAGTCTCTTCCAAAGTTTTCCTAGGTCTTCCTCTACTCCTTCGGCCCCGAACCTCTGTCCCGTAGTCACATTTTCGAACCGGAGCGTCAGTAGGCCTTCTTTGCACATGTCCAAACCACCGTAACCGATTTTCTCTCATATTTCCTTCAATTTTGTCTACTCCTACTTTACCTCGGATATCCTAATTCCCAATCTTATCCTTTCTCGTGTGCCCATACATCCCACGAAGCATCCTCATCTCCGCTACACCCATTTTGTGTACGTTGATGCTTCACCGCCCAACATTCTGTGCCATACAACATCGCTGGCCTTATTGCCGTCCTATAAAATTTTCCCTTGAGCTTCAGTGGCCTACGACGGTCACACAACACGCCGGATGCACTCTTACACTTCATCCATCCAGCTTGTATTCTATGGTTGAGATCTCCATCTAATTCTCCGTTCTCTTGCAAGATAGATCCTAGGTAGCGAAAACGGTCACTTTTTGTGATCTTCGCTAGATTGCTCCGGTCATTAGTGTGGATAAGTATATAAATGGATAGAGATAGGAAAGCAAACACAAGATGTACGTGGTTCACCCAGATTGGCTACGTCCACGGAATAGAGGAGTTCTCATTAATTGTGAAGGGTTTACACAAGTACATAGGTTCAAGCTCTCCTTTAGTGAGTACAAGTGAATGATTTAGTACAAATGACATTAGGAAATATTGTGGGAGAATGATCTCGTAGCCACGAAACTTCTAAGTACCGGAGTGTGGTATCGTCTTGACTTGCCTTATCTGTCTCATAAGTAGATGTGGCATCTTCTCTGGAAGTACTCTTCCTCCATCCAGGGGTGGTATCTGTAACTGGTGGAGATGCACAAGGTAATGTATCAATTTCACTTGAAGCTTACTTGTAGTTTCATGCTTGGTCAAGCGAGATACAAACCATGTAGTAGGAGTCCCCCAAGTCGCCGAGCTGGGGGATCTGCTGAAAGAGGTGACAGACAAGGTAAGCAATCAGAGCTCCGGCTGATTGTTCACATTCTCCCTATCTTGCAGGCAGCATGAAGGATAAAGAGAAGAAAAATGAGGAGAGATGATATGGGATACTTTTGCTTTTGAAGAAGTAACTTTCCACAGGCTTATTCTTGAACTGGGCTGGAGGGTTTTCTGGTTTCCTCCAGAGTATAAGGCCGACTGAAGAATTTGAGGGTCAAAACAAGTCCATCAAATCTAGAGTACGTTCGACCCTGCTGATATGGGATACTTTTGCTTTTGATAGAGTAGTGGATGTATCGGCACGTGTGCTGTTACGCTTGTCTCCACATGCTTCCTTGTATCCTTCTCACTTGCCCTATCTGTTCCTCAGGCAGATGCGGTATCTTCCCTGGAAGCATAAGATGTTGAAGATGAGTACTCGAGAGCAATGCCAGGTAAGTAATCAGGTAAGGGGTTCCAGGCAGTCAGTTCCTGGCTGGAAGCTTGATTCCAAGTGCTGACTGATTGCTCTCTTTCTCCTTGTCTTGCAGGTAAGAACAAGGCCAAAGGAAAAGACAGGGAAAAAGCATGATATGGGATACTCTTGCTTTTAACCCTGATGATATGAGATATTCTTGCTCTAGTATAGCTTGTTTACAGAGGTATTATCGGGGGGAAAGAAAGCTGAATATTTCGAAAGGCTTTGTTGGGAGTGCCCTCTCAGATAAGAGAAAGGGTTGAGCATTTTTGCAGGTCTGCCTGTCCGTTAGGGATGGAAGTCGACATATATAGGAGTCTCCCTAACATCAAGTAATAATGCTATTCCTTTACCCTGCTTGGTTATAGCACGGTAGTGGGAGCTGCCAGCTTCACATGTTTTAACTCTGTCAGAGCACTTTGAAAAAGTGGTTTGTGGTATCTGGAAAGCTGATGTTGCGTGTGAAGATTAGAGACCTGTCGGGGGTCTGGCTCTCGAGATTCGGAGAACGATGCCTCTTCGATTTTTGAGAAAGCAATCTTGCTGGGGGTCTGGCTCTCGAGATTCGGAGAGCGGTGTCTCTTCAATTTTTGAGAAAGTAATCATGTTGGGAGTCTGGCTCTCGAGATTCGGAGGGCCGTGCCTCTTCGATTTTGGAGCAAGCAATCTTGTTGGGAGTGTTTTCTCGAATGTGAGTAAAGGTTGGGCATGTTTGCTAGTCTACCTTGCCACGAAGCACAGAGGTTGACACACAGGGACTTTCCAATTATCCAGCAGTGGTACTGTTCCTTTACCCTCTCTTCGATTTTGAGAAAGTAATCATGTTGGGAGTCTGGCTCTCGAGATTCGGAGGACGGTGCCTCTTCGATTTTGGAGCTAGCAATCTTGTTGGGAGTGTTTTCTCGAATGTGAGTAAAGGTTGGGCATGTTTGCTAGTCTACCTTGCCACGAAGCACAAAGGTTGACACACAGGGACTTTCCAATTATCCAGCAATGGTACTGTTCCTTTACCCTCTCTTCGATTTTTGAGAAAGTAATCATGTTGGGAGTCTGGCTCTCGAGGTTCGGAGGGCGGTGCCTCTTCGATTTTGGAGCAAGCAATCTTGTTAGGAGTGTTTTCTCGAAAGTGAGTAAAGGTTGGGCATGTTTGCTAATCTACCTTGCCACGAAGCACAGAGGTTGACACACCGGGACTTTCCAATTATCCAGCAGTGGTACTGTTCCTTTACCCTTGTGGGTAATAATATGGTAGCTAGACCTTCAAAATTTATGTGTCTAAACTTTGTTAGTGTTGTTTCTTTGCAATTCTTTTACCCTTCTTGGTCAGAGCGATGTAGTGGGAGCTGCAAGCTTCACGTGTCTCAACTTTGTCAGAGAACTTTGGCAAAGTTATCTGTGGTACCCATGAGCTACTGTTGCGTGTGGGAAGTGGGTGATTGAACAGTACGATTCATGTGTTTTCTACTTCGCCAGAAATCTTCAACAGAATGCCCATAATTTCCGCAAAGCTGAGTGTGCGTGTGACAGGTGCTGACAAGGCTGGAAAAGTAGGTGCCTCTTCGATTTCTGAAATCGGCCCTCGTGGTCTCTGAGCAGCCCAGCTTTTGAGAAAGCAAGCCTCTTCGATTTCTGAGATCGGCCTTTGTGGTCTTTGAGCAGCCCAGCTTTTGAGAAAGCAAACACCTCTTCGATTTCTGAGATCGACCCTCGTGGTCTCTGAGCAGCCCAGCTTTTGAGGAAGCAAACGCCTCTTCGATTTCTGAGCAGGCGCCTCTTCGATTTCTGAAGCTTCGTCGAGTGCAGATTTTTATAGGGGCTGACATTAAGTTCCAAAGCACACTTGAATATCCACCAGTAGAAGCTCCATTCTTGCACTTCTAAGATCTTGATTTGTCCGACCTCTTCTCTCTTCAACACCTTTGAAAATGTCTGGCCCCTCCGACCGTCGTTTTGACTTGAACCTTGTTGAAGAGGCAGCCCCGCCTTCTCCAGACAACATATGGCGCCCATCCTTCGTCTCCCCTACTGGTCCTCTTACCGTTGGGGATTCCGTGATGAAGAATGATATGACCGCTGCGGTAGTGGCCAGGAACCTTCTCACTCCCAAAGATAACAGACTACTTTCCAAACGGTCTGATGAGTTGTCTGTTAAGGATTCTCTGGCTCTCAGTGTTCAGTGTGCAGGTTCTGTGTCTAATATGGCCCAACGCCTATTTGCTCGAACCCGCCAAGTTGAATCATTGGCGGCTGAAGTGATGAGTCTCAAACAGGAGATTAGAGGGCTCAAGCATGAGAATAAACAGTTGCACCGGCTAGCACATGACTATGCTACAAACATGAAGAGGAAGCTTGACCAGATGAAGGAATCTGATGGTCAGGTTTTACTTGATCATCAGAGATTTGTGGGTTTGTTCCAAAGGCATTTATTGCCTTCGTCTTCTGGGGCTGTACCGCGTAATGAGGCTCCAAATGATCAATCTCTGATGCCTCCTCCTTCTAGGGTTTTGTCCAGTACTGAGGCTCCGAATGATCCCCCTCCGGTGCCTTCTCTTTCTGGGGCTCTACCGACTGCTGAGACTTCTCCTAAGCAACCTTTGTGAAGGCTCCCTCTTGTTTGTTTATTTTGACTCAAGTATATGTACATATTTGTAACTTATCGGGGATATCAATAAATAAGCTTTCCTTCATTTCAACGTATTGTGTTAAATACACCAAAGCCTTCTTCGCTAAGTTCTTTGAATTTTCTTTTGTTGAAGCTTGTATGTTGAAGCTTTGTGAGTGGAGCATATAGGTTGAGGTAGTGTTCCCTTAATTTCCCGAGTGAGGAAAACTTCTCGGTTGGAGACTTGGAAAATCCAAGTCACTGAGTGGGATCGGCTATATGAATCTTAGAACGCCATTGTGTTCTGTCCTGTGTCATGTCCTCCGTTAGATCCAAGTACTCTAAGTCTTTTCTTAGGGTCTCTTCCAAAGTTTTCCTAGGTCTTCCTCTGCCCTTTCGGCCCTGAACCTCTGTCCCATAGTCGCATCTTCTAATCGGAGCGTCAGTAGGCCTTCTTTGCACATGTCCAAACCACCGTAACCGATTTTCTCTCATCTTTCCTTCAATTTCGGCTACTCCTACTTTACCCCGGATATCCTCATTCTTAATCTTATCCTTTCTCGTGTGCCCACACATCCAACGAAGCATCCTCATCTCCGCTACACCCATTTTGTGTACGTGTTGATGCTTCACTGCCCAACATTCTGTGCCATACAGCATCGCCGGCCTTATTGCCGTCCTATAAAATTTTCCCTTGAGCTTCAGTGGCATACGGCGGTCACACAACACGCCGGATGCACTCTTCCACTTCATCCATCCAGCTTGTATTCTATGGTTGAGATCTCCATCTAATTCTCCGTTCTTTTGCAAGATAGATCCTAGGTAACGAAAACGGTCGCTCTTTAGTATTTCTTGATCTCCGATCCTCACCCCTAACTCGTTTTGGCCTCCATTTGCACTGAACTTGCACTCCATATATTCTGTCTTTGATCGGCTTAGGCGAAGACCTTTAGATTCCAACACTTCTCTCCAAAGGTTAAGCTTTGCATTTACCCCTTCCTGAGTTTCATCTATCAACACTATATCGTCTGCGAAAAGTATACACCAAGGAATATCACCTTGAATATGTCCTGTTAACTCATCCATTACCAACGCAAAAAGGTAAGGACTTAAGGATGAGCCTTGATGTAATCCTACAGTTATGGGAAAGCTTTCGGTTTGTCCTTCATGAGTTCTTACGGCAGTCTTTGCTCCTTCATACATATCCTGTATAGCTTGGATATATGCTACTCGTACTCCTTTCTTCTCTAAAATCCTCCAAAGAATGTCTCTCGGGACCCTATCATACGCTTTTTCCAAATCTATAAAGACCATGTGTAAATCCTTTTTCCCATCTCTATATCTTTCCATCAATCTTCGTAAGAGATAGATTGCCTCCATGGTTGAGCGCCCTGGCATGAACCCGAATTGGTTGTCCGAAACCCGTGTCTCTTGCCTCAATCTATGCTCAATGACTCTCTCCCAGAGCTTCATTGTATGACTCATTAGCTTAATTCCCCTATAGTTCATGCAATTTTGTACATCGCCCTTATTCTTGTAGATAGGCACCAAAGTGCTCATTCGCCACTCATTCGGCATCTTCTTCGTTTTCAAAATCCTATTAAAAAGGTCAGTGAGCCATGTTATACCTGTCTCTCCCAAAACTTTCCACACTTCGATTGGTATATCGTCTGGGCCTACTGCTTTTCTATGCTTCATCTTCTTCAAAGCTACACCCACTTCTTCCTTTCGGATTCTACGATAAAAAGAGTAGTTTCTACACTCTTCTGAGTTACTCAACTCCCCTAAAGAAGCACTCCTTTCATGTCCTTCATTGAAAAGATTATGAAAATAACCTTTCCATCTGTCTTTAACCGCGTTCTCTGTAGCAAGAACCTTTCCATCCTCATCCTTGATGCACCTCACTTGGTTTAGGTCATTTGTCTTCTTTTCCCTTGCTCTAGCTAGTTTATAGATATCCAACTCTCCTTCTTTGGTATCTAGTCGCCTATACATATCGTCATAAGCCGCTAACTTAGCTTCTCTCACAGCTTTCTTCGCCTCTTGCTTCGCTTTTCTATACCTTTCACCATTTTCATCGGTCCTATCCTTGTATAAGGCTTTACAACATTCCTTCTTAGCCTTCACCTTTGCTTGTACCTCCTCATTCCACCACCAAGATTCCTTTTGGTGTGGGGCAAAGCCCTTGGACTCTCCTAATACCTCTTTTGCTACTTTTCGGATACAACTAGCCATGGAATCCCACATTTGGTTAGCTTCCCCCTCTCTATCCCACACACACTGGGTGATTACTTTCTCTTTGAAAATGACTTGTTTTTCTTCTTTTAGATTCCACCATCTAGTCCTTGGGCACTTCCAAGTCTTGTTCTTTTTTCTCACTCTTTTGATATGTACATCCATCACCAACAAGCGATGTTGATTAGTCACGCTCTCTCCTGGTATAACTTTGCAATCCTTACAAGTTATACGATCCTCTTTCCTCATTAGAAGAAAATCTATTTGTGTTTTTGACGACCCACTCTTGTAGGTGATCACATGTTCTTCTCTCTTCTTAAAGAAGGTGTTGGCTAAGAAGAGATCATATGCCATTGCAAAATCCAAGATAGCTTCCCCATCCTCGTTTCTCTCCCCAAAACCATGACCACCATGAAAACCTCCATAGTTGCCTGTCTCCCTGCCCACGTGTCCATTTAAATCTCCTTCTATAAATAACTTCTCCGTCTGAGCAATTCCTTGCACCAAGTCTCCAAGGTCTTCCCAAAATTTCTCATTCGAACTCGTATCCAACCCTACTTGAGGTGCGTACGCACTAATCACATTGATAAGTTCTTGTCCTATTACAATCTTGATTGCCATGATTCTATCTCCTACCCTCTTGACATCTACAACATCTTGTGTCAAGGTCTTGTCCACGATGATGCCAACACCGTTTCTCGTTCTATTTGTGCCCGAATACCATAGTTTAAACCCTGAGTTTTCTAGATCCTTTGCCTTACGACCAACCCACTTAGTTTCTTGTAGGCACATAATATTTATCCTTCTCCTCACCATAACTTCTACTACTTCCATAGATTTTCCCGTCAAGGTTCCTATATTCCACGTTCCTAAACGCATTTTGCTCTCTTGAACTCTACCCTTCTGTCCTAGCTTCTTCACCCTTCCCCGTCTAATAGGATCAAAGTACTTCTTTTGTGTGTCCCGTGTAAAGTTGATAGGAGCATATGCTCCCAAACAACTTTGAGTGGAGTCGTTCGAAAAGAAGTTTCTATAGCCCCCTTGCTCATTTAACACTGTATCCGGGTGCCGATGGAGATACAGCGACCCTTGCTCACTTATCACTGTGCTCAGGCCACACAGCGCGCCACTTACGGGTGACGCCCTAGCTTTAGCGCGATTTCGTTCTGGATTCATATTCATAAGGATTCGACGTGATCATGGAGTGCCGGCTGTCGACTACCTGACGCCCTCCCCCTCCTCCTTTATCCGGGCTTGGGACCGGCAATGTAAGATAAACTTACACGGCGGAGTTTACGCTCAGTGTATATATTAAAAAAATTTGGTGCGACGCCTCACGCCTTAGCTCGGCTATCCCTCGGACGTCTTGTCCACGCCTCATGCTATATATATATATATATATATATACAAATTGCTTAAGGGGAGGGATCTCCATTTTTTCAAAAAAACGGGGACATGCTCCTTACCGTTACATTGGTTTTAATGAAATTGTGTGGTTGAGATTAAAACACAGGCTACACAATCTCAATCACACAATTTCATTAAAGTTAAATCCAACGGTAGAGAGCTTGTTCCCATTTTTTTGAAAAAATGGAATCCCTCCACTGAACCAATCCATTTTCCGGCGAGGGAAAGGGTTGAACCTTTGCCCCATACGTGTTTTCCGGCAAGGGGAGTGGCGGCCGCCACTCCTTGCTCTCACGTGGCATTTCATGGAAAAATGCCTAACCTGGAGAGACTCGATTTCACTCTGCAACGAAGAAATGCTATCCGAGTTCTCTTGAATGACTTTCTCCTTCTCTTCTATAAGCTCATTCTTCCTTTTTAGTTCCTTAATCTTCTCACCGACCTCGAATTCTTCAACATCAAACAAACACAAACCGTCAGCCAGGGAAACCCCAAAACACTTAAAAATGCTCGAAATCGAAATTCGACTAATATCGATGTTGTTTCTACGAACCTAAAGAGTGGATCTTAGCCCTGAGCTGATCCAACTCGATCTTCAGAGCGGAGAATCAGGGCCGTCCGATCGGGAGGAGCTTCACTGGCTCGTCTTCCTCCGCCGGGACTGAAGCGTCAGCCCTGATCTGGAAGCAAATTAGGGCAAGAAAGATTGAGAGAATCGCGAGCTTGGAGGCCGCCATGGGAGCATGCAATCACAGCCAACCAAATAGTAAATCTCCCTTTTATTTTTATTTTTTTGGATATACAAACATTAAATCTTGTTTTGGTACCCAAAAAAAAATTTGTTACCTTGAGAAAGAAATGGAAACTGAATTTTACATGACACGTGTCGGTTGATAAAGGGCATGTGGAGGTGTGGGGATGCGTGGATTTTGACTCGTGGCAGTTGAGGTACTTGTCAATGAAGGTGGGCGGTTTGGTGCACGCAGCCGGGGGGGGTGAGGTTGGTGACAGTATAAATTGGTAAGTTTCATTTTATTTTCGTCTGAGTCTCATTTTATTTTCGTCGACTTAGGTCTCAATTTACATTGGTAGGGCTATATGTGTATTTGTGAATGAACATTAGTTACATAAGAGTATCCGTCCACAAACACAAGCGAGGGCATTCATCCACGAACACATGGCATTCGTGCATGCATATAAGTAAGTATATCCGTCCGCATACACAAAAAAATGACATCCATCCACGAATATAAGTAAAGGGATCCGTCTACAAACATTGTATGTGCATGCCTCCACCCTTTCGTTTTCTTCCCCTTCCGCCTCTCTTCCACATCCCCTTCCTCTCTCCATCTCTCTCTCAATCGATTGCCCACCTTCTCTCCTCCTAAGTTTCTTATTTTTCCCTATTGCGTATGAAAAAGGGAGAGGGACGTGTTTCAAAATTCTATCATCGGAAAATTTCATAAGAAAAAAAAAAAAAAGTTTACACGTTTAATAAGAAGAGGATCCTAATTTTCAAAACCACACAATCCCAATTTTTTTCATTTCTTTATAACTAATTGGGTTTGAATTTTATGACAAAAGATTGGATGAAATTGGTTGTGTAAAATTATTAGGGTTTTATGCAATTGCATTTGATAGGTTTAAATATGCAATTAGAAGATTAAGTTTTGCACATGGACGAGATTCATATGACCTTAAACCTTCTTTTCCTAGCGTCTAGAACGGTGGACTACCCTGACTTGGCCACTAGCTACTACCTCTTTTTGAAGGGAAAAAAAAGAGGAAAACCCTCTTCTCTCTACTTATTTTGTTCTTTGTTTCTAGTTTTTGGCTTTATCAATTAGTGTTTTGTTTCGCTGTAACAAATATTATTTAAGTTGCTAACTTCACCTACTGTAAGATTAAACTGAAGGATCATATGAAAAAAAAGATTAATAAGTGTAGAAGGTTAAACAATTTCATTTTTAAAAACTAATGGGTGTGTTACAAAAATTAAAAATATTCATTAAATAGTCAACTATGTTTTTTATTAAAGCAGTTTTTTGCTTTTAAACGGGTCTAAATCTTTAATGATATGTAATTGAGAACACGACTTTGAGTTGCTGTGAAAGGTGTTAGTCAGAATCATTGGAATTTCACCGCTGTCTATGCTAGCCCTTGTGTTACTAAAAGAGAGAGATTGTGGGATTATTTGGATTTTGTAGCCGATTGTCATCAATTGCCTTGGTTTATTGCTGGGGATTTCAATGACTTGTTGTGTGTGGATGATAAACTTGGTGGTTCTCCATTATGCAGATTAAAAGGCTTCAAATCCTGGGTGGATAGGAATTATATGATTGATTTGGGTTTTATTGGTCCTAAATTTACTTGGACTAATAAAAAAGTTTTAGAAAGAATTGATCGAGGGATTTGTAAAATGAGTTGGAGGAGCCTTTTCTCTGAAGTTTATGTTCACCATCTCCCGCGAACCAAGTCAGATCACTGCCCAATTAAGATATGCTTAAATTCTCATCATTCATTTTCTCCCAAACATCGTCTTTTTCGTTTTGAAGCTATGTGGTTGAGGCATGAAAATTTCAAGGAGTTTGTTGATGGTTATTGGAGTAATGGTGGAGGTTTGGTTGTTGATAAAACTTGTCCTTTTATTGAACTGCTTAAGAAGTGGAATATTCAAATCTTTGGGCCTCTAAAACAGAGAAAGCGCAAACTTCTAGCAAGAATTATGGGATTCAAAAAGCTTTGTGTCGTGGGCCTAATAAATTTCTTTCTAAATTGGAGGATGAGTTGATTTTTGAATATCATGAAGTTCTAAATGATTTTGGCATCAAAAGTCTCGGTTGAGGTGGCTTCAAGAAGGTGATCGTAATACAAACTTTTTTCATCTCACTACTATTGTAAGGAGGAGAAGAAATAGAATTTAGGGGCTCATTAACAATCAAGGTGCTTGGATATCGGAGTCTTCTGATCTGAAGAAATTGGCAGTGGAGTACTTTCAAACTATTTTTTCGCATCGGCAAAAGTCTAAGCAAATGGAATATATTCCTAATCTTTTACCTGATATACATGATGCGGATCATGAAGCTCTTACCAAAGATATTGATATGGTTGAAGTTAAGGAAAGCCTCTTTAATATTGGAGACCTTAAAGCTCCAGGTATTGATGGTTTTCCTGCTTGCTTTTATCAAAGTCAGTGGAATATATGTGCTAATGATATCTTTGAAATGGTATGGAATACTTTTCACTCAAGGAGATTGCCTGCGGGGTTAAACTGTACGCTATAACATTGGTTCCTAAAATTGATAATCCTCAAAAGATGTTGAATTTTAGGCCTATTAGTCTTTGTTGCACTCTTTATAAAGTGATCTCTAAAATCATTGTTGCTAGAATTAGACCTTTCTTGCCTCATCTAATTAGTCCTAATCAGGCTAGTTTTGTTCATGGTAGACAAATTTCTGACAATATCCTCATTGCTCAAGAAATTCTTCAAAAGTTTAGAATGTCAAAAGGCCAAAAAAGATTTTTAGCCTGGAAAATTGATCTCTCTAAGACGTATGACAGACTTAATTGGAAGTTTATTGAGTATGTGCTGAATGAGGTTGGGTTGCCTTCGAATTTGTTTCAATGGTGAGTTAACAGATGGTTTTACTCCTCAAAACGGTACTCGGCAAGGGGATCCTTTGTCCCCTTATCTGTTTGTTCTATGTATTGAGAAACTCCCTCATTTAATTTCTACAACTGTGAATAGAGGAAGGTGGAAACCTGTTAAGGCTTCTCAATCTGGACCTGGGGTCTATCATCTTTTTTTTGCTGATGATTTAATTTTGTTTTCTGAAGCTTCTCCAAAGCAAGCAAGATTAATGAAGAGGTGCCTTAAAATTTTTTGCAAAGCTTCTGGTCAAGTTGTTAACTTTGAAAAATCTGTTATTTATTGTTCTCCAAACACGTCCAGGGCTGTTGTTAAGAGTATTAGTACAATTTGTGGTTCTCTTGTCCCTGAGAGACTTGGGAATTATTTAGGAATGCCTTTAATTTAGACTAGAGTTTCAAAGGCTACTTATTCGGGCGTTATTGATAAAGTTTAGAAGAGGTTGGCAACTTGGAAAAGCAAGGTATTGTCCATGGCTGGAAGAATTACCTTAATTCAAGCTGTCCATAAAAGTATAGCACAGTCATCGATTGGAGATGAATTTTTGAGCAAATAAGGTCATTTTTTATTTTTTAGACTTTTAACTCTCTTCATGAGGTAAGTGCTTCAGTTTTGGTTGGGTTTACTTATGTATGCTTTAATTCTACTTGTTATACTGGTTTTTTTTTTTTAAATTATTATTATGCCACTACGTACTTGGAAGAAGGTTATGAAACCGATCGAAAGAGGTTATGTTGGTCCTCTATGTATCTTGAGTTTGATTACAATCAAGCAGGAGGTGGATAAAATTAGACCTATCTGAAATCCACTTGTAGAAATTTTATTTTATTTTACTTTTTCTTAGGTTTTCTTGTGTCATGAGTGGTGTGTTCACAATCGACTACCTTGAATTGATCCACGTGCAATAATTATTTTGTTTTACGAAATTTGTGTTAACTTTTTATCATGTGATATTATATTATTGAATTAAAACTTCATGAAACAGTAACTTGTTTTATGTAACTTAAAACCAAGGAAGAAAATATCGGTAATATCGGTAGTCCGAAAACACTGAAATATCGATGGAAATATCGGGATAATATCGATATCGATAAAAATTACATGGAAACCACGGAAATTGTAAGAAAAACTTGGAAATTTTTATTGAAACTTTGCAAGATGTTTATTTAGTCAATTATCTATTAGTTTATCACAAAAAATTGGAAGGAAATGCATTGCATGATGAATTTAACATTATCAAGTTGATTATATAGCGAGCTGACAAACATTGTGAGTGTAGAAAATATGTAGTAATTAATGAAAGAAGTCTAAACACACCATAATCATTTATATATAATGAATTAGTACAATATTTTACACTTTATACATTGCATGGTAAGATACATGAGTGACTTAGTACCACATAGAGTTCCTATGAGGTTCAAAATGTTCACCTTAGTGTTTTTTAAAATATAGAAATTTATCCTAGATAATAAATATTAGCTTGCAAGCCTTGCAGACATCTTAACGACCATATAAATATTACAGGCTGAATATGTAATCACAAACACATCTGTAGCGAGTTGGATAAAGCCCAGGTGCGTCGTTGACAAAGGGAGGGGTTCGAATCCCTCTATGCGCAAGATTGAGACTTTTCAGCATTTTTCAAGTATTTTTGGGTTTCATCTCGCGATATTATCGATAATGTTCTAAAAAACACTAGGCACTAGTCGGGCGGTGAGCTAGGGCCTAGCACCTAGGCGCCTAGGCGGATTTACGTAAAATTACTATATATGTTATAAAATATGAGTATATTTGTAATATTTTAGGGTTTTTTACCTAGGCGGCTAGGCGGATTTACGTTAAATTACTATATATGTTATAAAATATGAGTATATTTGTAATATTTTAGGGTTTTTTATGTTGATTTTGTAACATTTACTCAGTTTACATATTTAATTCATTATTGGACTTTGCTTTTTTTTTTATTATTCAAATATTGGTCTTTGCCCTTCAATTAATAACAGCCTTGTTTTCTTATAAAAAATAAATTTATTTTCTAATGCTACAGACGAGGCAAAGAAAAGCATTGTTTCCTTGTTTCTACAGATCTCTACCCACTTTTTTTTTTTTGGACAAAGGTAATTCATTACCACCAAAGCACACAATATACAACAAAAAACAGAGGCCCAATACAAATAAAGCACAAAACTAAAATATGGACCTCAAAACAAAACCTCAACCCAAAGGTTGAGCCCAAAACAAAAACACAAAAACAAAAAAACCCTAGCAACTTTGAAGCCGTCAGATCCACCAAAACATCTCTTGCAACCTTGAACTTTGCAGCCACAAAAACATCAACCAAAACATCCCTAGCAACCTTGAACGAACACCTCTTGCAGCCACCAAAACATCAACCAAACGAAGCCGCTTAGACGGAAAAGAAGAAGGTTCCACCCTCCACCAAACGTTAAAATTCAAACCCACAGCTTAATATCCCAGAAAATCTCTCTTTCTTTCTCTCTCTCTCTCTCTCTCTCTCTCCCTCCACCAAATCGCAAAATTCAAACTGCAAAATTCAGATGCAGACGCAAGTCGCGATACAGGTGCAGCTGCGAGTTTGATGCAGGTGCAACTCTCTCTCTCTCTCTAGTTTTACCAGAAACCTCTAGCAAGGCCAGATTCAGATGCAGACGCAAGTTGCGATGCAGGTCGTCGCCATCGCCGTCGGTGGTCAGGTTAACTCACGGTCCCTCACCTTCTTACCTCTTCGATTGATTCATGCATATGAATTGTGGTTGTGTTTTCAATCGCTCTGTAGCTTCGATCTTGATCTTAATCGTGTTTTTGCAAGGTTTTTGGGACGAAATCGGTTCGGGAATCGCACACCCATTTCCGGCGTTCTTCTCCGATTCGCACGTATCCAAAATATCGCGATATTTTCGGAAATATCGCGATATTATCGATAATATCGCGATATTTTCTCGAAACCCCGTCGGATACCTATTAAAATATCGGACCTGTAAAAAACCGATAATATCGGCGAAATATCGCCGATATTATCGGCATTTTCTTCCTTGCTTAAAACGCTTCAATAGCATTACCAAAAAGGCTTTACTTTCTCCAAAGAAAATTTTCCGATCTTGATTTAAAATCATTTTTATATGCAGCATTGGTTTTTTGATTTTTTTGTTACTTTGTTTCTGTGCCCACTGCCGGACTACAGTGCAGTCTGCAACGACTTCTTTGCACTTGACTGGCTGCAACAAGTTCTGCAGTCTCTATTCGTATCCCTATCTTAATAATTTCTGTCCTTTTTTGTTCCTACCAAATTATACCAGATTTTAAATTCCTAAGTTGACATACATACACTTAAGAATTTGTGATACGCGAATTCTAACGCACTTTAGAATTGTCATTTTCTTACATTAATTTTATAGGGTTTTTTAGGTACGCCTTTTAGAACTCGTATCTAATCTCATTCTAAAAGAAAAAAGCTCATCTACCACGGTGGATGCCCATGGTAAATTGCAATCTACTACGAACATCGTGTCCGTTAGTATTCTGGATGTGCCCGTTAGTATTCTGGATGTGATAAAAAGTCTTTGTTTTTACCATAGACTATGCATGTTGTCAAATGCAATGTAACCACGGATTGTGCCCATGGTAGATTGGGATCTAACATCATGTGCTATGGCCATTGTGGATTACAAATTGACCACGGCTAATGCCCGTTATAAAAAGATTTCCAAAAATTAAAAAAAAAATTATTTAACAAATAAACAAGTAATATATATATATATATATATATATATATATATATATATCTATATATAAAGATATTTATATACAAAATTGCAAATTTACTTTATAAAAATTCACATATTCAAAAATAACAACAAAAAAATGAGTAATTATATTAAGAAATACCAAAATCACCAAAACATGTAGAGGCTTTATTTCACACTATAAAACAAAACTCAAGTCCTAGTTCCAACCTTTGTCCTCCAATGATGATCTTCTTCTCTTCAATCGCTTCTTCCAGAAGACATACATCTCCAGCAAGCCAATCACACTTTAAGTTTGCAAGTGCCTCCAAAACACCAACACTTTTTATCAAGAAAGAAACATAAGGTCTTTTTTATTATTTTGTGCATAATTAAAACATTTGAACGCATGGTACGTAGTGTCGAATTTCGTAGTTCTTTATATGTTACTGAACATAACCACCAAATCAACAAAAATAATCATTTTCATATCAAGGTATGAAAGAAATTAAAAATACATTTCCATCTGATATAGATATACTTGAAGATGAAAATGATCATGCTACGTATCACAAAGAGAAGTTAGATATGTAGGATAGTACGTGACCCGACCTCCTAAGATAGCCACTAACCTTTCCTCTCTACACTCCTCTACAACTGTTACCTCGCTATGCACAAATTTCTTTCAGGTCTGCAGACCTCACTGCAAAGACACTTGCAAAGAAACCAAATGGAAAGAAACAAAAGTAAAAAGAAAGGAATGAACTGATTGTTGCATTCAAACCATGTAAAACAGATTACGCAAACAAATAAACTCAAGTAAATCTAAATTGATGGGTTTAAGAAAAAAGATGCCAGTGTCAAGCACAAATTGTTTAATTTGCATAAACATACCTGGTCTCGACAATTTGCTGCTTCATTTCTGTAAGCTTCTTGTGATTGTTACCAACAATACCAACATTCACAAAGGAAAAATTAAATTAGTTACGGAAAAAAAATTATATGAAATCAACTTTGTAAAATTTGTTGATATTTTCATCACCTAAGATTCCCCCCTGCTTCATAATTTAACGATCATTGTAGCAACTGACAAAAAGATATTGAGAAAAAAAGTAGAAAAGAAAAACTGAATTTAAATAACACAAAGAGTTTAAAGTTCAAACAGGTCCTTGAAGATTTAGTGAAGAAACTTACCAGGAGCAGATAAATATTCCAAAGAGACTGGATAGAACATCGATAGGATTAACATACCACACACCATTGTAGCAAATGCAAATTGAACTATGGGAAACCGGGGAGAGACAAATTATGATGTTTTTCTTTTATTGTTTTAAGAAACCGAAGCGGTTGAGATTTGGAAAAACGTGGGAGCGCAGTTGAAAGGGGATAAATTTGTTTTTGTTTTTTGGAAAAGGGAAAGGAAGATAAAGCGGAAGAGATGGGCATGGAAGGGAGATAGAGCAAAGTGGATTTGTCAAAAAAAATTGAAATTTCAACAAAAGATGTCTAAATTTTTGCAAAATTTTGGTGTCACGCCTCCTCCAAATATGTGAATTTATGATTCTATCACACATTATGCATGTGGTAGATAATATAAAAACATTGTGGATATTAGCAATATTGACCACGAGCATTGTCTGTAGTGACTTAGTATATTTATAATGTGCAACTTTGCGCATGATCATTCACTACTATTTTATAACGGGCTAAGATTTACCCGTGGTAAAAAATTATTATTCATCACGCACTTACTATGCCTGTGGTAAATTTATACCTTTTACAACGAGCTCATAAAGCCTGTGGTAAAATTCTTGTGGTATATGAACTGCTATCTTGTAGTCTATAACTCAAAAGTCGTCATTTTACTCTCTAAAACTTAAAGTTCGCTTATTGTGCCTATTAAAACTCGATTTTAATCTCATTTTGCCCCATAAAACTTGAAAGTCGTCTCTATGAAACTTAAAATTCACTCCACATTGCCTTAGATATGTTAATTTCTTGTGTGGGATTGATTTGGGGTGCGCCAGGCTAATCAATTTATTTTTTATTTTTTTTCGTATCTTCAATTTTTTAAAAACTTAGTATTATATGATTGTTGAATGTTAACGCATAATGGAGATTTATAATCAAATGTGTTGCATATGTAGCATAGTCTTATTGGGTGTTGGGTCACACTTATGTCTTAGGAGGCTACCTATAAGTTTCAAGAGAAGAGAGAGTCCATAAGTTAAAGTGAGAGAGTCCATAAGTTAAAGTGAAACGCTTTTTGTGTTTCAGGGAGCAAAGTAGTGAGTTTTGAGTTACTAGGGGCAAAGTGATCGAAATGAAGTTTCAAGGGACGTAACTAAAAATAAGCCTAACTTATAATACAAATTTAAGTTGGAGCGTTAATATTTTTCATGTAACTTCTTACACTTTAGTCATCTAACATTTTCAACATTTTTTCCGGCGACTGAAGCTTCGGTAGGCATATTAAGGTACAGTGTTTAGTTTCAAGTTCCTTCATCATTGATTTATGGAATAAATGGGTTATTTGTAAGATAAATTAATACTTAAAAGTTAAATTAGGGTTTGTGTTTCATGTTGGGGAGTATGGGTTGGGGAATAAATTTCAAGTTTTGATGTGCTACAAAACTAGGATGAAACAATTTCTGGTTCAAGTGTTCACTTGAAGAAATTTGTAAATTTTTTTTCGTAATGTGCATGTGGTGTGCATATGGTGTGCATATGGTGTGCATGGCTACATCTCAATACGAGAAGCGGGAATGTTCACTAATTATGATGCACGTCTGTTGTGCCTTGGAATTTAGCGAGTATGAGCACAACCTAGTTGGCCTCAGCGAAAAACAAAACTAAGAAAAAGCTTAGAGGACATTAAGGGTCATGCGTGTCCATGAAATAACAACAATGAGTATCATGTTTTCCACGTGCAGGTTAAGCGGTGGTTGATATACGTAACAAGACTTTTCAAACTATCACTATAACCTTATATGCGTAACAATTATGTTTTAATTGTATTCACTATACCAATACATTGTTGTTAAAAAAAAAAACAGTAGTATGGTGATTTGATCTAGTGTGTTGGTCACCAAAGTTTCCAATAGTCTACTTCCATTAGAAAAACAGTAGTGTGGTGATTTGGTTGATATAAAATAGATGGCAAAGCTAATCAGAGAACGGCTCAGAATACTCAAAACTGACAACTAGACTACTGGGTTGTTCGTGTCAAAATAGGGCTTACAATATGTCGTTTGTAAGAGCACGACGCAAGGAACAAGACTCGTCAACTTTGCTCGTGACATAAAAGGCAATTTCTGCCAAAACCTTCGTTTACTATCCAAAACTGAGTTTAAAGTTTTAGGAGTACTTTTGAAGCTTTGCTAATTATTTGTTTTCTTTCATATTTGAACGTTGAGTCCTTTTAGAGTTTGAATTTGTGTTTTGAACATAAAAATTTACTTCTTGATGTAGGGTTTTTTTATTTATTTATCCTTTTCATATTACACCAAATGTAAATGTTAACATTAAAAGACAATTTTTTATCCACATACAAAATTAGGCATGAAATTAAATCTTGCACAGTAAAAGAAAATAACAGCATTTTTTTTTCTCAAGCCACATGGAGGAGACCAAGAAAATCCCAGATGATCTCCCTCCAAACGGTAAAACAAAGATGAAATGCATACATAATGCATCCGTCATGCCTTCCACCTGTAGGCTGTAACGACAAATAGGACTTGAAGTGTGCACTGTCTCTACTAGCTGCTTACTGTTCATTACCTTACATTTGGACAAGGAACTTTCAAAGTGCCAATTAAGGAACTTTAGACTCGATTACTAGAAATACACTAGAACAAGACTACCAATTAACTTGTCCAGCACTATAAAAGTAATACAAATACACTATAAAGACACTAAACAAAGGACTTTTACGGATAATGGATGCATTTGTATTGTATTCATTAGGATCAAGGTATAAAATATCGATGATATCAGAAATATCGGTAGTCCAAAAACATGGAAATTTCAATGGAAATATCGGGATATTGTCGATATCGATAAAAATTGAATAAAAACCATGGAAATTGTAAGAAAAACTTGGAAATTTTTATTGAAACTTTGCATGATGTTTATTTAGTCAATTATCTATTAGTTTATCACAAAAAATTGGAAGGAAATGCATTGTATGATAGATATAACTGATTTAAGTTGATTATATAGCGAGCTGGCAAACATTGTGAGTGTAGAAAATATGTAGTAATTAATGAAAGAAGTTTAAACACACCATAATAATTTATATATAATGAATTAGTACAATATTTTACAATTTATACATTGCATGATAAGATACATGAGTGACTTAGCAAGGTCTAAAATATCGATGAGATCGGAAATATCGGTAGTCTAAAAAAATATCGGTGGTCCAAAAACACGGAAATTTCGATGAAAATGTCGGGATATTATGGATATTTTAGACCATGATTAGGATACAAGAGATGCATTTATATTCATTAGGGAGAATTTGAGGATTTGATACCACGGTCCAGTGGTATTCCTCTGTAAGTAATAGGTCTTACATTCGATTCTCGCCAAATGCAAATTTGAACCGCATTATTGTTAGCCCATTATGAGGGTAAGCACACTTCCCCTCCCTTAAAATAGATAATATTATTTGTTAAAAAAAAGTTACTAAAACAAATTTCAAAAGCATACCATTAGAGTTCTGGACAATGTAGTCATCGTCATCCCACCAACTTGGAGTTGGTCTGAGCTTTAGATTTGCCCATTACTTCATCTGAAAGAGAGAGAGTGCACGATATGTACTGTTGTTGGAGATACTAAGTTAAACTGATTAGCTAAAATAATTTTTTGACATTGTTCACTAGTTAGCTTAGCAAAAATTTAAAGAAACTCATGGAGATGCTCAACATATCGAATAAGTTTTTGAAATAAAACCCTTCTATTTTTAATATTACATATCCAACAAAATAAAATAAAATAAAAAAATTGCCATTTTGGTTTCGGTCCCTAATCAACCTAATTATTAGACCGAAATCTTGTTTGTTTAAATATTTTGATCGAGGTCTTTAGCCTTATTTAAGAGTTTTAACTCATGCATTTATGCATCTAATATCCCACAAATTATAAAATTTAAAAAAATTCAAATAATATTTTTAAAATATAATAAATACTTAAAAATCAATTTTAGAGTAATATTGTTCTTCACAAAAATTATAGCAAAAACATAATGTACCCACATAATTATTAACATATTTTTAAAAATAACTATTGACATATTTTTAAAACATAAAATAAATACATAAAATTAACAAGGGTGCATTTAACAAAATTAAAAATGGGTACAAATAAATTAAAAAATATGGGCACAAAAAGAATTGATGTATTGGTACAAATTAAAACTCAAAAGAAAATTGGTACAAATTAAAAAAAGAGTTGCAAATTAAAAATGGGTACAAACTATTTTTGTACCAATACATCAATTAATTTGTACCAATTAACAAGGATTCATTAGCTACAAGTCATTTCCTCAGTTTTCACCTCCATCTCAATACCCTAAATCCATCCAACCGTTCCTACATGTCAGATTTGTACTAAGAAGGGACGCGAAATATCTCTCCCTGCCGTGATTCACAAGTCAGCATATCGAATGAAGAAAAGAGAAAAAAATTGGCAACGGTGTTTTTCGACCAAAACCTTGATGCACCAGCGAGCAAACAAAACGAATAGCATATTGTTGTTCTTTTTGTTAAAACAAAAGAAAGAAATCAAATCGTTGGCTCCCATCATGATTTAAACCTACGGATGAACTTGTCCAATAGCCCACTGCTCAAATATTTCAGGTTGCTCAATCAATGTTCCCATGAACCAAATTGACAATAAAGGACGAAAGCTGCCGTTTCATGTTCATCATTTATGAAACAAAACTTTCTCAAATTGGTCAACTTTCCTAGACGCCATGTTTAGATGAGAAAATTTCAGATTATTAAGGAATACAAAAATGACGGAATAGAAATCATTGAATTTTATTTGTAAGAATTTGTGAATTTTCTTATTTCGTTAATCTAAAAGAACTACGAAATTTAATGTGTGTAGAGTCATTAATATATAAGAAAGATAGTAGTCATGAAATGTACAAGTTGAGGTGGTGGCGACGACAGTGATGATGGTGGGTGGTGGTGACGGGGGTGATGACGGTGACAGGGAGAGGGGCCACAATGACATGTGGTGGTGGCGGCAGCCGTGATGGTAATGATGGTGGTGGGTGATGGTGGTAGGTGGTGGTGACATGTGGTGGTGGTGGCCACTCATGGTTGAGTTTTCTTTTTTTTTTATTTTTTTTTTTGAACTCCCACCCATGGAAATTTAGAAAGAGGTCCCAAACTACAAGTTTTTTTATGCGAAAATTCTAAATTTCTATATTTATGAATCCAAACAAGAGAATTGGTGCATGTCATGTTGCGAGTTTTATATTAGTTAAAGTGTAAATAGTAGTCTATCGTACCACATTGACAAAGTGCATATGTAATACCAATTATAACTCCTATACATACTTTCCTTTGAAGATTAATGAATATATATATAAGAAATTCTCAAATATTGTCATATATATTTTTGGTATTTACCATGTTTATTTTGACATGGCATCAGAGCACTTCGTTCTTGGTGACCCGTGTACTTTAATTTTGTGCCCACTTTTGTCGTAATTTCCTTCATAAAAAAACAAGAAAGAAAAAGTGAATAGTGCCGCGCTACAGTATAATGAACAATGCCGGTTACATGTGTGAACAGTGATCTGCTACATTGATGTGAACAGTGATATGCTACAGTGTATGAACATTGATCTGCTACAATGTTTTGACATTCAAACTCAGAAGATAATTGATCGTGGTAAAAGAATTGGGGCTTTGTACATCTGGACTATGGAGGATACTGTTGTTTCTGGTTTAAATAATCATCAAGTTTTAAGTGTTAAAGTGGATGACAAACATCAAATTTGGTTGTGGCATCTACGATTGGGACATCCATCATTCAGTTATATGAAGCATCTATTTCCTTCTTTGTTTCGCACTTATAATGATTCAGAGTTCAAGTGTGAAACATGTGTCATGGCTAACAGTCATCGTGCTTCCTTTCCCATAAATGATTCTAAAACTACTTTGCCATTTGATTTAATACATTCTGATGTGTGGGGTCTGACAAAGGTTACTTCTAATGGATTCCGTTGGTTTGTTACTTTTATTGATGATTGTACTCGATTAACTTGGGTGTTCTTGATGAAGAATAAGAGTGATGTTCCTTTGCTTCTTCAAGAATTGTGTGCAATGGTGTCTACTCAGTTTCAGACCAAAGTTAAGGTCTTTAGGACTGATAACGGAGGAGAATATGTGAATCACACTTTGGCATTCTTTTTTCGTGATCAGGGTATTATTCACCATACGACTACTCCGTTTGCACCCCAACAAAATGGTGTGTCCGAACGGAAGAATCGTCAAATAATGGAGGTTGCTCGCTCCTTAATGTTGGATAAATGTGTTCCTAACCTTTTGTGGGGTCATGCTGTTTTGGCTGCTATGTATTTGATAAATCGTGTTCCAAGTAGGTTCTTTATTTTTAGACACCGCTTGATGTGCTACAAAAACATGTTTATCTTGTTTCTGTATCAAAACTTCCTCCAAAAGGGTTTGGGTGTATTGTGTATGTGCATGTCTACTCTCATCAGCGGAGTAAACTTGATGCATGTGCTCTCCAATGTGTATTTATTGGGTATGCTAACAATCAGAAAGAATATAAGTGTTATCATCCTCCGACTCAGAAAACTTATATTTCCATAGATGTCACCTTCCACGAGGAAGTTTCGTATTTTGTGAAGCCCTCTTCCGACTCCCCACTTTAGGGGGAGAGGGGGAGTGAAATGAAGATTCGAATAGATGGTATGAATGATGTATTACAGGCTGAGTTATAGACATAACCTATTATGTTGCGTGATACTATTTCTACTGACGACAGATTAGATGTGCCCAATGAGTTGCCTGTTAGTATGTCTGACGAATTACATTCGGATGACCGGTTGCCTGCTGTTGGTATGTCTAACGAGTCACCTGATGATGGTTCGTCCAATGATGATTCTTCTAACAATCTGGTACAAGATGGTGACATACATGAGGTAAATTTTGATGATTCTTCTACTTATCAGTTGCCTCCACGAGCTAATCATGGAAAACCTAAAGTACAATATGAGCCTGATATGCATGCCAAAGCCAAATATCCTATCAACAATTATGTGTATACTCATTGTTTGTTCAAACCATATGCATCTTACATATGTCAGCTGTCTAGTATATCAATTCCAACAAAATTGCACGATGCTTTGTCTGACCCTAAGTGGGTTAATGCCATGAGAGTTGAGATGGAAGCTTTGGAAAAGAATTCCACTTGGGATTTGGTTCCTTTGCCAAACGGGAAGAAATCTTTTGGATGTAGATGAGTGTTCACTATTAAGCACAAAGCGGATGGTTATATTGACCGCAAAGCCAGATTAGTTGCTAAGGGTTATACTCAAACCTATGGCGTGGACTATCATGAAACTTTTACTCATGTTGCCAAAGTTAATATTGTGTGTGTTCTTCTGTCCTTAGCAGCAAACCAAGATTGGCCTCTGTTGCAGTTTGATGTTAAGAATGATTTCCTTTATGATGATCTCAAGAAGGAAGTTTATATGGATCTCCTACCTGGTATCAGATCATCTCCTGGAAAATGTGTTGTATGCAGGTTGTGAAAGGCTTTGTATGGTTTGAAATAATCTCCTAGAGTGTGGTTTGGGAGGTTTACAAGTTCAATGAAGAAGTTTGGGTATGTCCAGAGTAATTCAAATCATACTTTGTTTCTAAAGCGACAAAATGGTAAGCTAACTGCATTGATTATTTATGTTGATGACATGATAGTGACTGGTGATGATCAGAAGGGGATACAACGCCTTCAAAAGTACCTAGCTACTGAATTTGAGATGAAAGAATTGGGTGAATTGAAGTATTTTCCTGGAATCGAGGTTGCACGATTCAAGAATGGTATTTTTCTATCTCAACGGAAATATGTTCTTGATTTGTTAGCTGAAACAGGTATGTTAGATTACAAACCTGTTGATACTTCGATTGAGCAAAATCATCGTCTGGGCTTATTTCCGGATCAGGTTCATACTCATAAGGAATGGTATCGAGGCTTGTGGGGTGATTAATTTATTTGTTTCACACTCGCCCTTACATTGCTTATGCAGTTAGTGTGGTAAGTTAGTTTATGCACTCACTTAGTGAAGCTCATATGGATGTATTAATCCGTATTTTGAGGTACTTGAAGATGGCTCATGGCAGAAGCTTGGTTTTCTCCAAGAATGGTCATTTGAATGTCAAAGGGTATACAGATGCAGATTAGGCAGGTTCTATCACTGATCGGCGATCTACAACTAGATACTTTACGTTTGTGGGTGGTAATCTAGTTACTTGGAGAAGCAATAAACAAAAAGTGGTGGCTAGGTCAAGTGTTGAAGTTAAGTTTCGTGGTATGTCTCATGGTGTATTTGAATTGTTGTGGTTGAAAAAACTGTTGAGAGATCTTGGATTTAAACCCAAGGGTGCTATGAAACTCCATTGTGATAACAAAGCTGCTATTGAGATTGCTCATAATCCAATGCAACATGATCGAACAAAATATGTGGAGATTGATCAACATTTCATCAAGGAAAAATTGGATGTTGGAATTATTATGTTTCCATTTGTGGGATCTGAAGATCAACTCGCTGATGTACTTACTAAGACTGTGTCGAATAGTGTGTTTTCCAACTCGCTTGATAAGTTGGGCATGCGTAACATCTTTGCTCCAACTTGAGGAGGAATGTTGCGAGTTATATATTAGTTAAAGTGTAAATAGTAGTCTGTTGTCCCACTTTGGCAAAGTGCATATGTAATACCAATTGTAACTCCTATATATAATCAACTTTGGAGATTAATGAATATATAAGAAATTCCCAAATATTGTCATATATAGTTTTGGTATTTACCATGTTTAGTTTGACATATCAATTTATAAATTCTAACTTTTTGTCCAAATTTCAAGTTTATTTCTTTCATCCAAACATAGTTAACATGCCAATGAAAACCAAGGGAAAGAGAAAAGAAAGGATCCGTGTCTTTTTTTTTTTTTTGAACAAACGACATTTTTTACACTAAAGGGTGGGGGAGTGAGCTAAGCATCACAATAAGCTAGCAATAATGTGGTTCAAATTTGTTTTTGGCAAGAATCGAACCTAAAACATTTCACTTACAAGTGAAGATAAATACCTCTAAATTGTAACACTAAGTGGCTAAAAAGAAAGAATCCGTTTGTCAAGAAACATTTGCATCACGCACAAGTGTCAATCACCTCCATAAAATAGGAGCAATGCTCCCAACACTAAAATGCCGTCAAATTATTCTCAACACTAAACCCTTCCGAAATTAGCAAACACAAATTCTAATTAGTCGGTCATTCACCTATTAATTATCAAAATTTTGTTTGGAACTACATGTGATTTGATCCCTTACAAAGAGAGTATGCAGGCAATTTAATATCAAATTCTAAATGCAACCGGAACCCCCTAAATAAATCCATGTATGAACTGTGCAAATTTTAGACGCAACCACAATCAAATTTGAATTCCTTGTTCATTCCAAACCAAAATCATCCAATCAATTTCCCAAACACCCAAATCCAAATTGAATTCCTGATTCATTCCAAACCAAATACACTCAAACACCACAAACACTTTTCCTTTATTTTGAATGGGTCATTCACTCATTAAAATTCTTTGAACTACGAGTGGATTAATTCCTCTCTCAATTTGATTAACGTGATCTTTTTTTATTACGAGTGATATTATTATTTAAAGAGGAAAGGGAGAGAAGGGTTTTAGTCCATAATTAAAAGGTCTTATCTAAAGTAATACTATGTTGTAATTTGTTAGTCATTTTCTGTTTTTTATCACGTACAATTAAATTGAGCATTAATGTAAGTGAGATGATTAGTGGTAGTTCTTTTCATTTGTAAATTAAAATTTGGTGTAATTAGATTTTCATCCTTATTTTTACTACTCTATTGATTAAAACCTTATTACTTTTCAATTTTTGATCAAGGTCCTTTGTATTAATAATATCATTAATTATTTCAATAATAAAATATTTTTTATTTATAAATATATTCATTTAATATTAAAAATGTTACAATTAGTATATTTATATTTATGGCTAAATTTTTTATCATATATTTTTATTTTTAGTTTGTACCCATTTTTAATATGCAACCCTTTTTTAATTTGTACCAATTTTCCTTTCAATTTTAATTTGTACCCATATATTAATTTCTTTTTGTGCCCATATTTTTTAAAGTTTTATTTGTATTGTACCCATATTTTTTTATTTATTTGTACCCATTTTTATTTTTGCGAAATGTACCCATTTTGAAGAATGTACCCATGTTTTGATACAATAATTTTTTGGTTATTTTTTATGAATGTACCCATGTTTACACACACACACACACACAATAGTATATTTATATTTTAATATTTTTAATCCCACAAATTATGTTTTTTATTTAAAATCTCATTAATATAAACAACTATAAATTTTAATTTTTAATTTAAAAAATATAGTAACGTACATAGAAATAAATTATCAATTAATTTTAGGGACTTGAATCAAAAATTGAAAACCAACAAAGTTTCAGTCAAAGATTGTTCATAACTAGGGACCGCATCCAAAGTCTCCCTTAAAATTTTTAAGTTTGACTTCTACAGATGACGAGTTTGTAAACATATGCCTATGTATATTAAAATTAAGTACTAATGTGTGCTCAATGTGTAAATGTGGCACATCATATTGTAGTTTAACGTAGATAGACCAAGATTTTAAAGCGAGAAAACACATGGATCAAGAATTGTCAACCTTCAAAACACACAGACAAAATTATTCAGTTCTTAGGGTCGAGTGCACACGCATGGCACGTGATTCATTTTGACACAAGTTCTGACGAAAATGATCGTAGGTGTACGTTTTGATGAATTAAGGGACCAATGGTAAAAAAAATTTAGTTGAGGGACCATTACTCTAGTTAGGTCAAAGTCAAGGGACCATTGCTACAATTTCCTCAAATTTTTGTCCTACTAAAACACCCTAAGACATAAATACTAAAAAACCCTAAAACATAAATACTAAAATACCCAAACATAAAATAAACCAAGTTACTAATTTTATTATTTGTGAGGTTAGGCTCACCTCTCCCCCTTAGTATAAACTAGCCTTCATGCTTTTTGAATCACGACGTGCTACATGCGACTTACACGTTTTAGATGTATTTGACATAAATTGAAAAAAATGAAAGTCAAATATTTGAAGTAAATGAATAATCTTAGATCATGCTAAAAGAAAGCCCTCATAAACCAATTAAAACAGCTGAATTGACATTATAAAATCAGTCTCTGTAGAATTTACATTAAGAATAGAGAAAATAATATTTAATAAACAATTGATTGAATCACATTATTGCTAGCCCATTGTGAGGCTAAGCTCACCCCCTCCCCCTTCGTGTAGATTATATCGTTTGTTAAAAAAAAAAACAATCATTTGACAACTAATTTAATCACATTATTATCCGTGTGCGAAAGACGTTTTTTTATGACCGGCATTACACGCCTCTTAAGATGTTTTGAACGTGTTTAAAAATAGAGAAAATAATATTTAATAAACAACTGATTGAATCACATTATTGCTATCCTATTATGAGGCTAAGCCCACCTCTCCCCCTTAGTATAGATAATATCGTTTGTTAAAAAAAATCATTTGACAACTAGTTTAATCACATTATTATTCATGAAAGACCTTTTTTTATAACCGGCGTTACACGCATCTTAAGATGTTTTGAACGTGTTTAAAAATAGAGAAATTGAATCACATTATTGCTAGCCTATTGTAAGGCACTAATTTAAAAAAAAAACACAAAAAAAAATAATTATTAAAAAAGATACTATTAAAATGACAAAAATGCCCTTGTCTTATTAGATGCATTATTTTGGGATGCCCTTGAAGTTTTTTGTCTAGGAGGTATTTTTGTCCAATTTTTTGTTGAAACTTGGTGACACCAAAATACTATTCACCTTTCCATTCTCTTTATATATAGATAATACTATTGTTTGTTCAAAAGAATAATTCTTATTGGCTATAATTAGTGACGAAAAGGGCCTAAAGACATAGATAAGAATTGAATTATAAACACATATTATATAGAAAGAAATTATACATAATGATTGGATATAATGTAACTTTTTATAACTAGGTCTAGTAGCTAGTATTTCTTTTAACAAATATTACAGTTACTATCTATTTGTAGCATTTAATAAAACTTACATGTGTTGGTGAATCATACCTCTATTAGAGAGATAATACAAATAGATAGTAAATGTAACACAACTCATTTCTTTTATCCTTGCCAGTCCTTAGGGTCGAGTTACACCCGTATTCTCACAATAATCGCATTCCTTAGGGTTGAGTGCACACCCATACGTACCAAAGTGGGCATCTCAAAGGCCAAATAGTATAAACCGAGCTGAATATTTCTTGCTCAACAACATGTATACGAGATAGTAGTAAAGAACATGTATGTATATTGAGACAAATCAATTACATGAATTTTTGGGCAACTAATTAACCAGAAAAAGGGGTATGACACAACCGATTTACCCATGGATTGCCAAGAAATGCCACAAAGTCTAAGGAGTCAAGATTAGATAATTAGTAATTGAGTTTGAGAGCATCATGATGTCATCATACCAACCATTTAATTTACTAGCACAAAAATTCATAAGCAATGATAAGGGCAATGAAACAAGTTAAAAAGGTAGGGTAGCCTTTCTTCATATATACAGAACCATCTGCTGCAAATAACACCGTATCATTAGATTCATTATACCCAAAATGATGCGCTTACAAGACTTGTAAACATAACAACTATATGGACTCGATCTTCCTCCGACTACGAGAACTAGTCATCTTCATCCAACAGCACCTCAGTCCCAACAAACTTACCACTAGTTACTCACCAAGACAAGGTCCGGACCAATTCACTATTTTGGCATGGACTCGCATTCTTCAGTCCAGTGGCTACGGTAATCCTCACACCAATCATAGTACTTCAAAATAGCATGTCCTTCATATTCCACATTCAGCTTACCTTCGTGCTTAGAAACAAGCTCACCACATTCTGTGCAAATTATATCACAGTGTTCGCCAACATGAGTGCCCTTTGGGACCAAAACAAAGTACGGGCAATTGTGACTCTTGCGGTCCTCAACTTCTTCACAACAAACTTCACAGTAATTACACTTTTTTTCGCAGTTGGAGTCGAGCCATTGGGTCTCCAATCGCCTTTTGTATACCTTCCTCTTCATCTGCTTGTTTAAATTTTCATGGTTAGAATACAAAATAAGAATATTAATAACAATTCTGATGGGAGTTATAAGGAAGCAACTCAATCCCTCCAAATTTTGAGCTATTCTTACTCCGACAAGAATAGAATTGCACCTCATCTCCTATCTGTTGTCCTTGTAGCTCCCTCCACATTTAGTTCCACCCACCCTTCCTCGCCAAATAGAGGAAGGGTTTCTCAAAGTTGTAGTTGCTCTTTGCTGATATCTCATAGTATTATAGATTCTTCTTTATATGGAAGGTGTTTGGGCAGGAATTTCATTGGGAACGGTCCCTGGCTCGAGCACACAGCTCCTACGAAGTTGGCACTTTGGTTGGTTGTATGGCTCTTGGTCACTTGTCGGGCTGCAAGAAGATAACATAGTTAGTTCTGAGAGGTGCCTTTGTCAGGCCTTAGGTATAGGCCTCGAGGCTCGCAATCAGAACTAACTTAAGTGCAGAGCCGTGCCACTGCCATCTCTGTATGGCAGATGTAGAATAAGTGTATTTAAGCCGATTACTTGCGCCCCAAGTTATCTTGACTTCTTATTATCAAAGGATTGTCGTGGATGGGTTAAGTCCACATTAACTTCTTTTCTATGCCTTGAGATCAAGACTTTCATTTATCTTGTATACTTAAAGGGTGGAAATCCATATCTGATCAATGCATTGGTTTAATACACTTTTGTGAGATTAAAACCACTAAGTGAACTAGATTTGATAGTTAATGGGACTTTGGATCATTAAAAGACCGGCGATGACTTGTATACATATTGAGGGATACATTATACCACCAGATCTATTAACTAAAAACAAGACAAAGATAGTCGGGCAAGATTTAACCTTGTCAGGCAAGGTTGAATCTCGTGCAGCTTCTTCTCTTTGCGATTACAAAGGTTTGAGAACTAAAGAGGGATGGATAGTAAGTAAGTTTACACGAGGGAATCGATACTACTATGTTTAGAGAGAGTAGCAGAGCTTTTACATAGACAAAAGATGGCTTTTGTAGGGAATGATCCTGAAAATGACTGAAGTCGGGGCTGGTTACAGCTTTTGTATGCAAATCTGGCTTGAGAGTAGAGTTTGTATATTTGTTTGTTTGATTGGTTGAGTGTCTTTGTTTCTGGGTCCTTTTCCTCCTTTTATAGACGAATTAGCCTGACTGCTTGCCGCTTTGTTCTTGCCCGAAAGCAACTGAAGGATAGTGACTCATCAGCCATTTACGTGTTCTGCCACTATAAAGTACTTTTTGGGCCGAGAGTAGGTTGATTTCCATCAATTGTCACTTTTTGTAAGCAACTAGCCTTTGCATTAAATGGGGGAGTGCCAATTGGTCTTTGAGATGGATGATCTGGGCTTTAGGTGATGGGCCTCGGGCAAAATCTCATTCCTAAGCTTTTTTGGGCATCCCTTCTTGAAGGACTTGGATTGTCTGCCCTCCAATTTTGGTACCCTCCCCGTGCCCTCCTGTTTTTGTGGTCACGGTTAAGCCACGCCAACATTTTATATTACTATTTCTTTTTGTTTTATTATTTTTATAAAAAAATAATATAAAATATTGACGTGGCTTAACCGTGACCGTACAAAATAGGAGGGCATGGAAGGGCACCACAACTAGGAGGGCAGACAATCCAAGTCCCTTCTTGAAAGCCCAAAGTTTAAATTATAACCCAATCAGAAGGTAACATGCTTGGCTTTAACCTGCTTGTCCTTCTCATGAACCTTGTTGCCACAAGAACAATAGGGATGCTCTCGCACACACTGAAATACTAAATACCAAACCATCACCAACTAAAGTAAAAATAAAAAAGTAAAGAAACATTAGACCTGACACAAAAATAATTTAGCCAACTCATCGGCAGAGATCACGGTGCCATGTACGGACATTCTTGTATGTTGACCTAGCGGAAACGTCAAACATGATGATTAGCATATGAATGCTACGTATTTCAATGAAGAATTTTAGGTGTTCATTATGAGGCATCCATCATGATTGTTTACGTTTATTCACTCCAGTGGTTCTTCATTGGCCTCCTGGAAATCATGCATCCAACTGAAAGTGTTGTGAATTAAAGCCATAGGAATGCATGCTCTACGGGGCATCCATATGCAAATGACTGGCAAAGGCGAAGACCCCGAGTTTGCACTCAGAAGCATTAATCTTGGAGGTAGTTTCACAATGACTGGCATTGGCATCATTTAATTCTCTCAAACATTGATTGATTCTTGTATGGCAAATCTACTACTACTACTGCTAGTACTGTGATTATGCCAAGTCCAATGCTTGATTAGTTGTTCTCCTCTAATGTTATGCCAATCTCATGCTTGGGATGGAGGGGGATGCTATGACAAATTAATGTACTACTGTATCATAATCTCATAGAGTTAGTTATGCAAGGCTGTTACTGTTAGCTGCCAACCTTTCATGAACTCCAACACAGAATATGAAGGGCTGACAATGTGAGAGTTGTTTCTTCATCCATGGGACTTTAGAGATTATCGGACATTTTCATGTCTTGTACAATGAACATGGATACACAGCAAATCATACGTAACGAAAGGAACAAGAAATTCAAGTAATCAACATAGGAAGCAACAAGCATTGGCATTGAAGAACTGAAACAAGAAATTCAATCCGTAACAAGAAATTCAAGTAATCAACAGAGGTTCCACTTTTAATACTACCATCCGTAACAAACATTGGCATTGAAGAACTGAAACAAGAACTTCACAGGGCCATAACCCCTTTAATTCAATGTAGACTGAAGCTACAAACTAAGTTCATCTTAAATTGAAAGTGTAAGTGGACGGTCGACATGCTCGGGTAACTTGTAGCAACTTGTAGCAAGAGCATCATTCATTGATAACATTTAAATTTTCTAAAAAAGTTAACGAACATCTTGCAACATAAATCTTGTACACTGCATGGCCAATTCGCAGTGACAGATACTTGAGTCTACGCTCGCTCGAAAATCGAACTCGAGGTCGTCCACGGTCGACTTCTGCCATTTGAATCAGGTAATCAACAGATGATTCTTGTTGGAAAACTACTCTTTGAACGTAATAATTGTCATGCAATTTGGCCAAGGGATGACCTTCAAAGAGTAGAGGCCCATATTGTGAGCAAATATTACTGACTGCTTCTTTCGATACTTCATCCCTTGGATAGACCGCTAACGCAGCCCTTTGGTTAGTAGCTTCCAAACGGTCAAAAAACCGTACGTAAGACTTAATGGAGTTTCTAGATGTCACCTGATACGCAACTGTTGGCGACACATGTGCCACTGCCAACATAATAGAAAAAGGCAAAAGCAATCATTAGTGTAAAAAAAAAAAAATCATTACTATATTTATTAATTTGTTCATAAATAAAAAAAGCTTATTATATTAACATTTTCTATATAGTTGAATAAACTCTACATACTAAATATGTTTCACTTTTTAATTAAAAATTATCTTAACGCAGCTTACGTACTTTTCTATAATACCCTCACACTCCACATTTTGAACATAAATCTTATATTTTCTACATGCACCTCGCCTTTTGTATACACCCACATTTTTCAAAACTTATACCCTCTCATTTTTATCGAAGGAGAAAAAGATCTATCCAGATATTGTTTGTCAATGTGAGTGAAAAATCGTACAAGATCTTTGCCATGCCACTAACAAAATGTTTGTAGACATGCTAAGATTTCAACCTATATGCTATTCCCTATTATGAACCTAATAAACTCAAAATTATCATTACATAGTAGGATACACAAGTCATTTGATATCAAATTTTAATATGAGGTGCTAACATAAAAAGCCATAAAAAATTACATAAACAATTAAGGGAGAAATAATTACCGTGTAACATTCCGCCAGTGCTACCGTCTTCCAAAGCTGCATATAACAATGCAAAGGCAACTTCCTCCTTTACGTTGTCTATGGACACGCCGCTACCGTAACTAGCCATCTCATTTTCATATGCTTGTCTAGCGTAAACCATCCCGGAGCCCAAAGTAGCGAATGCCTCGATCTTGTCTAGAAATCCCCTGCCGCGTCTCAAAACCTTGTTATACTGATAGCCAAAGGAGTATAATATGGGATGCTGCAACATGCTAAAATTGGTTAGATACTGATTTAAGGTTTTTGGCTAAATTATATGGTTCAACATATTTGAAATCGATAATTACCCCTCCCTCGATTCCCCCAATGAAGCACTTTCCAGAAGCATCATCTGTAATAGTGTCTGCGAATTCTTTCCCGCTCTTTGCAAGCTCTTCAATAGTTAAGTATCTGCTAGTCTCTCTTAGTTTTTCCTTTAGGTGCTTCCATATAGATGTAGAAACTCCAACTTTGCCAACCCTAGTCAAAACTATGGATTCGGTAAGCTTGATCATCTTCTTTTTGCCGTCTCTCTCTGAGAATATAAAAGGTAAAGACGGTAAATAAAGAAACAAAGAAAAACCCTAAACCCCGTAAAATAAAAAAATAAAAATAAAAACAAGGATTAATAAATTTACTGTAGACGCCATTCTTGGTCGCCCTGGAGTCGACCGCCAGTATCATGTCTTCGCCGTGGATCACCCCTATGTTTGTTGTGCCACCGGAATCTGGATCCTGTATGTACAACCACAGAAGTTTGATGTGTTATTCCTAGTTTCATTTTAACAAATTTTTTTTAACAAACGATATTATCTACATTAAGAGGATGAGATGTGTTTAGATATTTATGATGTAACTAATTAATAAAGAGGGTCCGTGTAAATTTGGATGGAAATGTGTAATTAAATCATAATCTTTTGGAAAGAAGTAGAATATAAAAAATAAAAATAGAGAGATAGAGAAAAAAAAAGAAAAAAAAAGGACATTGGATAAAAATGAAGACGAGAGAGAAGGATTGACCAAAAAATAAAAAATAAAAAAAAGAAGAGGAAAAGAGAAGGGAAAAAAAATCAGAGATTGGCTAAAATTCGATCTTTTTTCCATCACCGGTCACTCCAATCCATCCATCCATCCATCCGTTTTTATCTTTTTAGTTCAATCAGTTTTCATGGTCAAGTATGAGTTGGTTTTATTGCTCATCTCACTCATTCAACCCCTTCAACATTCTTAGTCACTGCAATCCACCCCAATGTCAAAAGCCTACTGATCTAAGATGTTATGCTAATTTACCTACATTCAAATTCAAATTAATATAGAGAGCACGGACCTCGTCGTCGTGGTCGTACTCGTCGGTGTCGTTGCCATCGTCGTATTCATCGTTGTCGTACTCTTCGCTGCTGTCCTCCTCGCTGTCATCGTCATTGCCGTCGTCGTCGTCGCTGCTGTCGTCTCCGTCGTCATCCTCACCGCTGTCGTCTCCGTCATCGTCCTCACCGCCGTCGTCGTCATCACCGCTGTCGTCTCCGTCGTCGTCATCACCGCTGTCGTCTCCGTCGTCGTTGTCGCCGCTGTCGTCCCCATCGTCGTTGTCGCCACTGTCGTCTCCATCGTCGTTGCCGCTGTCGTCGTGGTCGTCGTCCCTGCCTTCGTCGCCTTCGTCGCCGTCGTCCGCATTGTCGCTGTCGTCGTCACCCCCGCGGTAATTGCCCCCTCCGTAGCCGCCCCCGCCGTAGTACTGGTCATTATACGGAGGGTAATATGGTGGAGGTGGTGGATAATACGAGTAGTCGTAGTCGTCGTAGGAAGAAGGCAGCATATCCATGGGAGAGAGGAACAAGGGGTTGGGTGGTTGACAGGTTGTAGATGAATCAAGTGGAAAATTTATATGGTGGTGGAAAGGCTGCTACAGCTGCTGCCAAAAGCCTTAACAAGGAATTTGGGTCAAAATGGATGGAGGATATGCAATATGTTGATCATCCTGAAGAAATAAGGTTTCAGAGCTTAAGGGTAAAAGCTTTTTGGATGTGGGGTGAGGGATAGACCTTAACAAGGAATTTGGGTTAAAATGGAAGGAGGATATGCAATACTGTGTTGATCATCCTGAAGAAATAAGCAAGCAGGTTGGTTTCAGAGGTTAAAGGTAAAAGCTTTTTGGATGTGGGGGGAGGGATGGACCTCAACAAGGGATTTGGGTCAAAATGGAAGGAGGATATGCAATACTGTGTTGATCATCCTGAAGAAATAAGCAAGCAGGTTGGTTTCAGAGCTTAAAGGTAAAAGCTTTTTGGATGTGGGGGGAGGGATGGACCTTAACAAGGGATTTGGGTCAAAATGGAAGGAGGATATGCAATACTGTGTTGATCATCCTGAAGAAATAAGCAAGCAGGTTGGTTTCAGAGCTTAAAGGTAAAAGCTTTTTGGATGTGGGAGGAGGGATGGAGCTTTCAGTCGATAAGACTGAGAACCTCCATCAACAGGCACAGGACTTTCGTACTGTGGAGACTAAAATACGGAGGAAGGATGTGGCTGCAGAACATGTTATAGGTGTGGCTGCAGAACATGTTATAGGTGTGGCTGCAGAATCATGTTATTTGGGAATCCCTTTCATGTAGAGTACGCAGGCAAGCCAAGACTCAGAGCTGTTTCCCCTATGAGTTGAGCAAGAAGCATTTAACAAGATTCTCAATTTACTGTTTTTAATTCAGAGTAATGTTCAGTGGCTATCTTCTCGACTGCCTGCTTTACGGAACGAACTCTATTGCAGTAGCGAGGTTCTGAAAGAAGGGGTTCTTCCCATAGAACTTCTCCTTTATTCGTGCTTGTTGTAATTTTAATTATAATTTATCGAATTCTACTTTCGAAAAAAAAAAAAGAGTTTTCTTCTATTATTCCTAATTTATATTGTAGTTTTATTTTTATGTTGTCTCTTTCGCTTCTTCATTTTAGAAAAGATTGTATCTTTGCTTCTTCATTTTAGAAAAGATTGTAGCTTTTTTAGGAGTGACAACAGTCTTATTCACATTGATGCCGCATTATCACTGCCGCGGTTGGGGGCTTTCCTTAAGCCCCAATATAATCGATCCAAGAGTCTTTGTGAGCTCAACAATTCGTTTTGGAGCTCGAGTCTGGAGGGTTGGAGTACCGCACCAACCCTCAAGTTTGTGAAGAGAAAAGGTTGTCAAGCCCTCGCACCCGAAAATTTTGTTCCTTGTACGATACAAAGAAATTTGTAAGAATAACATTTTTGATCCACCTCTCTGTTTGCCATGGTTTCTAACTGTGAAAAATGAGCCCGTTACCTTTCTTAAGAAAATCTTTCGGCCTTGTCAGCCCAATAGCATGTAGAAAAACAATCAAAAGTAATATGCATACATACAAGAGAGGCCTTCCCTCTCTCTCTCTCTCTCTCTCTCTCTCTCCCTCTCTCTCTCTCTCTCAAAAGCATGTGTTGGATGGTACGTAGCATGATTGCCTAAATACAGAAGGCCATTAGTTAGTTTTCTCTCTCTAATACCACTCTCTCTCTCTCTCCCTCCCCCCCCCCCCCCCCCAAAATGACCATTATCCATCTTTAGAAGTTCATCATGAAGTTTCTTTACACACTAAATAAATAATACATACATAATCAAGGTTCTAATATGAGCATAATGGAAGAGTACAAAATGAAATTTTATTATAAGCACGCATCGTCATGCCTATTGAAAGCTCAAATACAGTGTTATTATGCACATTCAATATATTGCTTGCCTACGCCGCTGAGTACCACGATTTCATCTTATTCCCTCTTTATTTGTAAGTGAAATGTCTTAAGTTCGATTATCGCTAAAGACGAATTTGAATCACATTATTATAGTTAGTTTATTGTTGTGTTTAGTCTAATCACCTACCCTTTAATATAGACACTATCGTTTATTTAAACATAAATAAGGTATCTTTCAATCATATGCTTTAATTAATTTATCTATAGTCAATTCACAAATCAAATAATGTACCATGTATTGAATTATCAAAATTTTCAGATAGGGGAGAAAGAGACAAAGACCCCGATCCGGTGGGACCCTTGGCAGAAAATAGTGCGGAAAAGGGCGTACGCTGCTGTACACGCCAGTCCCTGCCTTCTGTTTAATATGGCTGAAACGGCTATCAAGTAACCCATACTGTACCTTCATTCGAAATTGGACCACATCCACATTTTTTTTTCTTCATCTTTTGCAGAAATTTTTAGTATCCAACAATGCATGCTTTGTCGTCCTATTGGCATCTGTGGTGGATGAATTCAATTCGCAACACATATGATACTCCATTTATTCGGTGTGTGACATACACGAGGGCATAATAATTTCATTGTTAGAATACAAAATAAGAATACTAATAACAATTACTAACATATCAATTCAAGGCCCGTAAGACTTTTGTAAGAATAGCATTTTTGATCCACCTCTCTGTTTGCCATGGTTTCTAACTGGGGAAAATGAGCCCGTTGCCTTTCTTATCTTTCGGCCTTGTCAGTCCAATAGCATGTAAGTAATATGCATACATACAAGAGAGGTCTTCCCTCTCTCTCTCTCTCTCTCTCAAAAGCATTTGTTGGATGGTACGTAGCATGATTGCCTAAATACAGAAGGCCATTAAAGTTAGTTTTCTCTCTCTCTCTCTCTCTCCCTCTCTCCACACCCCCCCCCCCCCCCAAAATGACCATTATCCATCTTTAGAAGTTCATCATGAAGTTTCTTTACACACTAAATAAATAATACATACATAATCAAGGTTCTAATATGAGCATAATGGAAGAGTCCAAAATGAAATTTTATTGTAAGCACGCGTCATGCCTATTTAAAGCTCAAATACAATGTTATTATGCACATTCAATATATTGCTTGCCTACGCCGCTGAATACCACGATTTCATCTTATTCCCTTTTTATTTGTAAGTGAAATGTTTTAAGTTCGATTATCGCTAAAGATGAATTTGAACAACATTATTATTGTTAGTCTATTGTTGTGTTTAGTCTAGTCACCTACCCTTTAATATAGACACTATCGTTTATTTAAACATAAATAAGGTATCTTTCAATCATATGCTTTAATTAATTTATCTATAGTCAATTCACAAATCAAATAATGTACTATGTATTGAATTATCAAAATTTTCAGATAGGGGAGAAAGAGACAAAGACCCCGATCCGGTGGGATCCTTTGCAGAAAATAGTGCGGAAAATGGCGTACGCTGCTGTACACAGCAGTCCCTGCCTTCTGTTTAATATGGCTGAAACGGGTATCAAGTAACCCATACTGTACATAACCCTTCATTCGAAATTGGACCACATCCACATTTTTTTTTTTTTCATCTTTTGCAGAAACTTTTAGTATCCAACAATGCATATTTTGTCCTATCGACATCTGTGGTCGATGAATTGAATTCGCAACACATGACACTCCATTTATTCGGTGTGTGACATACACGAGGGTATAATATTTTTTATTTTTTTGGTGAAGTTTCTCGGTTATAAACAAGAAGCAACTATGTTATATCTGATTCTAGTGTAAGTACCTGTTTCGTTTCGTTTAAATAGCACAAAACATTTACAAACTAGACGACGTCTGCTCAATAGCACTTGTACAATAAAAATGGCAATAATGTAATGCTTGTTATTAATGGGACGTCGTGTGTTTTGTAGGTGTTTTGTAGTAATGGATGTCCTCACTCCTCAAAATAATCCTCTCGGGCGTTGTTAGTTTTTATTGCGGTGAATATTTCTTGATAATGAAGTTGTACTTTCTAATGTTCATTGACTGAGACCTTATCGGTTTTTAGATTTTTATCAAAGTCCCTAGCATTAATGTTATTAATGAATTATATTCCAGTTACATAATTTTTTGGAATAAAAATTAGTAATTGATTTAGGATTTTAATACTCACATCCTTACTACATTCCTAATTAATTTTTTTAAAAAAAAAAAAAAAAACCAAAGATAGGATATATTAAAGACAAATAGGAAAGTTTACATCCTAGGCTAAAACATTAAACAAAAATTCAGGCCCAATACAATCCCAAGCAAAATCACGGCCCTCCTTAAGAACAAACTTCGCCACCGAGTGAGCAGCACGATTGCACTCCTAGGAACGAAGGAAAACATCACAGACATCAACCTTTGAACTAGCAGCTCGATGTCGCCAAGAATGCATTCTATACTAACGTCAAGAGCAATTTCCTTATTGAGCATCTGGATAATAACCAAAGCATCAGATTCGACAATCACCTTGTCAAAACCTTTGTCTATGCAGGCCATCAGAGCATGGCGGATAGCGCATGCCTCAACAGCTGCGACATTGTGGCAGAGTCCATTCCCTGACCCTTTAGCAGCATGTAGCAAACCCGCCAAATCACGTCCCACCCAGCCCACTCCAGCATGAAGAGAAGTCTTGCACCAGGTCGCATCCGTGTTAATCTTCATGAAACCAAATTTCGGTTTTTGCCAATGCGACTTCGAGCGAGCCATATTCATTGCAGAATCTAGTAGCATTTGGCAATCATTAGCATGACCCTGAGACATCGCATCACGAAACTCAGAGATGTTTGTCCTCCATACCGATAGGATCTCCAGAGGCTGACGATGCAAGCCTTTAAAAGCCACCTCGTTTCTGTTTTTCCATAGCCTCCAAAGGCCGAAAGCAAATTCTTGTAGGATCTCCTCAGCATAGTCCCTGTCCATAACACTAGTACAGAAGTTATCCCAACTTTCTAGGAAATCAGCGCTTGCCAGATGAAAGGAGTTTAGTTGCAGCGGGGAGCAGAACCAAAAGCGGTGGCTAAGATGGCATTTGAAGAATAAGTTATTTTCAGATTTGTCAAAGGTGTTACACACCCCACAAATATTATCCACTCGTATTTGGCGTCTCTGAAGGTTATGGCGAGCTGCTAGAGCATTATTGCAACAACGCCATATGAAAAATTTAATTTTGTTGGGTACTTGCAAACTCCAGATCTTATTCCAGATCCTGTTGTGCTTCTGACTCTCACTAGGAACACCTCGGCCTCTCTTCCCCAGCGCGCCGTTCTCCATCAAATTCATCGCCACCCCGTACCCAGTTTTAACAGAATATTCTTCATTCACTGAGTGGTGCCACACTAGCCTATCACAGCAACCAGAGATGCTTAGAGGAATGCTTAGGATTTGCGCCACGTCATCCTGGTTGAAACCAGCCGAGATTACCCCTTCCTTCCAGGACATAGAGGCAGGGTCGATTAAATCCCTAACCCGGGTTGCCACTAAACAATCCTTCGGTTTGACTCGAAAGGTGGTAGGTTTCGGGAACCTCGGGTCCTCCTGAATATTTATACTCACCCTGTCTCTTACCCGCCACCTTAATCCATGGTGGAGCGTTCACCTTGCAGGCTTCGAAGATGCCCTTCCAACCCCATGATGTATTCTTGCCCCTGCCAGCATCTTTGAAGGGTTTCCCCGGAAAGTATTTATCCCTTAGAATAATAGCTAGAAGAGACGCTGGATTTTGGGTCATCCGCCAACCGATCTTGGCAAGGAAAGCAAGGTTGAAACATTGTAAATCCTTAAAGCCTAAACCTCCAGACTTTTTTTGTTTCCTTAGGCGGTCCCAAGAAATCCAATGAATCCCCTTTCTTTGGTCATTACCTCTACACCAATAGTTTTGGATTGCTTTCTCCATATCCTTGCACACCCTAATGGGGAGTTTAAAGCAGCTCATGGCATAGTTTGGGAGCGTCATGGCAACTGCCTTCACAAGAACTTCCTTCCCAGCTTGGGATAAGAATTGCTTAGGCCAACCCGCCAATCTAGCTTCAATTTTATCCCGAACCTATGCAAAAATAGCTTTTTTGGAGAGTCCAAAATCAGCCTGCAGCCTGAGATACTTCCCGAAACCCTCCTTAGCTTGAATACCCAAAGTTTCCCCAATTTTCTTTTTATTCCATTTCGTGGTAGAAGATCTAAAGAAGATCGAACTCTTGGATAAATTAATTTCCTGCCCAGAACTTTTAGCATACACTTGCAGAATATCCACAACTTCTTGTGCCTCCTCAACCGTAACATTTCCAAAAAGCACATAATCATCTGCAAAGAAAAGGTGCGTTATTGGGGTACCATTTGGTGTCACTTTGAAGCCGTGGAGGGCTCCACGTTCCAAACCTTTCCGGATCAACATGGAAAAACCTTCAGTGCAAATTAGAAACAAAAAAGGGGATAAGGGGTCCCCTTGTCTTAAGCCCCTTTTTGGTAGGATATAACCCGTCGGGAAACCGTTAACGAGGATGCTCAATGATGCAGAGGAAACACATTCCTTGATCTGCTTTTAGAACATCGACCCAAACCCGAACTTGGCCATCATAGAAAGGAGAAATTCCCACTCCACACGGTCGTAAGCCTTTGCCATGTCCAGCTTAATGGCCATCCCTGCCTGATTTTCCTTCATTTGATAGAGCAAGGAGTGTAGAATTTCGTGACCACAAGAATGTTGTCTTGTATTTGCTTCCCAGCAACAAAAGCAGACTGGTTATCTCCAATCACCTTCGGCATCACCTTCTTAAGTCTATTAGTTAGCACCTTGGCAATGATCTTGTAAATAATGTTACAGAGAGCTATGTGTCTGAATTGCGTCATTTTTTTCGGACATTTGACCTTTGGAATGAGTACCAAGTTGGTGTGGTTTAGTTTCCAAAAAAGGGTGCCAGAGTGCCAGAACGCTTTGACAATTTTCATCACATCCTCCCCCACAGTTGTCCAGTGGTCTTTATAGAAGCACCCAGAGAAACTGTCCGGGCCCAGAGCACTCATAGACTGGATTTGGAAGGCTGCCTTCACAATTTCATTATCAGAAATCGGTGCTTCCAGACCACGGTTATCCTTAAGGTTTAGTCTTGACTCCATACATTCTTCAACCTCCTCAATGTGGCTGGGCCTACAAGACTGAAATAAATATGTAAAATAAGAAGTAGCAGTTTCACATATTCCTTTTTCAATTTCGTGCCAAACCCCGTTGGAATCTTCCAACCCTTTAATCTGATTGAACATTCTTCTTTTCAGCGTTTGAGCGTGGAAGAACTTGGTGTTTTTATCACCATCTCTAAGCCATTGAACCCTAGATTTAGCTTTCCAGTAGGCTTCTTCATTCTTGTGGGCAGTCCTCAGGTCCCTTTCTTTTAGTTTAATCTCCTCAGAGGCAAACAGGTCGGAAGTATAAGCCATTTGGATTTCCTCCTTTAGCTGGTGGATTGAGATCTTAGAATTCCTTCCTTTGTCTCTGTACCATAGCTTTAAGCTTCTCCTGAGCTTTTTCATTTTTTTTCACAAAACCGAAAGGCATGGGAACCGCCAAAGTTATCTCCCCAGTCACATTCCATAAGATTACGACATTCATCCAGTTTGCTCCATCGAGCATCATAGGAAAAAAAAAATTTCCTCTCCACGCCCTACCTTTCTCAGAGAAGAGAAGAAGCATAGCATGGTTGGAACCTTCTAGCACCAAGTGCCTGATTTTGGTGTCAGGGTAAAGATCGGACCAACCCATAGTAACTAGCCCACGATCAAGCTTCTGTTGTATTGGTAAAGATTCTCGATTATTCATCCAAGTGAAAGGATAGCCTTCATATTCCAGGTCCATGAGTTCGTTTCTAGCTGCAAACTCTCGGAACTCTCTCATGCTGGAAGCTGGTTTATAGTTGCCACCTTCCTTTTCTTCGTTGTAGAGGATATCATTGAAGTCCCCAATGAGGAGACAACAATCTCTGTCTTGGTCAATTCGTTTACTTAGTCATTTCCATTGTTCCTTGCGCTTCTTCTCATCAGTACTAGCATAAATGGCAAACAGACACCAGTGGTGCTTTAACATTTCATCCCAGTTTTAACTTCAATCATGAACTCCTCAAACTTCAGAAGAGTAACCTGAGAGACATCTCTCCAGAACACACAGAGCCCACCGCTGATGCCTCTTGGTTCTACAGCGAACATGTGCTCCATTCCTGGACTCATTTTCAGAAACTCGTAGCGACTGCTTTTATTCTTAGTTTCCAGCATGATCACTATGTCGGGGATGTGAAGCCGGTTCTGTTCCAGCAGATTGTCAACTGTCAGGTCACCCCCGATACCTTGACAGTTCCAAGTGATTAGCTTCATGGGGCCTTGGGAGACCTCTTAAGACTGGTCTCCTCCGCCTCAGCTAGTAGGCTTCTTCTTGGTTTGTTGCTTGTCGGCTCTAAACAAGGGACTGGCCCATATATTCCACATCCTGGTATGAACGCTTTCTAGCTTTATGGTCTTTCATCACAACCTCAATGATTGGCGTCAATTTGAAGGGATCATCATCCTTAGGTTTATCATCATTTGTCATTGCCTCTCCTTTAATCATTTTGTCTGGCTCGTCCCTTCGTCCAATAGCTCTAAAAGCTAAACCCTCATCAGCATCAGGCTCAACATTTAAATCAAAGCTCTGTCTGGTTTCTGATGATACGCCAGGCGCATTCGAAGGGACTTCCTGCTCGGGAGGTTCAAGGAGGATAATGTGTTCCGCTCTTTCAGCAACTTCTCCCCCCGGTCCAATTAGTCCAGCATCATATGTTATTTCTCTGGCTATTCTGACAGTCTCCTCTCCCTTCCTTTGGCTCTGGATTTTGGAGGCTAAGCCTAGATTCCCATTCCCAAGTTTGCTCGATGACCATCGAGGTTTACTTGGAGATGTAGCAGTATCAATTTCGTCTTCATCCACCTTGACTGTGCATCCACTTTCACTAAGAGCTCTAGATCCTATTTGTTGTGTTTGACTTCCTATTCCAGAGGCCGTGGAGGAGCGACTTTACCGCCGGCCCCTATCCAGATCGTCACTTTGATCTTTTTTCCACCTTTCCGAGCTTATTCGTCCTCCGTTTGACCCTTGTGATACCCTACTTCTTCCATCAGAACTCAAGGGGTTTCCACGCATATCACTTGTAGCATCCAAACCCCGGAAAGCAAAATCTTCTTTCATCTCACCTGAGTTTACACCTTCTTCCATCCCAGCAACCTGAGTTTACACCTTCTTCCATCCTAGCAACCTGAGTATCATTGCATCTTTTGGTTGCATGACCCAGCATTCCACAAGCTAGGCAGTATTTGGGTAAACCTTCATATTTAAACTCCACCTAAACCTTGTTGTTATTGGGGAACTTTACGAAAGTCCCCCTCATAAGGGGTTCACGAACATTAAAGCTAATTTTCACTCTAAAGAACCTACCAATATAGTCCCGACTACCGGACTTGTCCACTCTTCTAACTATACCCATCAGTCCTTCAATTGATTCAGCAACCGCCTGAGTCATGCTGAGCACCGGTACATTGGGCATTTGAACCCAGAAAATACCAACAGTTAGAGGAGCCCACCGATTTAGACCAGGTTCCGTTCGATCCGCCACCATAACCAGGTCATTTTTTAAAGTCCACGACTGGTCGGACTCCACCACTCTTTGCAGATCTCGATGTCCCGCAAATCATGCTAGAAATCTGCGCTCACTCCCTCTCGACCCCTCCAGAGTGACATGAAACAATCAATGAAAACTTCCTCATTCACCTCTTTAGAAGTGAGCACTTCAGCTATCACTGGAGTCCTAGGAGATCACCTTCTACATCTTTCCTTACAATATTGATGCCTCCTCGTTCTTTTTCAGACGCCTCAACTTAGATCCAAATCTTGAGCCCAGATCCTCCATCTCTCGCTTGTTGTTACTCCCTGCCATGGAAATAGGAGATCCACTTCCCACAAAGGGCCCTGTGTTCCCATATCCACTTTGCTATCGCTCCACCACAAGATCTGGAAGATCCACCCACGGATTTGCCAAAATCTCAGAAAGCCCACCCGAATCTTCACAGCTTCACCCGCCTTAGTAAAAGCAAAATCGATGTTCTTTGAATTTGTTCTCTGGGGGATGAGCTACACAAACCTTCAAAATCAAGGCACAATGGAGATCAGCCCCAACAGATCTCAAGTCGTTTGCGACTAGCGGCGCACCATACCATCCTCCTTTCGTTTCCTAATTAATTTTCAATTCAAAACATTTCCAAAATATAAAAAATTAAATTAGAATAAGTTTGTGTGATAGCTCGTCCATACTTTTAGGATTTTACTAAATTTAGAAGAGTAAAATGATGAAATTGCCCTTAGAGACGAGGAGGATGATTTTCGTTGACTATCATGTCATGTCATGTAAGACTCGTTTGCTTGGCATATCCTCGTAGTACTCATCGCTTTGAATGCGTGGGCATAAATAGAAAGCAATTTGGAGTTATAACGAGGAAATTATTAACGTTTAAACTCAGGGATATTTTAGTAATTTTATTCCATTTTAGAAGGCTTTAGAAAAATTTGAACCAATGTGTTGTGCCACGTGTGTAGCTGAGATGAAAGATAAAAAGAAAATGGACGGCTGTGATGGAAATGAAGGATTTGATAAGAAGGAAATGAGAAGGAATTGGAAGAGGGTGACCAATCAAAGAGAAAGAAAGGAAGGGAAATGAGAAGGAATTAAAGGAGGGTGACCAATCAGAGAGAAAACAAAGGAAGGGAAATGAGAGAAAGGGCAAGCGGGGGATCCCTGACCCGAGCGACCCGACCCGGCAGTGGTGTGGTTTTTCGACGCCTTACATGGCGTTTTACGGCGAATTCCCGCCATCCATCACTTGGAAACAACTCCTTAGACTCCCTTATACCAATTTCACCCCAAAGATTGGAAAATTTGGCTTTGATTTTGCTAAACCCACACCGAAAGGTGCGACAGGTTTAGCCTTGAATCTCTAAAACTTGAAACAATTTCCTTCAACCACCACCACCAATACACTTCCCTTGAACCAAGGAACCATGCCCAATCATTTTTTGGGACATCGGGGTTCGATTTGGCAGCGATTCGAAGAACACCCATATTAGGGTTCCGACGGATTCGAGACGAATTAGAGCACTTCCTAGCCAAATTGGACTTGGCCACAGGTATAAAACTTGCTCTACTTATTGAGATCTTCATTTCTGTAAATTTTGGTAATTTTTTGAAATAGTTAGATTTTTCCGATGAGCCGGGGCGGCCAACCACCACCCACGGCGGCACATGCGGCGGCGCGTGGCCAAAGGGCCGCCGATGCTATTTACAGGATAAATTAGATGCCTTGAGTTCAGTTTTGATAATCGTATGACGTAGGTTGATCGTGGGAACCTAAATTCCCTACGATACGTTAATGGGTCAATATGTGAATCGACAATCCTACCGTTGGATCGTCATCAAACTTTAATAGGTTATTGTTCGTAATATTTGAGGACCATAAGAACTTACGGATAGGCAATCTGTTGTACGGATCTTCCTGAATTGGATTTGTAAGTTCATAAAATAAAACGTTAGCCGCCACTTGGTTTTGGCAATTGGCTGAGATCCGACCTTTGGATGATTCCGAAACTTTAGGATATTGTTCTAGAAAAATAATGTGGATCTTTCGAAGGAACGGATCGGAAATCTGTGATACAGATCTTCCACATCGATTTACGTTGGAATGTGTTTTATATAAATTATGTATTTTCTCGATAAGAATTCTGAGATGTGGGTTGATACTTGTTCTAGGCGCCGATCATTCATGACGCCTCGATGTGTGTGGTAGGGAGTTATAGCACGGACTCCAAGTCAGTGGGCTTCTATTTTCTCTATATATATATATATACATATACTTCCCAGAAACTGTTTAAATGAACTTGTGTTTTAAATGCCATGTCATGAATATATTACATTTTTGTATTCCATTAGTCTTATTATGCATAGTATTGAATGTTGCTGCGGAGGTTCAGGTAAGTTCCAGGTGAGTAGATTATGATGGTATTGGTTGTATTGGTTAGAGCTATGCGTAGAGGCATTTAGAGTTCATTATCCAGCACCCTGGTGTTAGTGCTCCCACATGTGGCCAGGGCATAATCCTTCACATGATGTTCACCTCCCGCACCGCATGCTCACCTTGGATCCAAATTTGGTGCACAGTACTATCGTACAGACCACAATAGGTGGTTCCGACTTGTAGATAACCCGACATTTTTCGCACAGTCTGCACATGATCGTAGCATTTGAGTGTACTTATTTACACCCAGTCCTGTCGTACAGACCACAATAGGTGGTTCCGACTCGTATGCAGGTATACTTGATGAGCTATGGATTCAATCGTACAGGTCACATTAGTTGACTCTGACTGACATATTATTTTATACCGATTCATGATGAGCTATGGATTCAGCCGTACAAGTCACGTTAGGTGACTTCGACTAACATATTTTTTATATATTGATTTAGAGCTCCTAGATTACACATTTCATTGCTAAGACATTTTGACATGGCATACTTTGATTTTCACTGCTTTTGAGCATAATTTTTAGTTATATGTATATATTGATATTTTCTGGAAAATTATACGGGTTTTACGGTGAGGGGTTATTATATTTGAAAAGAGAAATTTGTTTTCAAAACATTTGTTTTTGCCCACTCACGTTTTCTGTTTTGCACCCATCCAGGTTTTAGTATCTGAACGATCGTATCGAAGAGAATTTTTAGCAAATCTCAGGATAAGTGGCTACCTCTGAGGGTATAATCTTTATTCACTCTACTGTACTTACTTATACTCTAACGTCACGTGTGAAATGGGTTCATTCCCGCTCACCAGCGCACTCTGGTATTTTAGGCACTCTTAGGTTTAAATTTATTCACATTTTCCACATTATTACACTTTATGTTTTCGTCACATTCCAGGTGTCGGCCAGCATAACTCGATTCAGATTCCTTGTAGACATCTCGGGTCGGGGTGTGTTAGTTTGGTATCAGAGCATAAGTTAGGCAGTATTGCATTCATCACACGTGTGATGTAAGCCTTTTAGGTTCTCGAACCTAAATATTGAATCGTGCTACCTCATCAAATACGAAAAATGTGTTAGTTTTTCCCAAGTTTTGGGCAGTTTTGCTAACTCGTCAACATTTTAGAAGATTACTTTGGCGAACACTTTTAGACTTAAAGCGAAAAACTTCTCTGCCAAGGAAAATTTTAAATTTGAGACTAGTTGATGGTCCTAAAGCAGGGTTAATGTATCCATAACGGTGTATCACCAGGGATCTATGAATCAATCCTGTCACTACTCTTTAGCCATCATTATTAAACCTTTTGAGGTTGGAAATTAGAAATAGTTTTGGTTCCTTGACAGTGTCCGTTAGATTACCACCTATTAGAATTCTTATGAAGAATCCTCTTCTCTGCCCTTTTTTATACTATGCGTGGCATGCCTCCTGCTCGTATCTTAACTGGGCAACCTTCTCTTGCAAACAATCCCTTCGTCGCTAACTACTCTCGTCAAGACCCCAGAAATGTCTTGAGAGGCAATATGGTGCTACAAGGGTAGCGCTCGATGGAAGAACATCTTGGGACAATCACTTTTAGTCCCTGATAACATTAATCTTTCCAAACGCACTAGCGATTATTTCGGATCTTTAGGAGGAAGATCGACTTCCGTTTAAGTCCGTTCTAAAGTAAATTGTTAGAAAATTCTTTCTCTGGCCTTAGGACGTTTCAGCCAACATTAGTTTCCAGGTTTTCTTTTGGTGTTGTACCCGTTATTTCGATGAGTATAGGCATAGGTGTACGAGTTGTTACACCTACGGTTAGTAGAAATCCCCGAAGTAGAAAGTATTTTTCTAGAATTAATGAAATCACCTCACTGGACCAATTCCTTGCCAATCGTCCAAAACCAACTATCCGAGCAAGTTCTAGTATGTAATTAGTCTATGGTGGCACTATTAATTGACGATACTGTTTGATATCTTGGAATTGTCAACCAGTATTCAGGCGGTATGATTTCTGATACTGGACATATGCTAGTATCTAGAAGTGATACCGTTATGCCAGAATGTCGGTTTATAGTTTCAGGGTAGCGTATAATATCAAAATATCGTATATGCGTCAATTAGTGGCGTGACGGGCAGACTGATTAACTGTGACTACTTGAGCCGAAGAAACTAAATCGTGAGAACTTGGGATGCCAGCGCATGCGAGAAGTAGAATACACCAGTGATTCATCTTGTTAACACCACATTTATTTTCCCTATTTCTTATCGATCAACTCCTATATCAGTTTTCCTTGTGACTTTTCGAACAAGTCCTACTTCATTAAAAGAACTTAGCCACTATAGCTTACCGATTAGGGAATTACCCAATCAAACACTTATTCTAGGGAACTTCAAACTTATTCCCGAGGGCGAAAGATTGAACCTTAGGTTTGTACCTAGACATTTGTAACCCTAGTTTGCCTCCATGGTCTGACGAATTCATAGTGGTCTTATCGACAACCTTCTCATCTCCGTCGGCAGTGAGACCAAATTCTCTAAATCCCTACACTCAGCTTTATACAAATTTCTTAAACATTAGTTTCATTTAGATTAGTATTTTTCAGGAGAAGTGATCTCTGCAAATGATATTCTTTTCTTTTCCCAAAAGGTTGTAGCGAAAGAAAGTTGAAATTCTCACATAGTATTAAGAAATTTCAAGATATCTTTGGTTTTGTCGATTTTATCAACAATTGGTTAAAGATTGTTCGACTGTAGTGTTTTTCTCACTCACAACTGAGGAAAGTTATTTCGTAATGAAGTTGGATATGAATAAAGTTTCTAACAACCTAAGTGTTGTTTCACCTCATCTTTATTCTACGTCTTTCAATAACGTTGATCATTCTGAAATCCATGATGACGTGTTCTTTGGATGTTTTAGTTGTGCAGAGGCAGCATGACGGATTATCACTTATAATTCCGTGTAGAACTATTCGGAATGAGCCATCTTATCTATGACTTAGAGTCAACATTTACCATTTTGCTTGAAAACCGAATGACATTTCTCTATGGAGAACATGTCCAAAATCTTTATTAACTTTAGATTTCTCAAGTACATATTCATCTGAAAATAATTTGATTGTTGACTGTGACGGTGGAAGAATCTGGAAAACGTCTATTCTAACATTATTGTACATCTTCTCGTTTGTGCAAACTTAGTTATTGTTTACCACCGCAAAAGATATCATTACTCTTGAACATTTCCAACCATTCTTATCCCATTTTAGTTGGAGATTACCAACATTAATTTGACATTATTTCTGAATTATCAAGAATTGTTCAAATGATTTTAATCACTTCTTGTATCCGACCGGAGATGGGGAATCATCACTATAAGCTCCTTTTATGAGCTATTTTGTACATGTAGAGAATGTGAAAATCAATAACCATGATGCTGAACCAATGCTACACTCATGTGGTGCTTCAATTGGTGGTAACTTTACTTAAGTGGAAGGCAGTGTTCTTTCAGCCCCCAAACCTTAAAGTCCGTAATGGTGATGAATTATTTCCTTAAAATGGGCGCTGGAATTTCAACAACAAGACACTTGTGATACTAACTAAGATAGAACAGTGAGTTGTTATTAATTTCTCGGCACCCTGTGATCTAAAAGCCCTTGTTCGTGATCTAATCAAATGTGGAGATGTGAAAGGAATTAAAATGGAGGCACCATTTGATGTGGTTGAAGAGAATCCACATTCTGGATGCGCCCCGCCTTTGGTTAGAGTAGAAATGATGTTTGAGGAAATAAGTCCAAACTTCATGGACAACCACAGTTTCTTCTCTGTTTGCTTTCGGAAGAGGATGGCATTATGAGAAAGCTGCTTCTAGACTTCTATACAAGTTCAGGCAAACAAAAACCCAACCAAAGTATCATCTTGATGTATTTATATTGCACCGTACTTCGCGTTTTATTTCCAAGCTTTTGGAAGTCTTTTTGAAGGTTATGAGTATTAGATTTTGTTTAGTATCACATTTCCACCCCTAGACTAACAATTAGATTGAAACAAGTTACTCCAACCTTAGTGGACGTGTTACATTTGGTTCGCTCCACCATTAGTTTGGTTGCAAAATACCATTATTTTTATTTTAGTAGTTTGTAACTACGGTTACAATTTTGGCTTAGCCATGATACCATTGGAGCCGATATATAGAGATTTTATGCACTATACATGATTGATAGACACTTACTCTTGTTAGAGTTATGTGTAATTGCGGTTACATTCTTGGTTATGAGCATGGCATCGTTTGAGTAATGGTATAAATATTTATGCGCAGTATCTGATTTTTAGAAGAGTATTGTGAGCATGTATTTGAATGATCGAGATTGTGACATGAAAATTTTATGATATGGACGATGTTGCCTGAGAAGGTAGTGCGTGAGCACGATTAAGGCTTTGTTCAGGCGATGTATGCGTATTTCCCAATGATGGGCAAAATGGTAATATTGCACCTTCGGGAATTTCTTACTTGTTTGTCGAGACGACAATGAGTCATTGGTATTGCGGGCTGTAGACTGTAATATCAATAACTTTTTGTCGAGTTCATTAAGCAAGTGAGCAACTAGGTCCGTTTACGAGAGCACAGGTGAAATCTTTCTATGTTCGGTCTTTGATTTTAGTGCAATTACTTTAACTTTATGTTATTATTTATATATACGTAATTTGACATTATGTTTTTACATATTTATTTTTGACTTGATGTTTTCCTAAAGGATTTTATATTGAAGTATTACATTGAAGGAGAAGGAAAGTATGAGCTAAGAGGCATGAAAGAGAAATGATTGCAATCTAATAGCGACGGAATGACATTCTCTTTTATGCAGCCGCTCTAACTTGATATCTCCTTCACGTATTTATTTTTCCACAATCTTTCACTACTTTTGTATAGCAAATGGTTTTAAATTTCGGGGATGAAATTTTTTAAGGTGGGTAGATTGTGATAGCCCGTCTCGACTTTTACGATTTTATTAAATTTAGAAGAGTGAAAGGACGAAATTGCACTTAAAGACGAGGAGGTTGATTTTCGTTGACTACCATGTCATGTCATGTAAGACTCGTTTGCTTGGCATATCCTCGTAGTACTCATTGCTACGAATGCGTGGGCGCAAATAGAATGCAATTTGGAGTTATAATGAGGAAGTTATTAATGTTTAAACTCAGGGATATTTTAGTAATTTTATTCCATTTTAGAAGGCTCCAGAAAAATTGGAACCAATGTGTTGTGCCACGTATGTGGCTGAGATGAAAGATAAAAAGAAAATGGACGACTGTGATAGAAATGAAAGATTTGATAGGAGGGAAAGAAGAAGGAATTGGAGGAGGGTGACCAATCAGAGAGAAAAGAAAGGAAAAGAAATGAGAGAAAGGGGAAGCGGGGGATCCCTGACCCGTGCGACCCGACCCGACGGTGGTGTGGTTTTCCGACACCCAACACTGCATTTTACGGCGAATTCCTGCCATCCATCACTTGGAAACAACTCCTTAGACTCCCTTCTACCAATTTCACCCCAAAGATTGGAGAATTTGGCTTTGATTTTGCTAAACCCACGTCGAAGGGTGCGACGGGTTTAGCCTCAAATCTCTAAAACCTGAAGCAATTTCCTTCAACCACCACCACCAATACACTTCCCTTGAACCTAGGAACCATGCCAAGTCATTTGTTAGGACATTGGAGTTCGATTTGGCAGCGATTCGAAGAACACCCATATTAAGGTTCCAACAGATTCAAGACGAATTGGAGCACTTCCTGGCCAAATTGGACTTGGCCATAGGTATAATACTTGCTCTATTTATTGAGATTTTCATTTCTGTAAATTTTGGTAATTTTTTGAAATAATTGGATTTTTCCAGCGAGCCTAGGCGGCCGACCTCCACCCACGGCGGCACCTGTGGTGGCGCATGGCCAGATGGCCGCCGATGCTATTTAAAGGATAAATTAGATGCCTTGAGTTCAGTTCTGATAATCGTATGATGTAGGTTGATCGTGGGAACCTAAATTCTCTACGATACGTTAATGGGTCAATATGTGAATCGATGATCTAACCGTTGGATCTTCATCAAACTTTAATAAGCTATTGTTCGTAATATTTGAGGGCCATAGGAACTTACGGATTGGGAATCCATTGTACGGATCTTCCCGAATTGGATTTGTAGTTCGTAAAATAAAACGTTAGCCGCCGCTTGGTTTTAGCAATTGGCGGAGATTCGACTGTTGGATCATTCCGAAACTTTAGGATATTGTTCTAGAAGCATAATGTGAATCTTTAGAAGCAACGGATTGGAAATCTGTGATACGGATCTTCCGGATCGAATTACGCAGAGATATGTTTTATATAAATTATGTATTTTATCGATAAGAATTCTGAGATGTAGGTTGATCCTTGTTCTAGGCGCCGATCATTCACGATGCCTCGATGTCTGTGGTAGGGAGTTATAGCGCATACTCCAGGTGAGTGGGCTTTTGTTTTCTCTATATATATACATATAATTCCTAGAAACTGTTTAAATGAACTTATGTTTTAAATGCCATGTCATGAATATATTACATTTTTGTATTGCATTAGTCTCGTTATGCATAGTATTGAATGTTGTTGCGGAGGTTCAGGTACGTTCCAGGTGAGTAGATTATGATGGTATTGGTTGTATTGGTTAGAGCTATGCGTAGAGGCATTTAGATCTCATTATCCTGCACCTTGGTGTTAGAGATCCCGCCTGTGGCCGGGGCACAATCCTTCACGTGATGTTCACCTCCCGCACTGCACGCTCACCTTGGATCCAAGTTTGGTCCACAGTCCTGTCGTACAGACCACAATAGGTGGTTCCGACTTGTAGGTGACCTGCGATTATTCGCACAGTCTTCACGTGATCGTAGAACTTAAGCGTACTTATTTATACCCAATCCTGTCGTACAGACCACAATAGGTGGTTCCGACTCGTGTGCAGGTATACTTGATAAGCTATGGATTCAGCCATACAGGTCACGTTAGGTGACTCCGGCTGACATATTATTTTATACCGATTCATGGTGAGCTATGGATTCAACCGTCCAGGTCACGTTAGGTGACTTCGACTGACATATTTTTATATATTGATTCAGAGCTCCTAGATTACACATTTCATTGCTGAGACACTGTGACAAGGCATACTTTGATTTTCACTGCTCTTGAGCATGATTTTTAGTTATATGTATATATTGATATTTTCTGAGAAATTATACGGGTTTTACGGTGAGAGGTTATTATATTTGAAAAGAGAAATTTGTTTTCAAAACATTTGTTTTTGCCCACTCACGTTTTCTGTTTTACACCCCTCTAAGTTTTAGCTGTTGAACGATCGTGTTTCAACATGAGACTTCTCTCAACCTAGCTGCTTCAACCCGAAGCAGAAGAAGTAGAGGAAAGCACCTCTTCACAGAGGGAGTGGAAGGATCAAAAGCCGTCTATCGCGATTGTCGAGACTTCCTAAAGCAACGTCGAGAGAATCTCATCCACATAAGCTCGAAAATCAATGACCCAAGAGTTTCTGAAAAACTCGGTCCTCTTCCACGACCCAGGCCAGCAGCCAATCTAGGGAATGGGTAACAAGTCCCAGAAGAACATGAAGGTACAGGGGACTCGGAAATATTCCGACATACTCACTCTAGGAGTCAGTGTGGCGAGTCCAAGGAAAAATCACGCTATCTTGATCAAACTTTCCTACTTACAAGAGGCGATGGGGACTTACGGAAGAAAACTTCAATGGTGCACGACTCCACTCAGGACCCCCTTGTCCTACAGCTCATAGAGGAAGTAAACAAGTTGAAGGATGAACGTCAAGCCGAGATACCTGACTGGAACCAACCCAGGCCTGGCCCCCTCACAAGAAGGATCCTTAACACCCCCTCCAAGCAAAGACAAAGCAAAAGCTTGACTTACAACTCTATACTTGAAAGGAAGACCCGATTGAACACCTTAACCTCTTTGAGTCCACCATGGTATACCGGAGACACACCGACGAAGAACGGTGCCTTCTCTTCTCCTCCACCCTCTCTGGTGGAGCTTTAAACTGGTATCGCCATCTTCCACGTGAGACGGTAGACTCATTTGAAGAGTTGAGGAAGCTGTTTGTCTCTCAACACATCTTCCAGACTGATCGCTTGCATTCTGCAGATGACTTGTACACTATTCGTCAGAAGCCGGACGAGTCATTACGAAAGTATGCTGGCTGCTTCAGCCATGAGTATTCTCGCTGCGCTGAGGCAGATGACAAGACCGCCCTCAAGGCCTTCACGGCAGGCTTACGTGACTGTTTCTTCAAGTACATGATCAATGCCAACACTTGGAAGACTTACTCTGAGGTAATGGCACAGCTTACAACCATGCCTCCGCCGAGGCAAGAACATATCAAGGGAAACCCCCTACAGTCACCCCTTATCAGCAAGTAGGGAGTGGAGGCCAGATCCAACCAAATGATAAGACTTCAACCTTCCAAACGGTAGCAGCACACCCCCATGCCTCATTTAATGCTTCGCCAAGTCAGCAGACATATCAATCCCAGGGCAAAAGGAAAGATTTTCATCCTCACCAATCTCATTTTAATAAAAAGAATAAGGGGCACTATCGCGATAACTCAGGATATCGTCACAATAACGCCCATCCCCAGGCAGTCAACGCAGTGGGCCAATCACGTGTCAAGACAAGCCCTACCCCGAGGTATGAGACATACACACCATTGAACGCTACATGCGCGGCCATCTACCCAAGTATAGCTCACCTGATACCAAAGCCAAAGCCAAGACAGCCAGATTACAAGTCCACGAAGAACACAGGCATGTTTTGCTGCTACCACGAGTATAATGGCCATGATGGCGAGAAGTGCATCATCCTCCGTGATCATATTGAAGCTTTGGCATGTGAAGGAAAAATTGATCAATTCCTCCTTCACCCTCCAAGGGATAACCGTAACCAACGTCAAGTGAATGTGATATATTCCATAAGCGACGGCACACCCATGTCTGAATCTTCCAATAGGGCTATGAAAAACAGTGAACGAACTTTGAGACCTGGCCATCAAGTGTTTCACGTGGAAGACATCAAGGGAGGCAAGTATCAAAAGCCTAACTGGGATCCAATATGTTTCTACCCTGAGGAAGAAAGAGGTATCATCTACCCTCATAACGACCCGTTGATCGTGGAGGCTCACATAGCAAATTTTGATGTGAAACGAATCCTGATATACACAGGTGCTTCAGTCAATATCATGTTTGCTGAAGCTTTCAAGGCACTTAATGTAGCTGAACACTTGCTCGATCGCTCGATTTCTCCTCTGATAAGCTTCTCTGGCGATATCGTACAACCTTTAGGGAGTATACACGTACCCCTCACCATTGGTACATGCCCCTACACAGCTATTATTACCACTAACTTCCTAGTGGTCAATTGCCCGACGGCATACAATGTCATCTTCGGGCGCACAGGCATCAATGATTTCAAGGCCATGGTATCCACACATATGTTGTTGATGAAGTTTCCAACCCCTTTCGGCAATGGATACATCAGGGGAGATCAACTTAGTGCTCGATCATGTTACAACACTTCAGTTAAGCAACAACACCTGCATGTCCCCAAGGAGACCCTTTCTATACATAACCAGGTAGTAAAGACCAGTCCAGATGAAGCCAACTCGGATCTTCATGATAGCAACAGTCAACCCGACGACCCTCGAGATGACTCCTTCACCCAGCAACACAACCTGCTGAAGAGTTAGAGGATGTCTCTATCTCCAAAGACCATCCAGATCGCATGGTGAAGATTGGCACCACTTTGTCACCACCCCTTCGGTTGTCGCTGATCTCCTTTCTACAAGAGAACGCCGAGGTCTTTGCTTGGTCATATAAAGATATGCCGGGCATCTCTCCTGATATCATCTGTCACCACTTGAGTATTGATCCTAAGACCAAACCAGTAAAACAAAAGCGAAGATCTTATGATGTTGAACGATACGAGGCGATGAAAGCAGAAGTTGAAAAACTCAAGGACATAGGCTTCGTCCGTGAAGTCAATTACCCAACATGGGTAGCAAATGTTGTCCTTGTTAAGAAAAATCCGACCAAGGAAAGTCTCCTGCTTCAAAAGGTCTTGTGGAGAATGTGTGTCGACTACACCGACCTAAACAAATGATGCCCAAAGGATAGTTTCCTTCTTCCTCTCATTGATAGACTTATAGACTCTACGGCAGGGTGTGAGCTCTTGAGCTTCATGGACCCTTATTCATGATACAACCAAATCCTCATGAACCCCTCAGACCAAGAACATACGACCTTCACTACTGACAGGGGACTATATTGCTATAAAGTCATGCCTTTCGGCCTAAAGAATGCAGGAGCAACTTATCAGAGACTGGTCAATTCAATGTTCGCCGAACAGATTGGGAAGAGCATGGAAGTTTACGTTGATGATTTGCTAGTCAAGAGCAAACATGCTGACCAACACATCACCAACCTATCTGAAACTTTCACCATTCTAAAGAGGTATTGAATGAGGTTAAACCCCAACAAATGTGCCTTCGGCGTGGGCTCTGGCAAATTCTTAGGCTTCATGATTAGCCAACGAGGCATTGAAGCTAACCCCGAAAAGATCAAAGCAATCCTCGACATGAAAGAGCCAGTAACTTCAAAAGACATCCAAAGCCTTACTGGCAAGGTGGCAGCCTTAACCAGATTCATCTATAAGGCCACAGACAGATGTGCTCTTTTTTTCAAAGCACTCAAGGGAAATAAGAAGTACATTACATGGATGGAGGAATGTGCCAAGGCATTCAGGAACCTCAAAGAGTACATGAGTAAAGCCCCTCTGCTGTCCAAACTAGAAGTTGGTGACACTCTCATTATCTATCTATCGGTTTCGGCTTCAGCAGTCAGTTCTGTTCTTATTTGAAATGACAGTAGGGTCGAAAGGCCCGTCTATTACGCTAGCAAGGCCCTACAAGATGCGGAGATACGATACTCCAACATTGAGAAATTAGCTCTAGCATTGGTCATGTCTGCTCGAAAACTTTGCCCTTATTTCCAAGCACACGCCATCATCGTGCTTACCAATCACCCTCTTCGACAAATACTCCAGAATCCTGACACGTCTGGGTGAATGATCAAATGGGCGATAGCATTGGGTGAGTTTGACATCTCCTACCAACCAAAACCAGCCAAAAAAGGTCAAGCTGTAACAGATTTCATAGCTAACTTCACATATCCTGTTGACATTGCTTCTACACCTGAAGCAGTAACTTCGTTACCATCGGAAGCTCAGAAGATAGAATCAACAACCCCAGCATGGAGTCTGTATGTTGATGGCTCATCCAACCAACAAGGCTGCGGAGCAGGATTAGTCCTAACTACCCTCGACAAAGTGGCGATGGAATACGCTATTCGTTTCAAATTCAAGGCATCGAACAACGAGGCCGAATACGAAGCCCTTCTAGCAGGCTTACGTTTGGCTAAGCACCTCGGGGTTAAACGAATTGATATCTTCAGTGACTCCCAATTAGTGGTCAACCAAGTCACAAACAACTTTGATGCTAAGGATAGCTCCATGGCAGCATATCTTGTGCAAACGCGACTTTTGCTCAAGCACTTCCACTACCAGATCACCCAAGTTCCTCGAGCGGCAAACAGTCATGCAGACGCTTTGGCTCGCCTCGCCTCGGCAGTGGAAGACAAGATTGGGAGAAAAATTCATGTCGAATTGTTGGCAGCACCAAGCACCATGGTCACGGAAGTGTGCAATTTACAACAAAGAGATAGTTGGATCACCCCAATTTATAAATTCCTTGCTCATGGCACCCTCCCAATTGACAAAGTCCAAGCTAAGCAGATTCGATACAAGTCTGCCCGCTACCTGATCATTAATGACCAACTCTACAAGCGCGGTTTTACCCTGCCATACCTAAGATACCTTACACCTGCAGAGGCAGAAATTGTCCTTCGGGAAATACATGAAGGAGTTTGTGGAGATCATGCTGGGTATCGATCCCTAGTACACAAGACTTTTCGCTAAGGATACTATTGGCCAACACTCCACCAAGATGCCATCAGAATATCTCGCTCATGTGATAAGTGTCAACGCTACGCAACTATCCCTCACTCCCTTCCCGAGCCGCTCACACCTATGATCAGCCCTTGGCCCTTCGCCCAATGGGGACTTGATTTGATCGACCCAATGCCTGCAGGGAAGGGCAAGTCCCGCTATGCAATCGTTGCAGTTGACTACTTCACAAAGTGGGCTGAAGTAGAACCCTTGGCAACCATTACTGAGGCAAAAATAGAAGACTTTGTATGGAAGAACATCCTATGCAGATTTGGCATTCCCAATGATATAGTCACGGACAATGGGCGGCAGTTCGACAACAAGAAGTTCAGGATGTTCTGCTCTAAGTTCAACATCAACTTATGTTTTGCCTCTCCAGCCCATCCTCAGTGTAATGGACAAGTCGAGGCCGTTAACAAAATAATCAAGCGCACTCTGAAAACTAGCTTGGACAAAGCTAAAGGTTGTTGGCCAGAATTCGTACCCCAAGTTCTTTGGTCATACCGCACTTCCTATCGGACATCCACATGAGAAACTCCATTCTCACTTGCTTTTAGTACAGAAGCAGTTGTCCCGGTTGAGCTTGAGCAAGCAACATACCGAATCCAGAACTACATGCAGAGTGAGAACGACAACCAACTCACCCTTAACTTGGATCTAGTCGATGAACACAGAAATCAGGCTCACTTGAGGAATGTCGCTTACAAGCAGCGCATCTCCAACTACTAAGACTCAAGGGTCAAACCTCGCTCTTTCCAAGTGGGAGACTAGGTACTGAAGAAAAGATTACTCTGTGATAGAGTCCCGAGTGAAGGAACACTCAGTCCTAACTGGGATGGACCGTTCAAGGTCGTCGGCATCAGCCGCCCTGGCTCCTACAAGCTCAAAAGCTCCGATGGCAAGACCCTTGGCCATCCATGAAATGTTGACCACTTGAAGTACTATTACAAATAGACTCGCATTGTACAAGTGTTAAGCTACAGTCGTTCGGCATCCTATGTAACAAAGACCATTTGGTATGAATTCAATAAAGAGGTGATTTAGCCAACTCGGCCCTAAACTCTTTTACATTCTGAGCAATGAAACACTCAAGTGTTGAAGCTTCAACGCAAATGTTTCCAATACAAAATAAAATCTAAGTATGTGTCAACAAGACTATACAAAGGATCTATGCAAACATAGCCAAACATTCATTAATGATAGGGCAAACACTTGAAGCTTGATAATGCAAACACTTGAAGCTTGATAATACAAACACTTGCTTGATAATGCAAGCATTCATAAACATCCAAAAAAAAAAAAAAAACTCTCAGGCTTATAACATGGCACATGCCATACAAACAACAAACTAGTGCAGGTAGAGTACATGCAGAAAGTGAAAGCACTTCTAGTCATCCTCATCTGAGGTTGAACCCCTGATCATATCACTCTGAGTCCTACCGCCATTTTCTGCATCTCCAAACTCATCATCACCCTGATGACTCTGCTCATCAGCACTAGCCTCATCGCCAGACTCATCTGCACTGCTATAATAAACTGCAAGGTCGAAGGTTTTACCTTTTCGATGATGCTCATCTATTTCTTCACGGTATTTTCGAATAACGCTTCCATCATAATAACGATCGAGGACAGCCATCCACTTCATTTTTTCAAAATGAACTTCCCGGGTACAGCGAGGTCTAAGGACATGGAGAAAGGCCTGGGAACCCAAGAACTCCTTCACAGCAGCTTCCTTCTCAGTCTGGATCCTACTCTTCAACTTAGAAACCTCAACCAAGGCACTATCCAACTCCCCTTTAACCTTGGAAACCTCAAGCATATTTGTCTCCAACTGTTTCTTAGTCGCATCCAACTGTACCTTGAGTCTCAAGTTCTCACCATTCCGCCTCTTCAAACTCTTAAAATGTTGATCCTTAACTTGGATGGCCTCAGCCAAAGCTTTGCTCGTCTTCCTGGCATCATTCACAAGCTGCTTATTCTCTTTCAATTTCACCTTGCACCGTTCAGCCTCTCGCAGTCTGTCGTGATACTCAGCCATGACCTGCATGACAAGACGATCATCACTACTAAAATAATGCTAATAAAGATGAGAAAACAAGGAAATGACGAAGTAACACTCACATATGAAGACAGCTTCAACATCCGGTCGCAATCCGATTCATCTTTAGCTAAAGGCTCTCCGAGCTCATCGAAATTGAATCGACGCCCTGCCAGGCAATTGTTGATATACCCAAAGTCCTTTGGCCGCATGGCAATCTTCAAATCCTTCCAAGGGACACTGCCAATCTCTTCCTTATCTTTACCCTTGCTGCTAAAACTAGGATCACCTTTCTGCCCAATGTCCTCCCTAACTGGAGGAAAGATGGGATTAATAGTAGGAAAATGGGGCAGCAATCGCCTATCTTCCCCGGCAACTATGGCAGCAGCACATCCAATGGCCTCAGCTTCAGCTTTTTACAAGGCAGCAACCTTGAGGACTTCTTCTCGAGACTTAGTTTTAATGATTGGTCTCACTCGGTGCTTGTGAGCTTCCTTGTGAAACAGGATGTCTTCTGAAGGAACTAACATGGGCACTCTCCTTTTCTTGGTGCTAGTCTCCACTTTCTTGCCCACTTTTTCCACTGAACAAGGAAAATCAAAGTAAAGAATACCACATTATATATCCAAAAAAAAAAAAAAGGAAGAACAAGGATCAAGTGAAGGATACAACTTACTCGCTCGTCTCTGGCACTCGGAAACTAAGGGCTGGAAATCGTACTTTCGAAACAATGGTCGTAGCTTACCCAAGTGTCTATCTTCTTTGGGCACCCTCAGCACTTTCTCTACATCAGCTAGCTCCTGTCCGCAGAGTTTGATGGTGCCTCGTGTCACTGCATAAAGAAAAATCTTAGAAGCAAGAGAAAATCACAACAATAGCAAATAATGAGAAAATGGATACATTACAACCTACAGTCTGGAAGTGAGTAGGCACACGTCGCTCAGGCGTGACACCCTTAGCATGCTCCCAATCATTATAAAGAAAGCACCAACGTTTCTTCCATGTGTAGTACGCCTTTCTCTTATCAAAGACAACACGCTCTCTCGCTCCGACATGCACATTCGGCATAACCAGTACATGCTTTCACCGGGCGCATCTTATAACAGTAGCGCCACTGATGGAAGGAAGGCTCACCTAATCCACACTCCATCCAAATAATATAAAACCTGATCAAGGTATCCCAGAAACCAGGGTTGAGTTGCCCAGATGCATAACCAATAAAAGACTGCATCTGTTGCAACCACAGATGCAAAGGTAAATTGACCCCCAAGGTCACTAATGTCTGGGTATAGAACATAACATGACCCTTGGGCGGCTCAGAAGGCAATTCTTCACAACGCACCAAACGTATTCCTACACTACGGGGGATACTACATGATTGTCTTAGGGCCTCAAGCTGCTTTTCGTTATCTAACAAGTTATTTTCCAAATGGTCCGCTGTGAACTCAGAGCGAAATATGGGTATGGCGTCACAAACAACCCCCTCACCCACTAGCATGGAGGAAGAACCAATATTGGCTAAGGTTTGACAATTGTGAGGATCAGAACGAAATATGGGTATGGCGTCACAAACAACCCCCTCACCTACTAGTATGGAGGAAGAACCAATATTGGCTAAGGTTTGACAATTGTGAGGATCATCCAACGTTTCTTTCGTACCAGACTCTAACAAAGGCCATGAAGACCCTGACATTAGGCCTGGCAATTCCTGACACGACTCGATAACCCGATACGACACGACACGAAATTAACAGGTGTTCGGGTCGACACGATAACGAAACAGGTCGTTATCGGGTAACCCGATAAGCACCTGTTAAGATAACGGGTTTGTTCGGGTATACACGTGGGTAACACGATACACGATAAGCAGAATATTAATTTAATAATTTTATAACCCTAAAAAAATACTATAATAATTATATACATTAATTTAACAATTTTATACCCCTAAAAACTATAATAATTATATATATATATATATTAAATTAACTATAATAATTATATATATATATTAAATTTTAAATTAAATTTTATACCCCTAAAAACTATAATAATTATACATACAAAATAAATAGATTTAAATCTACTTAATAAATATATATACACACACACACACACACACCATTGAACTTCATGGGATACGAATTATACGAAACTAATTTCAACGATCCAACCGTCAAACATGTTTGTATATACTTCGAGATCGCATACGCCAAAAATTGCAAAAAACAAACATTCAGAGAGCAAGTAACGGGACAAAACTTTTCGACGGTTATAAACGAAAAATCACGATTTAACGGTCATTTTAACTCTGATTTTGATGATTTTTTACAACTACACTCCTTGACCCTATATGATACAATGATTGAATTCGATCTTCAATTTAAAATATTTACACTAGTGGATACCACAAAATCTTATGTTATACTTAATAAAAGTATGAATAAACTCTTAAGTATTAGTGAATCTATTGTTTTGATGGGATACTCATTCTACGAAACTAGTTTCAATGATCCAACCGTCAAACATGTTTGTATATACTTCGAGATCACATACGCCAAAAATTGCAAAAAACCAATATTCAGAGATCAAGTAATGGAACAAAAGTTTTCGACGGTTATAAACGAAAAATCACGATTTAATGGTTATTTTAACTCCGATTTTGATTATTTTTTACAACTACACTCCTTGACCCTATATGAATACAATCAATGAATTCGATCTTCAATTTAAAATATTTACACTAGTGGATACCACAAAATCTTATGTTATACCTAATAAAAGTATGAATAAACTCTTAAGTATTAGTGAATCTATTGTTTTGATGAGATACTCATTCTACGAAACTAGTTTCAATGATCCAACCGTCAAACATGTTTGTATATACTTCGAGATCGCATACGTCAAAAATTACAAAAAACAAACATTCAAAGATCAAGTAACGGGACAAAACTTTTCGACGGTTATAAACGAAAAATCACGATTTAACGGTCATTTTAACTCTGATTTTGATGATTTTTTGCAGCTACACTCCTTGACCTTATATGAATACAATGATTGAATTCGATCTTCAATTTAAAATATTTACACTAGTGGATACCACAAAATCTTATGTTACACTTAATAAAAGTATGAATAAACTCTTAAGTATTAGTGAATCTATTGTTTTGATGGGATACTCATTCTACAAAACTAGTTTCAATGATCCAACCGTCAAACATGTTTGTATATACTTTGAGATCGCATACGCCAAAAATTGCAAAAAACAAACATTCAGAGAGCAAGTAACGGGACAAAACTTTTCGACGGTTATAAACGAAAAATCACGATTTAACGGTCATTTTAACTCCGATTTTGATGATTTTTTACAACTACACTCCTTGACCCTATATGAATACAATGATTGAATTCGATCTTCAATTTAAAATATTTACACTAGTGGATACCACAAAATCTTATATTATACTTAATAAAAGTATGAATAAACTCTTAAGTATTAGTGAATCTATTGTTTTGATGGGATAATCATTCTACGAAACTAGTTTTAACGATCCAACCGTCAAACATGTTTGTATATACTTTGAGATCGCATACGCCAAAAATTGCAAAAAACAAACATTCAGAGAGCAAGTAACGGGACAAAACTTTTCGACGGTTATAAACGAAAAATCACGATTTAACGGTCATTTTAACTCCGATTTTGATGATTTTTTACAACTACACTCCTTGACCCTATATGAATACAATGATTGAATTCGATCTTCAATTTAAAATATTTACACTAGTGGATACCACAAAATCTTATATTATACTTAATAAAAGTATGAATAAACTCTTAAGTATTAGTGAATCTATTGTTTTGATGGGATAATCATTCTACGAAACTAGTTTTAACGATCCAACCGTCAAACATGTTTGTATATACTTCGAGATCGCATACGCCAAAAATTGCAAAAAAAAACATTCAGAGAGCAATTAACGGGACAAAACTTTTCGACGGTTATAAACGAAAAATCACGATTTAACGGTCATTTTAACTCCGATTTTGATGATTTTTTACAACTACACTCCTTGACCCTATATGAATACAATGATTGAATTTGATCTTCAATTTAAAATATTTACACTAGTGGATACCACAAAATCTTATATTATACTTAATAAAAGTATGAATAAACTCTTAAGTATTAGTGAATCTATTGTTTTGATGGGATACTCATTCTACGAAACTAATTTCAACAATCAAACCGTCAAACATGTTTGTATATACTTCGAGATCGCATACGCCAAAAATTGTAAAAAACAAACATTCAGAGAGCAAGTAACGGGACAAAACTTTTCGACGGTTATAAACGAAAAATCATGATTTAACGGTCATTTTAACTCCGATTTTGATGATTTTTTACAACTACACTCCTTGACCCTATATGAATACAATGATTGAATTCGATCTTCAATTTAAAATATTTACACTAGTGGATACCACAAAATCTTATGTTATACTTAATAAAAGTATGAATAAACTCTTAAGTATTAGTGAATCTATTGTTTTGATGGGATACTCATTCTACGAAACTAGTTTCAATGATCCAACCGTCAAACATGTTTGTATATATTTCGAGATCGCATACGCCAAAAATTGCAAAAAAGAAACATTCAGAGATCAAGTAACGGGACAAAACTTTTCGACGGTTATAAACGAAAAATCACGAGTTAACGGTCATTTTAACTCCGATTTTGATGATTTTTTACAACTACACTCCTTGACCTTATATGAATACAATGATTGAATTCGATCTTCAATTTAAAATATTTACACTAGTGGATACCACAAAATCTTATGTTATTATACTTAATAAAAGTATGAATAAACTATAATAATTATATATATATATATATATATTAATTTAACAATTTTATACCCCTAAAAACTATAATAATTATATATATATTAAATTAAATTAAAAAAATTGATGACCATTGGATCGGCTGAGATTTAATCTTATGTTATTATACTTATTTTTTTTCATAATTATTTTGGTAAAGTTCTCATAATTTGAATGATTTTTAATGTTTGGTTTTTCTATGCTTAGTTTATGCAGAAGAGAGTTATGACGTGGAAAACCTTACTGAAAATATCATCAACATAACTCTTGAAGGCAATAGATCAAGCCAAAGTTCCAATGTAATTTCATGATGATCGATGTAAATCGAGGATTTTGTAAATTGAGGTTTAAACTTTTGAGAAAGATTTCACAACCTTGAAAACAAAAACTGTTTCATTTTGCATATCCTTGCACATTTAAAATTTGTAATAGATTAGTAGTGTATGTATTATTTTTTTATTAGGCTCTTATTTTCGAGTGTATATGTGGTACTTAAACGACAAATGTGTTTTAATGTTTTGAAGTAATATTTATGTGGCAATGTGTGGTATGTGCAAATTTAAGAAAAAATATATATTTTTCTTAACGGGTCATAACGGGTCGGGTCACTTTACCCGTTTGGTAAAGTGACACGACCTGTTAAGGACCCATTAAGATAACGGGTGTGACACGACACGACCCGTTAAGATAACAGGTGTTACACGAAAACGACACGAACACGACTGACACGACCCGTTTGCCAGGCCTAACATTGCAGGCTCAAACCTAGAGCTAGAGCTAGGGGAGCCCTCATCACTAAGACTTCCAGACTCCAACATCTACAACAAACAGCAACAAACTCTATCACTACATGAAGGATCAAAACATAAGGAAGCTCATAGGGCATGAAGAAAAGCTCAACCAGTTCATTATGTTCTTAACAAAATACATGAACACTCAAACAATTCAACAAGAATGAAAACATCCGATCTAGTGGAGAAGACTACCAACCTGAAGATGGTGCAGCAAAGCAATGCCAGAATCCCTCTCAAGTAAAAAGCACTTTGTCTTAAAAAATCACTGCAAATGAAGGTAAGATAAATAATGGAAACTTATCCTTCTTATATATAGTTCAATATGGCTATTGACATTCAAAATTCAAATTCAAACCATGAGAAAGCTCTACATGGAAAATTTTCAAACTTCTAACACTAGGGAGTTTCAAATTTCAAATATTTCAGTTCCCCCCTTCCAAAAAAAAAAACAAAAAAAAAACAAAACAAAACAAAACAAAACAAAAAACAAAAAACAAAAACAAAAAAAAAACAAAAAAAAAATCAAAAATAAAAAAAAACAAAAAAAATCCGAAAAAAAAACCTTTGGATTTTCTTCACAAAGGTTGCTTAGGGGAAGTCTCAGCAGTCGGTAGAGCCCCAGAAAGAGAAAGCACCGGAGGGTGGTTATCTGGAGCCTCAGTACTGGATAGAACCCCAGAAGGAGGAGGCATCGGAGGTTGATCATTTGGAGCTTCACTACGCGGTACAGCCCCAGAAGACGACAGCAATAAATGCCTTTGGAACAAACCCACAAACCACTGTTGATCAAGTAAAACCTGACCATCAGATTCCTTCATCTGGTCAAGCTTCCTCTTCATGTTTGTAGCATAGTCATGTGCGAGCCGGTGCAACTGTTTATTCTCATGCTTGAGCCCTCTAATCTCCTGTTTGAGACTCATCACTTCAGCAGCCAATGATTCAACTTGGCGGGTTCTAGCAAATAGGCGTTGGGCCATATTAGACACAGAACCTGCACATTGAACACTAAGAGCCAGAGAATCCTTAACAACCAACTCATCAGACCGTTTGGAAAGTACTCTTTTATCTTTGGGAGTGAGAAGGTTCCTGGCCACCACCGCAGCGGTCATATCATTCTTCATCACAGAATCCCCAACGGTAAGAGGACCAGTAGGGGATATGAAGGATGAGCGCCATATGTTGTCTGGAGAAGGCGTGGCTGTCTCTTCTCCAAGGTTCAAGTCAAAACGACGGTCGGAGGGGCTATACATTTTCGAAGGTGTTGAAGAGGAAGAGGTCAGACAAATCAAGATCTTAGAAGTGCAAGAATGGAGCTTCTACTGGTGGAGATTCAAATGTGCGGTGGAACTTAATGCCAGCCTCTATAAAAATCTGCACTCAACGGAGCTTCAGAAATCGAAGAGGCGTTTGCTTTCTCAAAAGCTGGGCTGCTCAGAAACCACGAGGGCCGATCTCAGAAATCGAAGATGCGCTTGCTTTCTCAAAAGCTGGTCTGCTCAGAGACCACGAGGGCCGATCTCAGAAATCGAAGAAGCACCAGCTTTTTCAGCCTCGTTAGCACCTGTCACATGCACACTCAGCTTTGCGAAAATTACGGGCAATCTGTCGAAGATTTCTGGTGAAGTAAAAAGCACGTGAATCTTACTGTTCAATCACCACTCTCTACACGCAACATTAATTCCTCAGGTACCACATATAACTTTGCCAAAGATATCTGACAAAGTTTAGGCACGAGAATTTTGAAGTTTCAGCTACCCTATTATTACCCACAAAGGTAAATGAACAGCACCACTGCTTAACAACTGGAAAGTCCCTATGTGTGTCGACCTCCATGTTCCATGTCAAGACAAACTGGCAGGAACGTCCAACCTTTACTCACATTCGAGAAAAGACTCCCAATATAATTACTTTCTCAAAAACCGAAGCAGCACCGCTTTCCGAATCTCGAAAGCCAGATCCCCGACGAAATTACTTGTTCGAAAACCGAAGAGGCACAACTCTCAGAACTTCGAGAGCTAGATTTCCTTAGATAAAGCTTGTCTGTGATCTTCACACGCAACATCAGCTTTCTAGATACCACATACCACTTTTTCAAAATGCTCTGACAAAGTTAAAACACGTGAAGCTGGTAGCTCCCACTACATTGCTGTGACCAAGAAGGGTAAATGAATAGCATTACTACTTGCTATTGGGAAATCCCTATATACGTCGATCTCCCTCCTCCACGGACAGGCAAACCTGCAAAAATGCTCAACCCTTTCTCGCATTCGAGAAGGCACCCTCAACATAACCTCTCGAAATACTCAGCTTTATTTCCCCCCGATAATACCTCAGCAAATAAGCCACACCAAGAACAAGAGTATCTCATATCAACAGGGTCGAAAGCAAGAGTATCCCATATCATGCTTTCTCCCTGTCCTTGTCTTTGTCCTTGTCCACACCTGCAGGACAAGGAGAAAGAGAGCAGTCAGTCGGAACCTGAAATCAAACCTCCAATCTGGAACTGACTGCCTGGGACCTTTGCCTGGTTCCTTACTTAGTATTGCTCTCGAGTACTCATCCTCAACTGCGGTCAAGGTCATGAATTCCTCCGGCAAATGCCTCATGACAGTTGATCAGATATTGGCTCTTTACACTGAAGCTGCCAAGCGTGGATGAGTCACTATGAAGGAATGTTCTGAAGGACCATTTAAATGCAAAGGTTGCACACCACTTCTGCCACGCAAAAGATTGAAGCAGAAGGGTCAACGATGAGCTGAAACAGATCACTACAGCACGACACCTTGCCATACCACATTCATTATTCTGTCAACAACAAGAGTGTCCCATATCATCAGGGTTGATCATACTCTAGATTTGATGGACTTGTTTTGACCCTCAAATTCTTGAGTCGACTTACTAAGGCATCGTGAACTGCACAAGCCACCAACGGTCCTTGAAGATATCACAAGCCTGATTCAAGATCAAGTGTCCACCACCCCGAATCAAATCCAGCCTAGTTCAAGAATAAGCCTGTGGAAAGTTACTTCTTCAAAAGCAAAAGTATTTCATATCATTTCTTCTCCATTTGCTTCTCCTTATCCTTGGTGCTATTTACAACACAAGGAGAAGGAGAACAATCAACAGGAAGTCGAAGTCGAACCTCCGATCCAGGTTGCTTGCTTGGAAGTCTGATTGCTTACATTGTCTGTTACCTCATTCGATAAATCTCCTAGCTCGGCGACTTGGGGGACTCCTACTATAGGGTTTGTATCGCACTTGACCAAGCCCGAAACTACAAGTAAGCTTCAAGTGAAATTGATACATTACCTTGTGCATTTTCATTGGTTAAAGATACCACCCATGGATGGAGGAAAAGTACTTCCAGAGAAGATGCCACATCTACATGGGAGACAGATAAGGCACGTGAAAATGATACCACACTTCGATACTTAGAAGTTTTGTGATTACTCAATGGCTTGGATCTTGCAAGTCCCCAACCGAGGAGCTTCCCTCACTCGGGAACTTAGGGGAGCACTGTTTGTACCATACTTGACCAATCCCGAAACTACTGAGCACCGGTCAACGTTATACCGTCAAGGACCCAGAAGAGCTTCCCTTCAACCAAGAGGCCAATCACAATGCGACACGTGTCGACATCAGAAGCCAATCACAGCGTGACACGTGTCAACATCAGAAGCCAATCACAACACGACACGTGTTAGTGTCAGAACACAACTAGAAACTCTCTTCTGTAAATATGGATCATTCTCCCACAATAATCTCTAATGTCATTTTGTACTAAACTATTCACTAGAACTCACAAAAGGAGAGCTTGAACCTATGTATTTGTGTAAACCCTTCACAATTAATGAGAACTCCTCTACTCCGTGGACGTAGCCAATCTGGGTGAACCACGTACATCTTGTGTTTGCTTCCCTGTCCCTATTCATTTACGTACTTATCTTCACTAGTGATCGAAGCAACCAAGCGAAGGTCACAAACCTGACACTTTCTGTTGTACCAAAGTCCTCGCTGATTTTGTGCATCAACAGATCGTATCGATGAGGATTTTTGGCAAATTTCAGGATAGATGGCTACCTCTAAGGGTATAATCTTTATCCACTCTACTGTACTTACTTATGCTCTAACGTCATGTGTGAAGTGGGTTCATTCCCGCTCACCAGCACACTCTGGTATTTTAGACACTCTTAGGTTTAAATTTATTCATATTTTCCACATTACTACACTTTATGGCTTCGTCACCTTCCAGGTATCGACCAACACAGCTCGATTCGGATTCCTGATGAACATCCCGGGTCACGGTGTGTCAATTTGTATCCATTAATTTTTTTAATAAAAAATTTCAATTTTTTATAAAAAAAATTTCTTCAGTTTTTGAATCTTATATGTACCCATTCATATACTAATTTGTTATCTATAAATTGTACCTTTTTTTAATATAAATTGTACTTGTTGTTTAATATAAAATTCATTCAATCTTTTTTCTTATGTATTTTTAAAAATTATATGGGTATATTCTATTTCGTTGATTTGAGAATGTATCCATGTCAAGTTAATAGAAGAAATTTAATAATGTTATTAAGCCTAATATATATATATATATATATATATATATATATATATATATATATATATTTATATATTTTATGAAAAATGTACCCATGTTTTGGTGCAATAATTTTTTGGTTAATTTTGATGAACATACCCATGTGTATATATATACAATATATTGGAGAGTATAATTTATCTTTAATATATTTTTATTCCATAAATTATGGTTTTATTTAAAATTTCATTTATATAAATAACTACAAATTTCATTTTTAATTTAAAAATATAATAATTACATAGAAGACATTATTACATTAATGTCAGGGACTTCGATCAAAAATTGAAAACGACAAGGTTTCAGTCAAAGAACATTGATAGTTAGGAACCGCATCCAAAGTCTCTCAATATTTTAATATGCACCGATGTGTATATTATCGACTGACATATGTGACCGTTGGATCTTTGACAACATATTCAATGATTTATTATTTCAGTATCTGTTATATATATACCAAGACCTAGTAAAGTTTTTTTGGAGTTGCTCATTTATATACAATGCAGAAAGGTTTTGAAAATGTTCGACGGAAGAGTAAGAAATACATGAAAAATATTAGTAATTATCAATACTAAAATTCAACATAAACACGAAAAATTAATACTTCACAATTATGTTCATGTTATAGAATTGGAAGTGTTAAAGTCACAAGTACTAGTGAGAGGTTTTACGTTCGATTATCGCCAATACGAAGTTAAATCACATTATTTTGAATATTCTATACTGCTCGAGTGGAAAAAAAAAATTAAGTTTCTAAACTATATTTTGTTTGGAAGCCTAAGCTAGATAATCTTAAAATAGGTGACATGCATGAAAACATTCAACAAGATCAACATACATGCAAATAGATAAATTAGTTGAATATTAGAGTGCGGAACAAACAAGACTACAAAATAATAAGAACATTATTAATAGACAAGAATACCGGAACGGCTACAAAACCCTAAGAGGCTACATCGTGACTAACTTGTTCTCGACTGAATAACAAGCATGTTATCTATAATAAATTAACCCTAATCCTAAAAGGTAAGAAATCAAAACTCTAATGCTACGGGCTAAGTCCAAAAAACCAAACATTCAAATAAACCAAAATACTAATATTTTCCAACACCCCCCCATCAAACTCATGGTGGTATACGACATGAGTTTGCAAACAAGCAGATGCAGACTGACTCCATTAGGCAGACTGGCATACATGCAAACTTGACTTGACTTGACTTGACTTGACGTAACCAGCGAACTAGCAGACATGCAAACTTGACTGGACTTGTCTTGACTTGACTGGCGAACTGGCGAACTGGAGAACTTGCGAACTTATTTTGGAAAGTGAACTGATTCTGATTCCAACTGGCTAGTGTTGAGAGTATGGAAAGAACCCATCACTAAACAGATGAGATTTCCATATCTCAATTGTAACTACAAACAAACAAAAACAAAGTACTATCACTCGAATGATCACAGATCCAAACACTAAACTGACGGTTACAAAACAATTCCAGACAGGCCAGCGAACAATTCATGCGGGCCTAAAACAAACTTAACCATATTTTTTTCTTTGCCCGTGTGGGCCTAAAACAAACAGCCAAAAATAATTTCTTTTTCTTTCTCTTCATTTACTTCTATTTTTTTTCCTTTTTCTTTTTTCTCTTCCTTTTTTTTCATGACTTCTACAAAACACAAGCTGGTTTGCAGACTGTGGGCAGGAGCACCTACAAATTTTGTGCCTAATGAGACAGCCACGGCGGTGGGTGCAGATCAAAGCAGCAGCGATGATGTGTGTACAGGGAGTGCAGCAGTGGATGGCAATCTGGGCGATAGGCGGGTAGGGTGGGCGTGGCGGCGATGTGGGTGCGTTTCTAGGCTTTAGTCAACAACCGCAGCAGGTTGCAGAAAAACTGGGCACGTCAAGTTTGAAGCGGCGATTACTGGCTAGGGTTTCGGGTATGCAGGGACTTGGAGTGGTTTCGAGCAAACATATTCAATTTTTTTTTTCCAAACTAATACTGAAAACTATTATCGAACAAACAACATTGATACCTATCAAGAACAGATTAAATCCTGAAATATCAAACTTGCTCTGATACCAAGTTGAATAACAGAGTGCGGAACAAATAAGACTACAAAATAATAAGAATGTTATTAATAGACAAGAATGCCAGAACGGCTACAAAACCCTAAGAGGTTACATCGTGACTAACTTGTTCTCGACTGAATAACAAGCATGCTATCTATAATAAACTAACCATAATCCTAAAAGGTAAGAAATCAAAACTCTAATGCTAACAGGCTAAGCCCAGAAAACCAAACATTCAAATAAACCAAAATACTAATATTTTCCAACAAAATTAAACGCGCGGAAGCATGAATACAGAACTTCCTAGATCCTCTTCCACAAATCATGGCTTAGTATAAATATATAATGCTTGCTCCAATCCAACACCTAGAGAAGGTTTTGGAGCTTACCTTTGTAGCTTGCTTTCAAAAACGAATTTTGTTTTAGTAATTTCTGGATGTAATCATGGACCTTCTAATAGAGGATGGTTAATTATGTAATTTTCTTGGTACATGACACTCTTTTTCACTTCGACCAGATTAAAATCCTAGTTAAGATTTTTATCAAGGCCCATTAAGTAAGCACCCTATCCTACTATCTTGTACGTATTCTATATTCATCTTAATGAGTATCGTAATCTTTTTGCAAAAAACAAACAAACAAACATTCTTCGATTGAGTAAATTGTAGCAATGATCCCTTAATTTTAACTCAATTAGAGTAATAGTCCCTCAACTAAAAATTCATTACCATTGGTCCCTCAACCTATCAAAATGTGCAACTATGGTCCCTCAACTTTAATCCAACTGGAAAAATGGTCCCTCAACTTTAACCCAATTGGATTAATGGTCCCTCAACTTTAACCCAATTGTAGCAATAGTCCTTTCAACATAACTCATTTTGATAAAATTCTAACGAAGTTGACGAAAATGACCATAGCTACATGTTTTGATAAGTTGAGAGACCCCAATTGTAGCAATGGTCATTCCAACATAACTCATTTTGACAAAATTCAGACCAAATTGATGAAAATAACCATAACTACACATTTTGATGAGTTGAGGGACCAATGATAATAGATTTTTAGTTGAGGGATCATTGCTTCAATACGATTAAAGTTGAGGGACCATTACTACAATTTACTCTTCTTCGATTTAAAAGAAATAAATCATTCACATTTCGTCCTTAAATTGGCCACCCTTTATTGCTCATCTTTCCTAATCAACATTTCAACAATCTAAGCCGCCGCAATCAACGACAATTCAACAGAAATAAATTTTCACAAATATTAAATACTCCTTCAACTAAGTTTGCATTACAAATTAATGTAATGAAATGATAATTCTAAAGTGCATGTTAGATTTCACGCATGACAAATTCTCTACTTAGGAATTTAAAATCTGGTATAATTTGGTAGCTAGCAAAAGAAAAGTGAAGAGGATAAAATGTTGGGTGTGAAACTCATTGAATTAGATGAGAATACAGAGTACTTGCAGTTGCAATCCCAATAAACCACGAGTAGATGTAGATCCCTACATTAATTCGAAAGGAGTTGGACTTTAAAGGAAACCATCTCCAATTAGGCAAAATAATAAAATAATGTTGTTCGGGTAGGAAATCTGGCTGGCGGGCGTTCCTGGCTTGAGCACACAGTTCCCCTAGGAGTTGGCACTTTGGTTGGTTGTTGGGCTCCTGCTTGTCACGATGCTGCAAGAGGAGAACAAAGTTAGTTCTGAAAGGTGCCTTTGTAGGGCCTTAGATGTAGGCCTTGAGGCTCACAATCAAAACCAACTAAGTGCTTAGGCATGCCACTGCCATCTCTATATGGAAAATGTAGAACAAGTGTATTTTAAGCTGATTACTTGCGCCCTAAGTTATTCTGACTTCTTGTTTATCAAATGATTGTCGTGGATGGGTTAAGTCTACATTAAGTTCTTTTCTATGCCTTGAGGTCAAGGACTTTTAGTTATCTTGTATGCTTAAAGAGTGAAGTTCTAGATCTGATCAAAACGCTAGCTTAGCTCCCATTTAATCTTCTTAAGACAATAAAGCCACTAAATAAACTAGATCTGGGAACAAGTGGAGCTTTAGATCATCATGAGACTGGAAATGACTTGAGTGTATACTGGAGAATGCATTATAACACCAGATCTATTGATTGAAAGACAAAGCAAAGAGAGTCGGGCAAGGCGGAACGTCTCGCTGTTTCTTTTCTTTGTGATTACAAAGGGGTTTAACACTAAAGGGGATGATTGGTAAAGAGGTTATACAAGAGAAATCGATACTACCAAACTAAGAGAAAGTAGCAAAGCTTTAAACTAGACAAAAGATGGCTTTTGTAGGGAATGATCCTGAAAATGATTGAGGTCGGGGCTGATTACATCTTTTAGATGCAAATCAGGCTTGAGAGCAGAGTTTGTATGCTTATTTGTTTGATTGGTTGAGTGTCCTTGTCTCTAGGCCCTCTTCCCCTTTTTATAGGCAAATTAACTCACTGTAGCATTTTGCCCTTGCCCGAAAGCAGCTGGAGGTGATGAGCCATTTAGTACTTATTTACATGTTTTTCCCCTCAGAAAGTGCTTTTGGGCTAAGAGTTGGTGGATTTCCATCGGTTGTCACTTCCGTGTAAGCAACTAGCCTTTGCATGAATAGGGAGCCGTCACTTTGTCTTGAACTGGGCTTGGGGCTGGGCTTCGGACAAAACTATGTTTCTTGAGCTCTTTTTGGGCCTCTTTGTTTAGGTCTAAGTTTAAATATTAACACAAACAAATGTATATTACCCCTAATATTTATTAAGATTTGTAATTTTTATTAGAGTGCTACTATGTCCACATCATAGTTTTGTTTTTTTTTTCATTTCCAAATTTAACCTTACATGAAAAGACTTCAAATACCTTGTTAAAAATTAATACTCTCACGTTAAAGACAAAAGAAAATAGAAATTAAAAAAAACTAAAATATGAAACGAATAGCCCAAGTTGCCCAGCAACCTCCCCATTTTGTCTCTTCATCCTCACCCGTTCTAACTCGTCTCGTCGCCATCCATCTTCTATTTTTCCGTCCACCCCACCCACCTCAAATTCTCTCTCTTCTTTTCTCCCTACTTTTCAACCCTTACTTTTGAATTGCAATTCGTGAACAAATACGATATGAATCATAAATCCATATCTAATAAGGAAAGAAAGAGAGGGAGAAACAGATAAACGAGAAGAAAAAGAAAGGAATCTAACTCTCTCGGTGACAAAGAGAAAATGAGTTGCCACCGTCATGTGTGATGCTTGGTTGTGATTGCTCTCTCCTGGGTTGGGTGGAGACGTTTGTAGCTATGCGATTTTTCCTAAAGTTTCCAAGATTCAATCATTCTTTATATTATTTGTTTAGAAATTAAAATTGTTAGGAATATTTTAATAATATAAGTGGGTGGGGGAAAAAGTGACTTTTTAAACATTCTAAACACCTTTCGGGTTTCATCCACCAAACAACATAGAATATATTCAGAACTCATTTGCTAAACAACTACATTAATATTTAGACCTCAAGAGATGAATGCATAGAGACGAGTCCAGTCAACCAAGACCACACTCAACTCGATTCATTTTGTCAATGAATTTTTGTCATCCATTTACAAACATATATTTATACACCCAAATTCCAACCAGATCTTTCACTTTTTGTTTCTAAGATTTTAAAGAACGTTGAGGCATGTGGGTTGTATGCGGTTGTGTGTTGTAGGGGTATTCGTCGGAAGGAACATTTCAGAGATAACCTTTTCAACTTCCGTTCCAAAATTTTGGAATCGGGTTGGATTAGATCACACTTTTCAAATCCGGAATTCTTGGAACGGGAGTAATTTCAGTAATTTTGAAACTTAATTTAAAAATTCATATAATTTATAAGTTTTTTAGTACTTTCTAACTTTTTCTGTCATGCAATTTATTGTTCTTTATTACTATTTGGTATATGTATATGTATAAATTCAATTAATTTTGTGTTATATAAGTAAACCTTCAATATAAAACAATGAACAAAATGTATCCAAAATTAACAATAAATACAACAGTTGATTACAAAATGTAGCGTGGGAGTTTTTTGGCAACTGGTGTGTGGAGGAAGATGGGAGTGGGATCGGTGATTCAAGTGGAGTTGCTGGCAGTGCTGGCAGGTGTGAGACTTCACAATGTATTGTGCCCAATGTAAAAGAAAATTGACACAAACACATTAGGCTGACAACTTTTGATAAAAAATACATACAAAGGGATATTTGTGTCTATACATAAACTGGCCTCGTTTGGCACACCGTATAGAGCACTGGATATGACTAATTATACGGAGCAGGTTGTTCGGTGCGTTTGGCCTCGTTTGGCAGCTCGGACTGTACTAACTATTTCTGTCGAATAGGATAAATAGCCATCGGATAGTACTGACTAAATTAGTCGGGCGTTTGGTGCAGTATCGGACTAATGACCGTATTATTTATACTATGTTTGGTTTTATACCGGATAGGCTAAATCAAACTTAAAATTAAATTAAACTTATAGAAATAAAAATAAAATCTGAAACCATCCATTCTTCTTCCCCGTTCTCTCCGCCGCACCCCTCAAACGTCCTCCCTCTCTCTCCCTTCTTCTTCCCCGCCTGCCTGCACATCTGGTGAGCAACCATGAGTCATCAGATCCACATCAACCCAAATAAAGAGTGCATGCTTCTTCGCAAGACCCAGTTGCAGGGGAGGACGACGACATCGACGGGGAGGACGACGACGTCGACGGGGAGGACGCCAATGGACGACGACGTCGACGGGGAGGACGACGATGGCGACGGGGAGGACGCCGATGGTGAGAGAAGGTGACCGGGGGGGGGGGAGGACGACGACGCCTATAGAGAGAGAGAGAGAGAGAGAGAGAGAGAGAGAGAGAAAGAGAGAGAGGGCCGACTAATAATCCCGGCCTTTTGGTTGGTTTTATTAGTCCGGTGTATACCGTGCTAAATAAGCACACCAGTTAATTTAATTCGGCGCTTATTTAGTACGAGTGAACGCCAAACATCCACGTCCGTATAATTAGTCCTATCCGATCCTCTATCCGATCTGCCAAACAGGGCCTTTATGTACTAAATAGTCACCGGATAAATAATCCAGACCCACCAGTTTTATACGGCACACGCCCGCTTATCTATCCTCTCCACAACCTCAGTATTATTAGTCGGGTTCTTCGTTTTTGTCCAATATTCTCTCGCTCGTTGCGCATCATCCGTGAAGTCCTCCCCATGGACTGGATCTAATCGAAGAACAAACAAGTGCAGCAATGGGAAATATAAAGACTGGATTGGCCATCCCAGAGATTCCATTGCCACCCTTCTCCCTCGTCTTCTCCTCCACTTCCTTGAATTTGGAACTAAAAGTTATGGCAATGATCTGAGATTTCCACCAGCCTTCTCTCTTCTTCATCTTTTGTCTCAATTTGATTTATTGGATTGGCAAAGTTTTTCTTCACTCTGTTCGCGGTGAGGTGTGCGAGGATGACCCAACCCCTTTCAGACTCTTAAACATAATTAATTCTTATCAATGAATTGATTGTTAGGAACTGAGACTTCCACCACTGTTATCAATAGTATGGTGGCGGTGGTGATTGTTGGGCGACGACCTGGGTTTGTTTCTTCTTTCCTCTGGTTCTTTTTGTCGATGTAATGGATTTTGATTGTTTGTTTATTATCTATTTTTTCCTTCATTTTATCTTTTATCATTTTTTTGAAAATTGATTTTTATTTTATCATCAAATTTTCATTTTAACATCAATTATTCTGTTAAAATTATTTTTATAAAAAAATATTATAGTTTGGGATATTATTTGACATACAGATTAATCTGATACATCACTAAATGCTTGACTAATTTAGTCAGTATTATCCGACGATTATTTATCCTATCTGATTGAAATAGTCAGTACAGTCCAAGCTGCCAAATAAAATCTTAAGCGCACAATTGTACGTGTCCTACTTTTATAATCACATAAGTATATGTGTCTTACTAAACAAATCTGGACACAAAATCGTTTTAATATTATTTTTTATTGATCAAGGCCCACCACCACACCCCACTCAACATTTTCACTCTCTTTCAATCTCTCTTCAACAGTTTCGCTTACTGTTCCTCTCTCATCTTTCCCTTTATCCCCATTCCTCTTACACACACACTCTCTCTCTTTCTCATCTATCCACTATCCTTTCCCTACTTTCTTCTTCCGTTCCGCCTCCCTCAGACTCTCTCTCTCCCACCTATGTCTTTCTCTCCGATCCCCTTTCTCTCTCTACCGTCCCGGATTCGTCCATCTCTCTTTCCCTTCTATATCTGGTGATTTTTGATGAACCAATCCTAGATTTTGTCCATCTAGCTTCCCTTTCCCGATTTGGTGGTTTTTGATGAACCAATCCAAGGCTGCACATCAATAAAAATATTGTGGATCGTAGGGGTGGGGCAAAAAAATCTCATCAATCCGCCACTTCGCCGCTAGATGGGTTTGGGCGGATGTTTCCTGTAAGTTTACAGGTTGTAATTAAGAGTAAGATCCCTTTTGCCACTCTCTTCTTCAAGTATTAATTAATTTTTAAGTTTGAGTTTCTTTCGTGCTATTTAATTTTTGGGATTGTCTTCTGGATTTAATTAAGAGTAAGATCCCTCAAGCCATCTGGATTTGATGAAGGCTTTGATGAAGGGATCTGGGATTGAATTTTGTATCTCTTTCTTGCTCTCAACTTCCAGCCACAACCTCATATAGATGGGTATTTCTGAAGCTTAAAGCTGCAATTATGATTTCAAATTTCTTTTATTCTATTTCTGAATATGTAGTTTACTTTTGGGATAATTCTTTGGGTACAGTGCATGTTAATTCTAAGAGAAAATTTGAATATGTGAAGTGCAAGTCTCCGATTGCTCCACTTCCTCACTGTAAGTACATCTCTGCATCTTTATTTCATCAATTATATTTTATTTTGTTATATTGAGTTCCCAAATTAAAGATCTTGCACTGACCTTTCGAGACTACTGAATCTGGAACATGCCAAGCAACGTGTCCTGCATTTTTCAATTTGCAAAAATCCACACTAATGGTTTGGGGTTTGATAATCCTGGGTTAGTCTTTCAATCAATATATTTTGATTATATAGTTATGTTTACTAAGGAACAAAAATAAGGAAGCATTTATAATTCTAGGGCTGTTGAGGAATATGCTTTCAGTTAATCACTATATTAAGAGAACTGTTTGTATATTTTTCCAGGGTAGGTGAGCAGGGCTGAACCTTCTTATTATTTTCCGTTTGAAAATTATATTTTTATTTGGTTTGATACAAATAGCAACAACAACAAAGCTAGATAGCTTATGAAAATTATCATTTTTACACAAAAGAAATAGCTACTTATTTGAGATAATTGCAAACTCGTTTCACTTGTTACTTTCATAGCTTATTATTTTATCTTACAACACAAGGTAAAAGTGTAAAATACATTAACGAATGAGAGAGGTTAATAAATATCCTTTTATTTCCCACTTGTATCTAAACATGTAATTAACTCATGTTGAGCTTCAAATTTACTCGGGATGATTCCAGTCTTTTAGCTCTCCCGTATGTAGAATGAAAATAGCTAATATTAATTTGTTTTTGACAGAAAATTGCAATGGAAGAGTTTCTGATGTCAGAAAGTTTGACTTGGAGTTGAAGAGTGAGTTTCTGATTACGTAAAATTTGATTGGATATTACTGAGTCTAAATTTCTTCTTGATATTTTAGCTCTCATATATACTGAGTTTGATTACACAATCTTTTAGCTCTCATATATACCTAGTCTAAATTTCTTCTTGATATTTTTACCTTCTTCAATTATGCATATCTTAGACAAAACCCATTTGCAAAACTGCTTTATCTGTACTGATTTAGTCATTCTTGGCTCAGCTATACTTTTCAGAGTTTCCGAAATTTGAAAATAGCTCAAAACTATATAGAATATGGTATGAAAGTTTTTACCATGACCAACATTTGGTAATTTGGCTGAAGTGTTGCCAAATAAATGATGTGACATCGAAGCTAGCTTGCTGTTATTTCATGTCAAATATACCAGACTTTTGTTTTCAGAAGTTTTGGCTTAGACTCTGCCTTAGGCGTGCTGGGAGTTTATTTTTGATAAATTTTCAGAAGTGATGAACCAGTGATCCTAAATCTATAGGAAGCCAGAAGTGATGAACCATGGACAAACAAAAACAACAGGACTAGAAATAATCAGTTGACTTCTAGTGGGATTTAATATGCATGTCAATGCCATGTTTAGTTGTATATCTTTCTTTGTACTAATATATGTTTACTGATCTTTAATTTTACTTCAAAAATGTTATCACCCTTTACCCACTAGAATTTTAGTTCAAAAACTCCTCAGACTAAGTATCTTGGTGGTTTCATAATTGGATTGCTGAACAGAAAGTTTGTGTGATCAAGCATGTATCACTGTAATTGGGAATTTGTGGCGTAATACTGTTGTGTTGTTCATGCAGTGTTTCAATGAATAAATTTTCCATGTCATTTCCATTATGATTAGAAACTAAAAGCATACATGATATTAATTTCAAATAGGGTCTTTAAAGTCTCTATTTTAGACTTGGGTATTTATGATTTTGATTCACACTGAAATGATTCGAGTTTGTTGTATGTAGATGAAAAATTAGACCTTTGATTACAAGGTTTGTGTAATTGTTCTATTTATGTTTAGGTAAAATTGCTGAAATTAGTTTAGTTGCTTTGCAGGGTTGTTTATTTGGATTTTTTGGTGGGTGAATTTCAGTTTTCAGCTATTCGGGCACCAACACTAGCAGCTGCACCATTTGGTTATAATCTTTGGAAAACTAAGCACTGGGGTATGTGTGTTTTTGCAAGAAAAACTGAAACTTTCTGTTGAGGATGAAGATTGATACTGATTGAGAGATGGATATACATTTTTATGGTCAAATTTTTGTTAGAGATTGCTAATTGAGATTACAATCAACTCAAACATTTGTTTTTCTTATGATTTCTAAGCTTATAGATAAAAATTGTCAGCTTCAATAACTTGGTATATGATCAAGTAGAAGATTGTGGTAATAACAAATTTAATGTTTGCTTTCATTTCTTATATTGCTCTATTGTTTTAGGTTGTATATGAATCGTAGTGTGTTTATGCTTATTGATTAAAATTAAGAAGTTAATTAGGTCCTCTTGAGGAATACAGGGAGTAAGCCTATGGGTGTTAACTTGGTTCTTTGATTGTTTCTCAAATGATAACATCAAATCTGAATGTTTAAATGCATCTGCAAAATATTTGATGTCATCTGCTAAGTACTAGGTTGCATTGCATCTTTGAAAAACGGTTAATCAGTTGACATATTAAACTTATTCATTAACTTTTGTTATCAAATTGTGAGTTTAACTGTAAACAAGTGCCAAACAGTAGAAAACAAGCCACCTAAAGATTTATAAATATATTAATTAGTTAATTTTGCAACTATTATTTCTCTCAGCAACTGAAAAAATGGGTGCGCCTCAGTGGTATTACTATTTCGTTTTATTATGTGGTATTTGAATTTATGTTTTTTTTTAATATTTAACATATTGGTCACAATAATAAAATTTGTGCCAACATTGGATGAGAAAGTACTCACATCATTGCCAGAATTGAGGCACAAAAGACCCTTAATTTGTGCTTGCATCTTTAGCACAAAACATGGTATTGTACCCTTTGACAAATGGTAACGCCCATAGAGGGCACAGACACAAAGATAGTAGCTGCATTGTTGCTATTGGTCTATGAGCATAATTGTTGGTGCTTTTTGGCCTCAAAGGGCACAAATAATTTATTGTGTGCAATGCTCATTTTTCTTGTAGTGGTTGCACATAGATTGGCTAGGTTTGCCTTGTCAATTGGCAATGAACTTGTTTGGTTTGAGGAGCCTCCTGACTTTATTCAGGACCTCCTTGACCAAGATTTGATATAATCTACATTCAGTCAATAATATATCGATTTTCTTTAAACAAATATATACAATTTGAGTTAATTGCTATAAAAAGTTGGAATATCTTGAAAGTTTTTTTATCATAATAAGTTAGAAACACTTAAAAGTTGAACGCACAGAGACGAGTTCAGTCAACCAATTTTTGAAAAATATTCGGCATATAAATTTTATAGTCAGAATTAGATACACCATTCCAGATTGCACCCCTATTTTGTGGTGAACTTACGTATTCTTAGGGTGAATGACAATGGGTTTCAATAAGGGTATTTGTGGAAAGAGAATTTTATAAGCTTTACTAAAGGTGATTTTATAAGCTTTTGAATATCCTAGTGAAAAAAAAATTAAGTTTCTAAACTCTATTTTGTTTCGAAGCTTACCTTTGTAGCATGCTTTCTAATCTCCGTCCTACAATCTCCAAGCTTCAAGCTTCTTGCCCTTGATCTTACTTGCATGTGTTCTCCAAGGTTCCAACTTAGGAACCCTCTAATGTTCGACACCTATGGAAGACTAAGAGGGTAGTGGATGAGAGAAAAGAGACATGCTTCTTGTGTAAAGTTATGTGAATGGCAATGTGTGACAATTGGTTTACTTGAGGAACAAATCACTTGATTATTCAGCGATGTGCAATTCGAGTAAATTAAGAGTCCTCATTAGTAAGAATTGTGGAGTCTTAAATCATTGCAGCTAATCTAGGAGAATCATCTAGAGGTTCAAATACAAAAATATTGCATCACGATAGGACTCAATCAAGGTGATAGGGTTGACCTCCGTAGTTGTTAATAGGCCGGCTAATAAGGAACCCTAATGGTATACTAAAATATATTCATATAGTAGAGGGATATTTTGGAGTATTGGAAGGAGAAAACAACCTTGTGAACTCATCATTTGTCATCCGGAAGAGTCATGTCTTTCGTATTCTACATATAAGTTCAATATAATTGTTCATCTCTATTTTATGTTGATTTGATTTATTCGTGATCCTAATGTCTTGTTGTTGTGATTTCAGAATATGTCTTACATCTTGTTCTCTTGCACTACCAACAATTACCATTTGTTCAACAAATAGTATTTCGTTGGTACCCAAGTTGGTACCCAACGGAATGCAAATTGTCGGGCAAAATGGTCGATGCTTTGGATTGGCAAGAAATGCCACAAAATCTAAAGAGTCATAATTAGATTAATTAGTAATTGAGTTTGAGAGCATCTTAATGTCATCATACCAACCATTTAATTTACTAGCACAAAAATTCATAAGCAATGATAAGGGCAATGAAACAAGTAAACAAGGTAGGGTAGCCTTCCTTTATATATACAACAGAACCATATGCTGCAAATAACAATATCATTAGATTCATTACACCGAAAGTGATGCGCTTACAAGACTTGTAAACATAACAACTACAGGGACTCGATCTTCCTTCGACTATGAGAACCAGTCATCTTCATCAGCACTCCTCCCAACAAACTTACCACTAAGTTACTCACCAAGACAAGGTCCTGACATTTTCACTATTTTGGCATGGACTCACATTGTTCAGTCCAGTGGCTACGATAATCCTAACACCAATCACAGTACTTCAAAATAGCACGTCCTTCATAGTGCACATCAAGCTCACCTTCATGCTCAGAAACTTGCTCACCACATTTTGTGCAAACTATATCACAGTGTTTGCCAACACGAGCGTCCTTTGGGACCAAAACAAAGTAAAGGCAATTGTAACTCTTGTGGTCCTCAACTTCCTCACAACAAACTTCGCAGTAATTACGCTTTTTTCCTCTTCGAGCCATTGGGTCTCCAGTCGCCTTTTGTATACCTTCCTTTTCATCTGCTTGTTTAAAGTTTCATGGTTAGAATACAAAATAAGAATACTAATAACAATTACTAACAAATTCAAGGCCCGTAAGACTTTTGTAAGAATAGCATTTTTGATCCACCTCTCTGTTTGCCATGGTTTCTAACTGTGGAAAATGAGCCCGTTGCCTTTCTTATCTTTCGGCCTTGTCAATCCAATAGCATGTAAGAAATATGCATACATACAAGAGAGGCCTTCCCTCTCTCTCAAAAGCATTTGTTGGATGGTACGTAGCATGATTGCCTAAATACAGAAGGCCATTAAAGTTAGTTCTCTCTCTCTCTCTCCCTCTCTCCACCCCCCCGCCCCCCATGGTACGTAGCATGATTGCCTAAATACAGAAGGCCATTAAAGTTAGTTCTCTCTCTCTCTCTCCCTCTCTCCACCCCCTCCCCCCCCCCCCCCCCCCCCCCAAATGACCATTATCCATCTTTAGAAGTTCATCATGAAGTTTCTTTACACACTAAATAAATAATACATACATAATCAAGGTTCTAGTATGAGCATAATGGAAGAGTCCACAATGAAATTTTATTGTAAGCACGCGTCGTCATGCCTATTGAAAGCTCAAATACAATGTTATTATGCACATTCAATATATTGTTTGCCCACGCTGCTGAGTACCATGATTTCATCTTATTCCCTCTTTATTTGTAAGTGAAATGTCTTAAGTTCGATTATCGCTAAAGACGAATTTGAACCACATTATTATGGTTAGTCTTTTGTTGTGTTTAGTCTAGTCACCTACTCTTTAATATAGACACTATCGTTTATTTAAACATAAATAAGGTATCTTTCAATCATATGCTTTAATTAATTTATCTATAGTCAATTCACAAATCAAATAATGTACCATGTATTAAATAGCACTAGTACAAAAAAAAAATGCAATAATGTAATGCTTGCTATTAATGGGACGTTGTGTGTTTTGTAGGTGTTTTGCAGCAGTGGATGTCCTCACTCCTCAAAATAATCCTCTCGGCGTTGTTAGTTTTTATTGCGGTGAATATTTCTTGATAATGAAGTTGTATAATATTTTAATATGCACCGATGTGTATATTATCAACTGACATATGTGATCGTTGGATCCTTGACATTATATTCAATGATTTATTATTTTGGAATCTATTATATATATACCAAGACATGGTAAAATTTTTGCAGAAAGGTTTTGAAAATGTTCGACGGAAGAGTAAGAAATACATGAAAAATATTAGTAATTATCAATACTAAAATTCAACATAAACATGAGAAATTAATACTTCACAATTAAGTTCATGTTATAGAATTGCATGTGCCAAAGTCACAAGTACTAGTGAGAGATTTTACGTTCGATTATCGCCAATGTGAAATTAAATCACATTATTTTGAATATTCTATACTACTAAGAGTGAAAAAAAAATTAAGTTTCTAAACTGTATTTTATTTGGGAGACTAAGCAAGATAATCTTAAAAGAGGTGACATGCATGAAAAGATTCAACAAGATCAACATACATGCAAATAGATAAATTAAGCGCGCGGAAGCATGAATACATGACTTCCTAGATCCCCTTCCACGAATCATGGCTTAGTAGAAATATATAATGCTTGCTCCAAACCAATACCTAGACAAGGTTTCGAAGCTTACCTTTGTAGCTTGCTTTCAAGAACGAATTTGTTTGAGTAATTTCCGGATGTAATCATGGACCTTCTAATAGAGGATGCTTAATTCTGTAATTTTCTTGGTGCGGAACTGTAGACATTGAAATTTCGGTGAAATACGTATTGACAATTGTATTAAAATTACAACCCCCCCATTCATTTCACCTACATCATACACTTCACATGCATCATACACTCACCTCACCTACAACACACACTCATCCCACCTACAACATCCACTTCACCAAACAAATGGATGGTGTTGATTCATTCTCAAAGCCTATAAATAGGCTTCTCCATCAAGCAATAAGGAGGATTTTTACATACATTCTCTCTACTCCCAAATTGGAAGAGAATTCACATCAAACCAAAACCTTGAAGCTTTGAAACTCTAAAGCTCTCAAGAAAATCCCGAAGAATCAAGAAAGTTATCTTCGTTCTTCGTCAAATCCTCCTTCAAGATCAAGCCCCAACGACACTTGAAGAAACTTCAACTAATTCAAGATCAAGCCCAGACGGCCCTTGAAGAAAGTGTTCATCATTCATCGTCCGTTCATCCTAAAGATCAAGCCCCGACGGCCCTTTGGATCAACAACATCAAATATACCCATTACAAAGATAGAATCAGAGGCTAAATTTGTAGAAGAGATTGTAACCCCTAAATCATTAATACAAATATTATTTTGTACAAGTGTTCTTGTCTCGTTCATCGTAGGAATTTCCGTGTTTACAAATTTTGCACGCCCGGTGGGACCATCTCTACCTCGCATCTCTATCTTTGAATCCGCAAAAAGCACAAATGGCATCAAAGAAGGCTCAAGTTGTTCTCGCAGCCAATGCAAGGAACAAGAGCGTCATCACCGTAGGCGGTGTCACTTCAGGCGTCACAACTCGAAGCAAGGCAAGAGCTATTTTTGCCATCTCTTCTACCTCTGCATTAACTCCGCCGATGGAACAAGAGCACCCGAGGCACGAACCTGTGATCACTCTGGCCTCGCTAAGGGCGCCAAGGAAGGCCCAAGGAAGTACTCTGGTTCCATGCTTTCCGATGCCGACTCAAGCAGCAGCTCAGCCATGCAAGTCATGACTACTAGAGCGACTTCAATCAATGAGCAGCTGGCTCATATGAATGAAGCGATCGTAAGGCTAACACGGATTGTGGAAGAAAAAAACCAGCAAATCGCCACACTCGTCAACCAACTAGATGTAAAGCCTGACGTGAAAATCGAGCAAGGGGATGATCCAGTAAAGAAGGAAAACGACGAGGATGAAGAGTCTCATGCGGAGAAAGTAAAAAAGAAACTAAAGCTAGACCAATCAGCGGCACTCATGAGATCTCTCTCTATCCAGCAACTGCAGAAGATGATCGACAGCACCATCAAGGCACAGTACGAAGGAAGTTCACATGACTCTGTACTATACTCAAAACCCTACTCCAAGAAAATTGACGTTTTGAAGATGCCGATGGGTTATCAGCTACCAAAGTTCATGCAGTTCGATGGAAAGGGAAACCCGAAGCAACACGTCGCCCATTTCATTGAGACCTGCAACAACGCGGGGACGGATGGAGATTACCTCGCCAAGCAGTTTGTACGCTTGCTGAAAGGAAATGCCTTTGAGTGGTACACGGACCTAGAGCCTGAATCCATCAACAACTGTGAGCAATTGGAAAGGGAATTCCTCAACCGCTTCTACAACACTCACCGCACTGTGAGCATGCTAGAGTTGACGAGCACGAAGCAATGGAAGGATGAGCCAGTCATGGACTACATCAACCGATGGCGCAATCTAAGCCTCGACTGCAAGGACAGGCTCTCATAGATCTCTTCAATCGAGATGTGCGTCCAAGGCATGCAATGGGGGTTACACTATATCCTTCAAGACATCAAACCACGGACCTTTGAAGAGTTAGCCACCCGTGCCCACGACATGAAGCTAAGTATTGCCTATCACGGGAAGAAAGAGCTGATCACCGACTTCAAGAAGGATAAGGTGTTCTCCCCAAATGTAGACAAGACTGGGAAGAAACCCCCAAGGAAGTGCTCACCGTCAGCACTGCACCCATCAAGACCGCCTCCACGCCTATCAAGATCTCCTCCAAAGCCAAAGCAAAGAAGATAAAGAGAGGTGAGCCTCCTCGCACCCAAGACAGGTATAAAAGCACCTTGAGGGAATTGGAGCAAAAGGCGTACCCTTTTCCTGACTCAGACGTGGATGCAATGTTAGACGACTTGCTGGAAAAGAAGGTAATCGAGCTACCCGAATGCAAGCGGCCTGAAGAAATGAATCGCATAAACGATCCTAAATACTGCAAGTACCATCGAATCGTGAGCCATCATGTGGGTAAGTGTTTCGTCCTCAAAGAGCTCATCATGAAGCTAGCACAACAAGGGCGAATCGAGCTCGACCTCGAAGACACGGCCGCAACACATATTACTACAATTGCATTTGGATCTTTCGATCCGTGCCTCTCCAAGCAACACCTGACCATTCCTATCAATGCTCAAGTTTCACGATACCTTCTGCGCAACCATCGCCAGGGGCAAACGAACAAGATGCACATGTCGATGATGAAGAATGATGGAAATTGGTAACCTACAAAAAAACAAGGAAACAAAAACCACAAGCCACAAGACCAAAGGTGGAACAAGTAAGAAAGCACCGTCGTCGCAACAGTAGGAAGCCCAAAAGAAACGTAAAAGCTAATAAGACAACGTATGCTGGGGAACCTATGGAGCAAAAGCCACGCATTCCTGTCTCCTTGCACGAGTACTTCCCGAATGACTTCTTCCAACAGTGCACTATCGCTGCATGCCACATGGTCGAAGTAGAAATGGAAGAACCTTCAAAAGGCAAAGCTATCACCACTGAGGGAGAAAAAACTTTCACGCTCGAAGAAGGTCTGCCAACACACTTTAGCATTGAGGAAGTGCTACGATTGCCAAAGAAGATGCGAAGAGCACTAGCAGCGGTCTTGGAAAGTCCCAATGACCATGAAGCACGAGAAAGCAAGGACGAAGGCTTGAAACTTCGACCACATGAGTATGCCACTTATTGTGCTACCCAGAACGCAATCAACTTCACTGACGAAGACTTACTGCTGGGATCAAAGCCTCACAACCGTCATCTCTTCGTCTCTGGGTACGTAAGGGAGCACAAAGTCAACCGCATGCTTGTGGATGGTGGATCGGCCATAAACATCATGCCAAAGTCAACAATGACCACAATCGGCATCAAGGTGGATGAACTATCTCTAAGCCGTCTGCTAATCCAGGGTTTTAACCAAGGAGGACAAAGGGCGATGGGCATGATCCAAGTGGAAATGACCATTGGTGAACTCAAATCAAGCATAATATTCCACGTGATTGATGCAAGAACCTCCTACAGCTTACTCTTAGGAAGGCCTTGGATCCACGAAAATGGAGTAGTACCATCCACCTTCCACCTATGCTTAAAATTCTACCGAGAAGGAATGAAGGTGATCTATAGCGACACCACACAATTCACTGAAGCCGAATCATATTTCGCAGACGCCAAGTTCTACATGGATGAAGACATGGTGCCCGAAGCTCTTCCAAAAGAGATCAAATCCACGGGCAAAGCAACACCTAAAAAGCAGGAGTGGCAAGCCATGCCCAAGAAGTAAGAAGGAGAAGCCATGCCGTCTTCAAGCAAGAACGATGATGAGCTTGCTAAACTTGCAACAACCAAAGGGAGTAAAACGCCCTCAAATGGACCAAACACACCCGTCTTCCGATACATTCCGATGTCTAGAAGAAAGAATGGTCAATCTCCGTTCAAAACTGGAGCAAGCAAAGCTGACGCACAGCGGCATATGGATAATGTAAAGTTGCTCAAGACGAATGCAGTTTTGCCTCTGACACAGCTAGGCGACGCTAAGGTTGCAAGACTACCACAAGGCTTCATAAAAGCTCTACCAAAGGGGGTGGAACCAAGCTTTCTACCAACCAAGAGGACTGAAGAAGGTTTTGATCCAAACGCCTACAAACTCATGTCGAAAGCTGGGTACGACTTCGCTTCTTCTTCGAATCTTGGAAAGAAGGTTTCAAACACCGTCAACAATAAAGAACGCGACCTCACCGAGACTCAAAAGAAGTTGAAGAAGCATGGTTACAGAGTTGACAACGACAAAGCTGGACTTGGCTTCACACCAAATGCACCCGTGAATATTTCAAGCAAAGCAAAAACTGCTAGCACTCAACACATCAGCGTGAACATTGAACAAGATTAAGAGGAGCCTAAGTTCACCCCTCGGACGTCAGTCTTCGATAGGATGAATCGTTCAAGACCTAGAACGTCAGCACTTGATTATATTGGTGGTCAAAACCGAACCTCCATCTTCAAGAGGCTTAACAGGCCAACATCCCAAAGCTCTGTTTTTGAAAGGTTGTCAAAACCTAAGAAGCAAAGCCACACAGCCAGCTCTCCTTCTCGTCGGTCAACTTTGGAAAGACTTGAAGACAACAGGAATTTTTCTAGAAATAGGGAGACAACGTCAAAGGAAGAAAAGCTCGACAGGCTAGCAGAAAAAGGCGATAATCGAAGCTCAATTCCTTCAAAGATAAAGCACCAAGAAATCTTAGAGGTTGACACAAATGGACCACTGAAAGTAAGAAGGCGCACCATCATCCACACTAGACAATCTTCATGCCAACAAGCTCAAGAGGATGACACTGAAGGGGAGATCCAAGACATCTTCCTCGTCACAATCCAAAAAGGCAAAGGAGACGAAATCCCTAAGGAAGACGTCACTTCTGTTTCTTTCGACTCAAAGTCGCCACCTCGATCGCTGGGGGCATGCTCTAAGTCAAGCAAAGTTGAAGGAGGGACTCATGTTGCTTCAAATAAATTACACATGAAGCCTACATCGCATTCACAAATGCACCAGTCGAAAAGGGGGCAAGAAACCATTGTTAATACACTTTCAAGCCTGGATAAAGCTGAGATCGATAACATGATCGAAGGTGATCTAATTCAAGAGATCATGGACGTAGGGCGGAACTTAAATGTTGCCTTTAAAAAATCAGGGGAACTCCGCGCTTGCATAGATTCTCATAACTACAACACCCAAAAGGACGACACCGAAGAGGAAGTCCAAGATGTCTTCCACATCACGATCCAAGAAAGCAAAGAAGACGAGATCCCCGAAGAAGATGTCACTGCTGCGCCACCGCAACTTGAGGATGGGGGGCAATCCACGGTTGATGATCTCAAGGAGCTCAACTTAGGCATAAAAGAGGAGCAGAAACCTATCTTCTTAATTGCACTGCTAAGTGCGGACGAGATAGAGGAGTATTACCAACTGTTATCAGAATACAAAGACGTCTTTGCTTGGACCTACAAAGAAATGCCTAGCCTTGACCCTGTAATCGTTGTGCATCATCTTGCAGTCAAGCCTGGAACGCGACCGATAAAGCAAACTCAAAAGTGCTATCGATCCGATCTCATTCCACAAATCGAGGCAGAGATTGACAAGCTAATCGAAGCAGGCTTCATTCGAGATGTGCAATACCCCAAGTGGATCTCCAACATCGTCATCGTCTTTAAGAAATCTGGACAAATACGTGTTTGCGTAGACTTCCGGGACCTCAATGACGCTTGCCTGAAAAACGACTTTCCCTTGCCAATCATGGTGGATGCAACCACTGGCCACGAGGCACTGTCATTCATGGACGGCTCTTCTAGATATAATCAAATTCGCATGGCTCTCGAAGACGAGGAACTAATAACCTTCCGCACCCCAAAAGGTATCTACTGCTACAAGGTGATGCCATTTGGTCTGAAGAACGCTGGAGTTACATATCAACGTGCAATGCAGAAAATCTTCAATGACATGCTACACAAAAAACGTAGAATGTTACATAGACGATGTGGTGGTCAAGACAAAGAAAAGATCAGACCACTTGAAGGATTTGCGAATGGTGTTCGAAAGGCTGCGAAAATACAACCTCAAGATGAACCCGTTAAAATATGTGTTTGGCGTCACCTTTGGAAAGTTCCTTGGCTTTATTGTCAAGCACCGTGGTATTGAAGTAGACCAATAAAAAATCAAGGCCATTCAAAGCATGCCTGAGCCAAGAAACCTGCACGAGCTGAAAAGTCTACAAGGACAGCTAGCCTTCATCAGACGCTTCATCTCCAACCTTGCAGGGCGTTGTCAACTGTTCAGCTGACTCATGAAGAAAGGTGTTCCATTTGTATGGGACGAAGCATGCCACAATGCTTTTGAAAGCATAAAAAAGTATTTGTCAAGTCCACCTGTCTTGGGGGCGCCTGTGCTTGGGAAACCACTCATATTGTACATCGCCGCTCAGGAAAGTTCAGTTGGAGCACTCTTGGCCCAAGAGAATGAATCCTAGAAAGAAGAAGCGCTCTACTACCTCAGCCGAACTCTCACCGGCGCCGAGTTGAACTACTCCCTAATAGAAAAGATGTGTCTTGCCTTGGTGTTCGCCATCCAGAAACTCAGGCATTACATGCATGCTTACACCATCCACTTGGTTGCTAAAGCTGACTTGGTCAAATACGTCATGTCCAAACCAGTTTTGACGGGGTGACTCGCTAAATGGGTGCTGCTTCTTAACCAGTATAGATCATCTACGTCTCAGCTAAAGCCGTCAAGGGACAAACGCTAGCAGACTTTCTTGCCGATCACCCAATCCTAGCTGATTGGAAAATCTCAGACGACTTGCCTGACGAGGAAGTGTTCTACATCGACATCTTCCCGACATGGACGATGTTCTTCGACGGATCTGCACGAGCAGATGGAGCAGGGGCATGAGTAGTATTCATGTCGCCACAAAGGCAGATATTACCTTATTCCTTTCAACTAAGTGAATTATGCTCCAACAACGTTGCTGAGTACCAAGCACTGATCATCGGACTCCAAATGGCGATCAACATGGGAATCACAGCCCTTGAGGTATTTGGCGACTTCAAGCTCATAATCAATCAACTCTTAACCGAATATGAGGTGAGGAAAGATGATCTCGTCCCATACTTCCAGCTAGCAACTCAATTGCTACAAGAGTTTGAGACTGTGACACTAGAACATGTGCCAAGAAAAGAAAATCAAATGGCAGACGCTCTTGCCAACCTAGCCTCAAGCATGACATTAGGAGAAGACGAAGCTGCAGACGTGCTAGTCTGCCAAAGATGGGTGATCCCCCTCGTCATCGAAATGCTACTGGATGATACAAATGTCATCTCAGTCTTTCTAGTCGATGTTGAAGAGTGGAGACAACCGCTGATTGACTACTTAGAGCATGGAAAACTTCCAGATGATCCTAGACATCGCTCTAAAATACGTCAACTAGCACCTCGCTTCCTCTACTACAAAGAAACACTCTACCGGCGCTCTTTCGAATGAGTACTTTTGAGATGCCTAGGTGAGGAAGAAGCCAATCAAGCTATGGAAGAAGCACACTTAAGCGTATGCGGGGCGCATCAATCTGGACCAAAGCTACATTTCGGGCTTAAAAGAATGGGTTACTACTGGCCAAGCATGGTGAAGGACTGCCTGGAACATGCCAAAAGCTGCCAAGCCTGCCAATTCCACGCCAACTTCATACACCAACCAGCTGAGCCATTACACCCTACAGCTGCTTCGTGGCCATTCAATGCATGGGGATTGGATGTCGTAGGACCAATTACTCCAAAGTCATATGCAGGAGAAGCTTACATCCTAGCTGCAACAGATTACTTTTCCAAGTGGGCTGAAGCCATACCCCTAAGGGAAGTAAAGAAGGAAACTGTCGTCCGTTTCATCAAGGAGCACATCATCTACCGATATGGGGTGCTTCGCTACATCATCACTGACAACGGAAAACAATTCTCCAACCGACTCGTGGATGAGCTCTGTGAGAAATACAAGTTCAAGCAACACAAATCTTCCATGTATCATGCTCCAGCCAACGGTCTTGCAGAAGCATTTAACAAAATATTGTGCAATCTCCTAAAGAAGGTGATCGGCCGAACAAAGAGAGACTGGCATGAAAGAATAAGCGAAGCACTTTGGGCATATCGGACGACATATAGGACTCCTACCCAAGCTACGCCTTATTCTCTTGTATATGGCGTGGAAGATGTTCTACCTCTCGAAAGCCAAATCCCCTCACTGAGAATGGCTATACAAGAAGGCTTAACTGATGAAGAGAATGCAAAGTTGTGCCTTCAAGAGTTGGAAGCACTCGATGAAAGAAGGCTCGAAGCTCAACAACACTTGGAATGCTATCAAGCACGGCTATCCAAGGCATTCAATAAGAAGGTCCGCCCAAGGTCTTTCCAAACTGGAGATCTCGTCCTCGCATTACGTAGGCCTATCATCACAACTCACAAGACAAAAAGCAAGTTCACATCAAAGTGGGACAGACCATACGTAATAC